>NC_062278.1:149703704-150006735 GCF_902655055.1 Lutra lutra
CTTGGCTGTTCAGGGTCTTTTGTGGTTTGTATACAAATTTTAGGATTATTTATTCTAGTTCTGTGGAAATGTAACAGGTACTTTGATAGAGATTGCATTGAATCTATAGATTACTTTAACAACATTAATTTTTCCAGTCTGTGAGCATCTTTCCATTGTGTCATCTTCAGTTTCTTTCACCAATATCTTACACTTTTGAGAGTCCAGGTCTTCTACCTCATTAGTGGAATGAAAATTAAATTTATTCCTAAGTATGTTCTTTTTGATGTAATTGTGAATGGGGTTGTTTTCTTAATTTCTCTTTCTGGTAGTTCTTTATTAGTGTGTAGAAATGCAAGAGCTCTCTGTATATTAGTTTTGTATCCTGCAAATTTACTGAATTCATTTATTAGTTCTAATTGTTTTTTGGTGGAGTCTTTAGAGTTTTCTATATATAATATTATGTCTTCTGCAAATAGTGAGTTTTATTGTTTCCAGTCTAATTTGGATGCCCTTTGTTGCTTTTCCTTGCCTAATTGCTGTGGATAGAAGTCTCAATACTGCGTCAAATAAAAGCCATAAGAGTCTATATCCCTGTCTTATTCCTAATCTTAGAGGGAAAGTTTTTTAGTGTTCACCATTGAGTATGATGTTAACTGTGGGTGTGTCACATACAGTCTTCATTACGTTGAGATACAGTCCCTCTATGACTACTGTATTGAGAGTTTTTGTCATACATATGTGTTCACTTTTGTCAGATACTTTTTCTCCTTCTATTGAGATGACATTATGATATTTATCCTTTATTTTATTAAAGTGGCATATCACACTGATTGATTTGCTGATGTTGAACCATCCTTGTATCCCTGGAATAAATCCTAGTTAATCATGGTGTTTGCCCCTTTTAATGTAATGTTGAATTCTATTTGCTATATCTTACTGAGAATTTTTGCATCTATGTTCATCAGGAATAATGGTCTATAATTTCTTGTTCTATGATGTCTTCATCTGGTTTTAGTATAAGGGTAATGTCGGTGTCATAATAGTTTGGAAGTGTTCCCTCCTCTTCAGTTTTTCAGAATAGTTTGAGAAGGATAAGTTCTAATACTAAATAGTCCTTGAGTATTTAGTAGAATTCACCAGTGAAGCCATCCTATTGGGCTTTTTTTTTCTTTTTTGGAAATTTTTTGATTACTGATTCAATCTCATTACTAGTAATCAGTCTACTCAGATTTTCTGCTTCTTTATGGTTCACCTTGGAAGATCATGTGTTTCTGGGAATTTATATATTCCTTGCAGGTTGTCAAATTTGGGTGTGTATAATTGTTCATAGTTGTCTCTTACAATCCTATGTATCTACCAAATTGGTTGTAACTTTTCCTTTTTCATTTCTGATTTTATTTATTTGGGCCCTCTTTTTTTGATGAGTATGGCTAAGGTTTTGTCAATTTTGTTTTTCTCTTCTCTTCAAAGAATCAGCTCTCAGTTTCACTGATTTTTTTTTTTTTAAGTCTTTACTTCATTTCTTTCTGCTCTGGTTTTAACCCTTTCTTTCCTTCTACTAACTTTGGGCTTCATTTGTTCTTCTTTTTCTAGTTCCTTTAGGTATAAAGTTAGATTGTTTATTTGAGATTTGTCTTGTTTCTTGCAGTAAGCTTGTATCACTATGAACTTCCCTCTTAGAACTGTCCTCACTGCATTTCACAGATTTTGGAATGTTGTTTCCATTTCCATTTGTCTGGGATTTTTTTTTAAATTTCCCTTGTGATTTTTTTCATTGACCCATTGGTTGTTTAGTAGCATGTTGTTTAATCTCCACATGTTTGCATTTTTCTCAATTTTTGCCTTGTAATTGATTTCTAGTTTCATTGAACCACTGTAGTCAGAAAAGATGCTTAATAATGTTTCAATCTTCTTAAATTTATTGAGACTTGTTTATGGCCTAACGTGATTTATTTTAGACAATGTTCTGTGTACACTTGTAAAGATGTTTATTCCCCTGCTTTTGATAGAATGTTCTGTAAACTAAGTCCTTCTGGTCTAATGTGTCATTTAAGGCTAATGTTTCCTTATTGATTTTCTGTCCAGATGATCTACCTATTGATGTAAGTGGGTATTAAATTCACCTTACTATTGTTATATTACAATCAATTTCTCCCTTTCTGTCTGTTAATATTTGTTTTATATGTTTAAGTGCTCTTTTGTTGAGTGCATAAATATTTACAAATATTATATCCTTTTGTTGTATTGACCCCCTTATTATTAGATAGCTCTTCTTTGTGTCTTGTTAGTCTTTGTTTTAAAGTTTATTTTGTCTGACATAAGTATTACTACGCCAGCTTTCTTTTCATTTCCATTTGCATGGAATATCTTTTTCCATCCCTTCACTTTCTGTCTATAAGTTTTTTAGATCTGAAGTGAGTCTCTTGTATAATGGGTCTTGTCTTTTATCCATTCAGGCACACTATGTCTTTGATTAAAGAATTTAATCCTTTTACATTTAAAATAATTATTGATAGGTTTTGCCATTTTGTTGATTGTTTTCTGGTTGTTTTGTAGTTCTTTTCTGTTCCTTTCTTCTTCTCTTGCTCTCTTCCATTGTGGTTTAATGACACTCATTAGTGTCATGTTTAGATTCCTTTCTCATTATTTTTTGTGTATCTATTATAGGTTTTTGGTTTGTGGTTACCATAAGGTTCGTGTATAATAACCTATATATTAACTAATATATACTTTAGGTTGATAGTCACTTAAGTTTGACCACATTCTAAAAACACTACATTTTTATTTCCCCTTCATGTTTTATCTCTTTATGTTTTAAACACACATTTTCTATCTTTTTATTTTGTTTATTTTATTCCCTTGCCTAATTAATGTATAGTTGATTTTACTACTTTTGACTTTTAACCTTCATCCTATCCTTATAAGTGATTGATCCACTACTTTCACTATATATTTGCCTTTAGCAGTGAAATTTTTTTTCATGTATTTTCTTACTTTTACTTATGGCTTTTTCTTTATAGCTTAAATGCCCTTTAATGATTTTTTTTTTTGTAAGGCCAATTTAGTGGTGATAGACTCTCTTAGCTTTGGCTTATCTGAGAAATTCTTTCTTTTTCAATTCTAAATGATACTCTGGCCAGACAGAGTATTCTTGGTTGGAAGTTTTTCTGTTGTTACTGTTGTATTTCCTTTCAGCACTTTGAAAATACTGTGTGACACCTTTCTGGCCTGCAAAATTTCTGCAGAAAACTCAGCTGATATTCTTATGGGGCTTTCCTTGCTGTTTCTAAGATTCTCTCTTGCTGTTTTTAAGGGTCTCTCTTTATCTTTAAATTTTGACCTTTCAATTATGATGTGCCTTGGTATGGACCACCTTGGGTTCATCTTGTTTAGGGCTATCTTTGTTTCCTGAATCTAGATTTCTGTTTTTTTTCTTCAGGTTAAAGGAGCTTTTCAGCCATTATTTATACAAATAAATGACTGCTCCCTTCTCTCCCCATTCTCCTCCCCCTCCTTCCTCTGCCCTCCTCCTCCTCCTTTTATCCCTCCTCCTCCTTTTCCCCCTTCTCTTCCTCCTCCTCCTCCCATTTCTTCTTCTTCTTCTTCTTCTTCTTCTTCTTCTTCTTCTTCTTCTTCTTCTTCTTCTTCTTTCTTCTTCTTCTTCTCCTTCTCCTTCTCCTCCTTCTCCTTCTCCTCTCCCTCTCCTTCTTTTCCTTCTCCTTTTCCTTCTTCTTCTGGGACCCCATACTACAAATTTGGTACATGTGAAATTGCCTACATATCCCTTAAACTAACCTCATTTTCCAAAATTCTTTTTTCTTTTCACTTTTCTGTTTGGATGATTTCCACTACCCCATCTTACAGGGGTAGTAAATGAATCTTACAGGATTCATACTTTTGTATCCTCTAGTTCTGCTGTTGATTCCCTCTAGTGTATTTTTCAGCTGTTATTGTGTTCTTCAGCTCTGTCACTTCTGTTTAGTACTTTCTTTTATTTTCTGTCTCTCTATTCAAGTTTTCTATGTATTCACCCACTCTCCTCTCAAGTTTGGTGAACATTTTTATGACCATTACTTTGACTCTATCAGATAAATTGCCTATCTCCAATCCATTAAAGTTTTTCCCTCAAATTTTACCTTATTCCTTCATTTGGAATATATTTCTCTGTTTCCTCATTTTGCTGACTCTTTCTGCTTATTTCTGTGTATTATGTGAAATAGCTATTTCTGCCTGTCTTATGCAGATGAACCTTGTTGTTTAACCTTGACCTAGTTCTTGGTTGTCTCTTGAGCGATCTCTCCAATTGTTTCAGATGCACAGTGTCCAGAAATGCAGTCCCTCCTAGGAGCCTGAACTTTGTGTTCAAGGAACATCCCCTGTGTGGGCTGCACACACCCACCAGCTCTGTGGGGTTGTGTGAGTGGCTCAGGAGGGCAGGTCTGTGTCTAGCTGTGTCACATGAGCAGCACAGGAGGGCAGGACTGTTCACTGGCCACTCTGGCAGTGCTGTGCAAGTGGGCTGGGGCAGGGCTGTTCACCCACTGATAAATGGTTAGATTGAAGATACAAAAATGGTGCCTGCCAGCCCTGATGCAAGCAGAGGGAGACTATAAAAATCATGTCTGCTAGCATTCCATCCCCAGAGAGTCTCAACAGACTTCTGCCCCTCTGGCAGAGGCTTTAAGTTCAACAAATGAATCTTTGATCTAGGCCCTTTTCAAACTGCTGCTTTTTTGCACTGGCTGAGTGAACCTCTGCACAAGCTTTTTAAGAGTGGAATCATCATTCCCGATAGCCCTACATTCCCCCTGGATACATCCGAATTCCCATTGGTTTTCAAAGCCAGACATTTTGGGGGCTTGCCTCTTTTGAGGGATGCAGAACTTGAGGGATAGGGTGCCTGGTATGAAGTACAAATTCCTTGCTTCTTAGGAGGAAGCTCTGTTAATATATATTTTTGGTGTTTCTTGTTTTGTTTTGTTTTGTTTTTGTTTGTTTTTTGTTTGTTTGTTTTTTATTTGTTTGTTTGTTTGGGATGCCTCCAAATCGTGGGTCCCTGTGCATGAAGAAGGATTTTAGTGGGAGCTGTCACTGTTTCTCCTACCCATCTCGAAGTGGTCCTTTTCATCCTTTGTTATAGAGCAAGTGTTCAACTAGTTCTCAGGTTCTTTTTGGAAGGAATTATTCCTTCTTGAGCTATATATTTGTTATGTCCATGGAAGGAGGTGAGATCAGGATCTTCCTATACCATCATCTTGAACCACCTCCTCTCTGATTCTCCTGACATGTTATACATTCTAATTATTTGTCTTATTTATTTATTTCTATCCATCTCCTTCCACTATAAGCTCTTTGATGGTAAGGATTTTGGTCTGTTTTGGACACCTGGGTGGCTCAGTTGGTTAAGGCTCTGCCTTCAACTCAGGTCATGATCTCAGGGTCCTGGGATCAAGCCCTACATCAGTCCCACTGCTTAGCAGGGTATCCGCTTCTCCCTCTCCCTCTCCCTCTATTCTTCCACCTGCTTGTGTGCTCTCTCTCTCTCACTCTCTTATATAAATAAATACATAATTTAAAAAATATATATTTTGTCTGTTTTGCTCACTATTTAATCTCCAGATCTTAGAACAATGCTTGGCACATGATAAGTCACATTAAACACTTGTTAAATGTATGAATAAGACCATTCGAGTGCTTTAAGACCCTCCAGGATATGACCAAATGATGAGATATGGTGGCTAAGCTGCTATGTATAAGATAATGAGAACCCAAGATATTCTGAGGAGGGAGGAAAAAGAAAATAAAGGCAGCATATAGAAAAAAGAATTTAGCATGGTTGGGGGTACCTGAGAGGAGCCAGAGAGAAAGTTCTTCCCTTGGGGTGAGAACAAAAGATTAGGGAAATTAGAAATATTTAAGGGAACTTCTAAACTACTTTGCTGTGGGATATGCAACATAAATTCCAATCCTCCACCTTCCCCACAAAATGTTTATACCAATTCCTTGCCTGGTGATGCCAAGTATCACCTGGGTGGGGGGCTTCTGACTGTGGAAATAGAGGAGGATTGACTTCTGCATCGCAGCTGGCTGAGAATCAACATGTTCAGATGCAGAAGTCAAAGGCCAAGAGCACAGATGATATCTGAATTGCACATGCAGGCTTTAACCTTGCTGTATATTTCCTTGGCTGCCTTCTGTTGAATAGAATGGTGATTTTAACAAGGACCAGGGTTTTTAATTAATCAGACACAGTCCGCTGTGGCTCTGGTCCAATTCATCTTAGGGCAGCTGCTTTCCTACACATCCTTCAATTCATACTTATAATTATTATCAATAACCGCCACATACATACACAGTGTGCCAGACACTACAGTCTAAAAAGACGTGATCTCTGAGCTAAACAGCTTAGTTTCTATTTTAATCATGCAGTCCTAGGATCTTACTCCCCTATTTTTTCTAACGGGGAGAGTTTATTTCAAGCAGGTAGCCTTTTGAATTTGCCTCTCCATGAAATTTTGCTCAATCCTGTTCTTGGGGAGTGCTGCAGGCAAAGAAATTTCTTTGAGGAACAACAAAGGTGGTCAACGCCGCTGGAGAAGGGACAGAAAATTAAAGTATGAAGATAAGAATCATGTTATTTTGTATTGTCAATATAAAATCACATTGAGGTAGTACATACAATGATAGTCAAACCTATTCACAGGGAGAAAAAAGATATTTGTAGTCTAGAAAGCCATATTAAAAAAAAATCATATAGACATATTTTTTTATCTACATCCTGTCTGGCTAACTGCTATCTGCCTTTATTTTAGTCCCATTATATTTCATCAAGTATTAATAGTATGCCATAGGCTAAAAGAGCCCTAAGAATCATTGTCCTTCTGGAACTTTTTGGAAGTTCTGTTTACATGAAACTCTCTTACCCATATTTACTGATTACTGAATCCTCCACTTTGAAACCATGAATCTTTCAAGCCCTCTCTCCAAAAGTATTTCTCACTTTCCAGGTTTTCTACAGATAAAAACACATACATAAACTTCCCCAAATCTCTCAGATTTTCAAACTCAATTTTATTTAATTGAATACCACTAGGGATAAAAAACACACAAAAATGTCATTGTGACACATTGGTGGACAAGAACAGAGATGAGCAGTGATATCTATGAGGTAGGACTTAATAAAACTTCTTGAAACCAGATCAGCAAGGCACTGTCGAGATACAAGATGAAACATGGGAAGAGCCTTCACTGAGTGTAGTGCTGATTGTCTATGCCACACTCTAGCCACGTCCCATCACAAGCAATGGGATTTTGTTTAAGTCCTAAGTTTTTTTAAAAAATACATTTATTGATGCAAGGATAGACAACTAGGCCAAAGAAATAGAACAGGTAACCTAAAACAGACATATACCTACAAGGCCACTTCATGTATAATAGAGGTGGCACTTCACAGCCATAGAGAAAGTCATTAAATAAATGGTGTTGAGAGGGAAGACTGGGTGGCTCAGTTAAGTGTCTGCCTTTGGCTCAGGTCGTGATCCCAGGGTCCTGGGATTGAGCCCCACTTTAGGTTCCCTGAACTCTTGCTCTCTCTCTCTCTCTCAAATAAATAAATAAAATCTTTTAAAAAAGAAAAAATAAATAAATGGTGCTGGGACAGTTTGGTTGTCCATGTGGAAAATTTGAAATTGAACACCTACCTTACAGCATACATAATAAATTCCCAATGGATTAAGAATTCATATGTGAAAGATTAAACACCAAAACTTTCAGAAGAGAATATCTTTATGACCTTACAGGCTAGGGGGCAGAAAAGTTTCTTATTCACAGCAGAAAAACTACAAACCTTATAGGAGGATTGTTTGGTAAATTAGACTGTCAAGGTTATGAGTTTATATACATCTAATGACCCCATAAAAAAGTAAAAAGGCAAGCCACAAACTGGAAATAAGTATCTGCAATAAGGAAACCAACAAAGTACTAGTATCCTAAAAATACAAGAAATCTTATGAATAGTTGAAAAAGGAAATAAAAAGCACAATACTTAAAATGGGCAAAATATATGAACAAGTACATTGCCTGAATATACCCAAGAAATATGATGACATAGTTAAAATATATGAAAAAAAGATGCTCTTTGTTAGCTAATAGGAAATGGCTAATTGCAACAGTGAGATACCACTTCATAATCATTGGTTGCTTTGGAAAGCAACCAAAGAATGTAATACTGGGCATTTAATGTAAAAGAACAGGAACTCTTATTCACTGCAAATGGTAGAAAACAGTTTGGCATTACCTGGTATGGCTTAATGAAGATGTACATAGCCTATGTATAAGTCATCAATTGCACTGCTAGGTATAAATGCTAGAGAAACTTCTAAAAATAATAACATAAAATTGTGTAATACTGTATAGTTTGTGAAACATAAAATTGGTATATGTTGTCCACAAATAACTTTTAATCCATTTTAGTAGGCATTATTAGCTACTTTTCAGAGGTTTAATTATCCTCCTAAGGTCACACAGTTGGTGAGGGGCATTGGCAGTCCCCCAGTAGAAATTCCCCTTTTTCCTGACAACAGCCCCCACTTTTGTCTGGGCATCTACCCTTCCCTCTCTTATGGGGTCTAGATGAGGCTCCATCCAGATATGATTGATCAAAACACCACAGTGATTGGTTTAGGAATAACATGGGATCTAGGCTTGTCCAATCAGAAAGAAACAGGACTTCTGAGAAAGATTCTTGCCTTTCCATTCTGGTCTGCCCCTGGGAGGAGATGACAACAGAGCTGCCATAAGCTGTCACTTGTAGTCTGAGAATGAAGCAGACAAGCACAAGGTTGAACCAAGAGATGGAAAGAAATCAAGTCTTGATGACATAATTAATACTTTGGAGGTGCTTAAAGGCAGATTCACTCTGGACATCTAGGTTACATAAGCAATAAACTCCCTTAATGTTTAAGCAATTTTGAGTTGCCTTTTCTACAACTTACAACCCAAAGAATTCTGGATGATACAATTGCAAAGCCAGAACTAGAGCCCAGGGGTCCCAAGGTCCACTGTTCTTTCCATAGCACTACCTAACAAGGTGTGGCTGGTGGGGGGGGTGCCTGGATGGCTCAGTTGTTAGGCATCTGCCTTTGGCTCAGGTCATGATCCCAGGGTCCTGGGATCGAGTCCCGCATCAGGCTCCCTGCTTGGTGGGAAGTCTGCTTCTCCCACTCCCCCCTCTTGTGTTCCCTCTCTCGCTGTGTCTCTCTCTTTCAAATGAATAAATAAAATCTTAAAAAAAAAAAAAAAAAAAAAGATGTGACTGGTGGACTCCAAAACCAACATTAAAAGGTATAAGCAGTGTTTTGTTTTTTCTATGACAAAAATTGAGTTGGATTTTCTCCCCCAGCCTACTATAAAGAAAAGATTTCTGCCTTTATATTTTTATGATATTTATAGTTAGTTTGTGTTTTATCCAATTCAAGATCAACAGCTTCACGATTGAAGTAGTTTCTTTGTCAAAAATTCCCCTTAGCATAGTCAAGGACACATTCTGTAATTATAGAGAAATTCATCCAAACCACCAATTGTGTTTAAAAGTGATCAAAGTAAGGATATATGTTAAATTATTATCACAAAAGGGATTTAGATTATTTAATTAAACAACACAAATGAGGTATGGTGAGGCTGTAGGTGAAATTAACCAACAATACAGAGTCCTAAACAATACTGCCTCTTCACACAGGAGAGTGGGAGACTGTCAGAGCTGTCACCAGGATGTTCTTGTCTTCTGACAGAGGCTGACTGCCCTCAGAGAGAGGATCCACCTTGCCAGCTGGAGTCAATGAACTGGAACTGAGGGGCTCTGAAAACCGTGCCCGTAACTTCAAGACCACAATTCCCAAACTTAGTCTGACAAGTATGAATGTGTTTATGAGGACAACAGAACAGGATATTTGAAAGCAGGACTTCCCAGGAATCCCAGTATAGTGATCATCAACATAAACAATAAAAGCCATCCTCAGTCAGAACAAATAGGTCAGGATATCAAAGAATGAGCATGAGATGTCAACACTGCTGCGAAAATTGCAAAGCATTGAGAGTTGGTCTTCAAAATCTCCCACTGCTTGTTAGCTTCCCTTCCTGAACCTCCGGCTTCCCTTCTTTCTTTCCCCTCAGTCTCCAGCAACCTGATTGCTTTGTCTGTGGAAAACCCTACAATGAGGCACTCAGTTCAAACATACTTTCTGGGAAAGAGCTTAAAGCTACAAAATTTCTTTCTTTCTTTCTTTCCTTCTTCCCAATTCACTTATCAAAATTTCTGTTCCCTCACAGAATCAAGAGCATTGGAGCTACGAAGTGCTAGGTTACAAGCCAAGTGGTGCCACTTACAAACGTATGAAACTGGGCAAGTTTGTGAACATTCCTAAGCATCAATTTCTTCCTCTGAAAAATGGGAATAATAATAGCCCCCAACTCATAGAGTTGAGAGAATTTAATGAGATAAAGCATGTCACAAGGTTTACACAATGGATGGTTCATAGGAAAAGCCTAATAAAAATTGGTAATTATTAATGCTATGACTAATAATAATAGTAATAAAGATAAGGGTGAGCAATAGGTTTAACTAATCCTACAGGAATTTGTCTATTTTTGAAAAGGAGTTTAATTGCCAGTTGACATTTTTTGGAAGTATCCATTTCCATTTTGCATCCACTATTCTGCCTGTGGGGTTTTTGGGGGGAACAGATCAGGTATCATTTACTGTTGTAAATTCCCATATTCCTTTTTCACAGACTCCATCAGCTCTGAAATATGAAAGTTTTCATATATAGCATGTAACCAACACAAGCGATGCAAAACAGTGCATCAGCCCAGAGATCTGATACTTGCAATATACAAGAAGACCTTTTCCCCTTTTTCTTTGGTGATTTACTTTATGAATAAATTGCTTTTCTTTAAAGGTCACTTTGTTGTTTTAGAACACTTTACACCTGACTCTATCCTTTTACTGTAGGGAGTTGCACAAAGGACAATTTAAGCAAAACTCTTAAGATTTTATCTACTACATTATCACAGTTCTCCCAGAGAAAAATACAATTCAGGATATTGACTAAGTAAGGTGGTTTGCCTGAAAATATAAGTTTTATCAAAAATCAAAACAATAAAAAAATCTCTTTTATATATCTTCCACCTGGGTGAGATAAAATAGTTAATTATGATTAATGTTTATTGAATACTTATGGTATATTCAGCAATATGCACTAAGGGTTTTATACGTGTGATCTCATCAAGTCCTGACAATTATTTTATATGGTAAGTTATGATTATTCTCATTTTTAAAATAAGAAAAGCATGGCATAGGGCTATTAAGTAACTGAGCCAAAGTCACACAACTAACAAGGGATGAGTAGGGGATGAATTTAATTATCCTCATCTCTAGTCCAAACTGGTTACTCAGATTAGATAGACTTAAATTCTTGGTCAAGAACCAAACCACTCTCTAATACCTCCAAAAGTAAATGTTGGGAAGTGTAAATTAGGATAACTTTGAAGACCTGAATCAGAACACCCACTTCTAGTAAATCTTGTAGACTCTACCCCCTTAATCTTCTTTGGACTATCCACCCTGAACTTCTTATCCACTAAGATGGGATCTGAGAATTTCCTAATTTTAAGGCAGATTCATTATGGGGGGAGGGGAAGCAGATGCAATAATGATGATCTGCCCTGGACACACACTATTTCTTTCTACTCTTCTTACAGTTATTTGAGGTGGGAATTGCTGCCACTTTACCAATGAGAAAATAGGTTCTGAGAGGTTAAAACAGAGACCAGAGTCCAATCTCAGCCTATAGGGATGTTCTTTTTGACCTACAGAATGGTATTAAAATATTTAAGTCAACATTTAAATATTAGATTACATGCTAAAAACCCATATTTCTGCACTCTGTTGAGAATTTCAAATTCCTGGAGATGCTACCCAAATTCCCTCATGGTGATTAATGATTAAACCTGAAGAGTAGTTGCCCATGGTCCACTCTCTCCAGCATCACTGGCCCCATCAGCCAGCATCAATCATTTTATTGTCCAATGCTCATCAATCATGAGTCTTTATTGGTTTCCACTTCTCATGAGGACAGGTAGAATATTATGACCAATTGTTAACTCATCTACAAAAGGCCTTGGCCATGGGAAATCCCCACTCTGACATTGCCACCATCTTCGAAAGAAGCTAAAATGTCAGAAGAGCTACAGAGGAATGACATAGACACAAGGACACTAAATGTATTCTCTCCATCTATTAGAAACACTATTTGCCACAGGACACTATCCTAAAAATTGTTGCAGAATATTGCTTGCATTAATTCTTTTGTATAAATGTCTATTATGTGGACATCCCTTGTTATTTTGCCACATGACTTCCGTAGGAGCAATTGTAATGAAAGACTTAGAAAGATCATCCAGTATTCATTTTCCCCTTCCTTTTAGTAATAGGTTCCTGAGCTTTAGCTAGGCATATAACCACCCAAGAAGAAACTACAATCCCCAGTCTGCCTTGCAGTTAAGCCATGTGACTTATTTCAGGCCAATGGGATGTGGGCACACATGATGCAAGCAACTTCTGGCTCTTCTAAAAGATTGACCTAGACACTTTTTTTACCCCGTGCCACCAACATGCAAATGAATCAGCATCAACCCTGTAGATATTCAGGGAGATTATAGGGTAATGAGATGGAAGGTAGCAGGATCTCTGAATGTTTCTGTATAGCAGAGACAGCCTACCAGCTCAAGATAGCTCATTCTAGACTGTTTCTTGGGAGACAAATAGACTTTTACTTACTTAAGCCACTCTAGTTTTATATGTCTTTGTTACAGCAGCCTTTCTCCCCTTATCCACTCCCACTCTTCCCATTTTCAGTAAGCTTTGTTCTTCCTCAGATTTGAGAGAATAGTATATCTTTCCTGCACCGCATGAAGTATAGCCTGAGTTCCTGACACAGGTTCCTGGGAGCAGTGTGACCTTAGTAAGTTACTTATTTCTGAACCTGATCTGCAAAAGAATAGTTGGAAAGATTTGTTAAAAGGAGAGAGGACAGGTACCTCTACCTTGTACTTTGGGGCATCTTCAGCCTATATTTTAGCCAAACCACTCTCCAACCCATTTTTCTCTAATGCGTACTTGAGCTCATTACTCCACATTAAAATCTGTCAAGAGCAACCCCATTGCCCTTAGGAGAGAATCCAAACTTCCAAAACAAGTATGAAAGGCCCTGGGTGGTCAGGCCCCAGTGTCCTCTTCTGGCACACTCTCCAAGCAGCCAGGGATGCTGTCACTGAGTTGGGAAAAGGCCCTTCGTCAGCCAGGCCTGTAATTCTTGTTTTAAAACCTTGAGCTCTGAGTTTCCTACAGCTTAGCAAACCAGGAGTCTGTACGGTGTAGAGGTTAAGACGAGAAGCATCAGACAGACTTGGGTTCAAACACTGTCTACCACTTCCTGATATGACCTCCGTCAAAGGATTTAACTTCCCTGTAAAATGGGTATAATACTAGGGAAGCAAGGGCAAAAATGAACTTTTGGGATTTTATCAAGATCAAAAGCTTTTGCACAGCAAAGGAAACAGTGAACAAAACCAAAAGACAACTGACAGAATGGGAGAAGATATTTGCAAACGACATATCAGATAAAGGGCTAGTGTCCAAAATCTATAAAGAACTTAGCAAACTCAACACCCAAAGAACAAATAATCCAATCAAGAAATGGGCAGAGGACATGAACAGACATTTCTGCAAAGAAGACATCCAGATGGCCAACAGACACATGAAAAAGTGCTCCATAGCACTCGGCATCAGGGAAATACAAATCAAAACCACCATGAGATATCACCTCACACCAGTCAGAATGGCTAAAATTAACAAGTCAGGAAATGACAGATGCTGGCGAGGATGCGGAGAAAGGGGAACCCTCCTACACTGTTGGTGGGAATGCAAGCTGGTGCAACCACTCTGGAAAACAGCATGGAGGTTCCTCAAAATGTTGAAAATAGAACTACCCTATGACCCTGCAATTGCACTGCTGGGTATTTACCCTAAAGATACAAACATAGTGATCCGAAGGGGCACATGCACCCGAATGTTTATAGCAGCAATGTCTACAATAGCCAAACTATGGAAAGAACCTAGATGTCCATCAACAGACGAATGGATAAAGAAGATGTGGTATATATACACAATGGAATACTATGCAGCCATCAAAAGAAATGAAATCTTGCCATTTGCGACGACGTGGATGGAACTAGAGGGTATCATGCTTAGCGAAATAAGTCAATCGGAGAAAGACAACTATCATATGATCTCCTTGATATGAGGGAGAGGAGATGCAACATGGGGGGTCGAGGGGGTAGGAGAAGAGTAAATGAAACAAGATGGGATTGGGAGGGAGACAAACCATAAGTGACTCTTAATCTCACAAAACAAACTGAGGGTTGATGGGGGGAGGGTGTTGGGAGAGGGGGTGGGGTTATGGATATCGGGGAGGGTGTGTGCTATGGTCAGTGTTGTGAAGTGTGTAAACCTGGCGATTCGCAGACCTGTACCCCTGGGGATAAAAATATATGTTTATAAAGCTGTAAAAAAAAAAAAAAAAAAAAGAAAGAAAGAAAGAAAGGATGAATCCCCAAGTTTTGTAGCAACATGGACGGGACTGGAAGAGATTATGCTGAGTGAAATAAGTCAAGCAGAGAGAGTCAATTATCATATGGTTTCACTTATTTGTGGAGCATAACAAATAGCATGGAGGACAAGGGGAGTTGGAGAGGAGAAGGGAGTTGAGGGAAATTGGAAGGGGAGGTGAACCATGAGAGACTATGGACTCTGAAAAACGATCTGAGAATTTTGAAGGGGTGGGGGGTGGGAGGTTGGGGGCACCAGGTGGTGGGTATTGTAGAGGGCACGAATTGCATGGAGCACTGGGTGTGGTGCAAAAATAATGAATACTGTTATGCTGAAAAAAATAAAAAAAAAAATTAAAAAAAAATGGGTATAATACTATTAGTCACTGCACAGTTGTTCCAGTTGTTAACTCAGATAATGTAAAAAAGGCACTCAGCCGAGTGTCTTGTATGCAGCGAACACTCAGTAAATAGTTATCTTCATTATTGCAGCTCTCCTTACTAGCTTTATTAGTTTGTTACGGTATAGAAGAAGCATGGAACAACCCCACCCCAAGGCCCCGGTCTCTGCCTGAGGATATGTTATGGACAGGATGCATTGAGCGTCACATCCCAAATTATATCTCCCTAAGCACAGTCTGCCGGTGATCCGGAATGAAACCCAAGCCTTTTCCCATGCACCTGTCTATTCAGTGCATTCTAGGAGAGCTTAAGAAGTGACAGTAACACCCTGATTCATGAGCAGCTGAGTCTCAGCCTCCTTGCGCCCAGTCATCTGTTGCAAATCCCTTTCTACCCCTTTGCCCCTATTGACTCTGGCTTTTGGAGGTCTCTCTTAGAACCCTCCAGGAGAAAAGTCCCTTGTGTAAAATACCCAAAGCCCAGCTGCATTGTCTAGTCATGCATTAATTAAAACAACAAGCCAGGAATCAAAAAGTAATTTTTAATTAACGTTTTACTGCAGTTTCTCTCCAAGAACACCAAAGAGGGAACACAGAAGAACTTGTTAGATATTCTCCCTTCCCTTTCATTCATTTTCAATTATTCCCAAACCCTGCAGCTGTCCCAAAGTCTCTCAGCCTTCTCTCTAGAACTAGGCACATGCACACACATACAAACACACACACACATGGCGTGCACACACGCATGCACACAGTCCCGAAGAAGTACGCCAGAGCCAGCTTGCACTAGCTTGAAAGAGCCGATTGTTAAATTTTCAGGAATTTTGCCAGCTGGTTGTTAAACATATCCATTATTAAAAATTAAATTATATAAACTTGCAACAAAATAGATTATAAACAAAGGTGGTAAACATGCAATAGACCGAGGAGAAAAGGACATGCCAAAACGTGAGTGAATCTGAAAATAATTATGCTGAAGCCAGGCAAAAGAAGAACACACAGTCTATGATTCCTTTTAGAGAAAACTACTCTGTGGAGACTAAAACGCAGATCAGAGGTTGCCTGAGGGTGGAGGTAAGGAAAAGTGGAGACAGAGAGATTGCAAAGGAGAATACGGAAATTCGGGGGAGTGATGGATATGTTTATCCTCTTGACGGTGATGCCAGTTTCATAGGTGTATACAGGTGTCAAAACTTTTCACATTGTCTACTTCAAGCACGTGCAATTCAGTAAGCTGTTAAGTAAACATTCAAAATCCATCACTTTCTAATTATTTTACTACATTTCACCTCTATGCACACTCTTGAGGTTTCTTGACATCTTCGCGTCTGTATTGTGGAAATACTATATAACAGTGCTTCTTGGCGTCCCTTCCTATTCTGTGTTCAGCGACATCCTGTCAGGAGCTTGAAAATTAGCCATGGTAAGAGCGTTTACACCACGGAAATCAACAAGCATTACAAATCAGGGCTTGATTTTTGTTTGTTCGTTTTATTGAATAGCTAGATTTAAGAAAGTCATGGGAAAATGCTAATAATACAGAGTAACTCTAAAGTGCACTGTGTCTATAGCCATTACATTATGAATAGGCATAAAATTAAGAAAATGTTCTTTCAGTATTCAAAAACTATTATCTGACCCACCGATCCTTCACTCGCATCGCTGAGGAATGAGTAAAGTTAAATGTATTCTTTTTTGTTTCCCCTTCTTAGGTCTAACTTGTTAACATCAATGAACATATTAACCAACGTTAATGTCAGAAGTATATTCATTTGTCAATTGCAGTGGGTACCAGAGTTCAGTGAAAATCAATAGCAGCATTCTGTGGAATCAATTGTTTATATAGAATTTATAATAGAGGGTATACATATTTTATCATTATTTGTAAACTGTGTGCTACACAATAAAATCTATGATAAACTTATGTATGTAAGTGATGCACACATGGTGTTTTGTTTTGTTTTCAATATTTTTTTCAACATTTACCAGCACTATGTCATCTTACTGTCATCACGATGTTTGCAAGATAAGGATTCCATATTCCGGTTTCCCCTGCTCTGTCTTCACCTTGGTTCTCTACGACGAAGCTTTATGGTACAGCTTTCTTTCTTAGGTAGGTTGAAGGCATTTTGTTGTTTCCGTTTGTTTTTCTTTTTTCTTTTATCTGTCCATTTTTCCCAATCTCAGAAAATAAGAAAGGAGGACTCTGGACCTACCAAATAAGCAAGAACCTTTCCTCCTCAGAAAGGATCGCAACCCCTTCAATACAGTCTGCTTTCTTTTCCTTTATTTCTGCCGCATGCGTATTTTTGGCCTCGTGCTTTAGAGCTGACAAGGTGCTTACACGCAACTGTGCTTGCTTTAACACAGCTAGCCGCGCTCACTTCCGCATTTCCCCCGAAGCTGCCTCTCTGGGGTCCTGTTGTAAAAGCCTGCGTGCATTTGCTGAAGGCATGGCAAAGAGAAGTACAGGTGTTCATTGCATAACATCCACCGAGCTCGGAGGTAACAAAGACTTGACCGTAAAATCATATCAACACTCCGATTACAGAGATAGAAACATTCCAAAGCCCTTCCTGCCAGGCCTGGAAAGACACAAGAATGAAAGTACTCATTTGTTGGGGTGCTAAAAATGCAGGAGCCCTTTTGTCCTGTGTTTTGAATTTGAATTCTATCAATGCTGCTATGACAGTGCTGTTTGCATAACTATATCAGTAATGAGAGGATTTATTTGCATACAGCATATAAAGACTTTGCTTTGTTCCTCTGAGCCCCAAGGCACAAAGTGGAGGACAGACGTCCTCATACTCACCTGACTCTGCGACTGTTTCTCCCGTTCCGGTTCTCTCCTGTTCCCTCCATACACGTCTCCTCACCTCCCTGCACAACCACAGCTTTTGTTGACTCTCCTGCCAGTGGCCTGAGCAGCTGTTTCCTGACCCCTCACGCTCTTCACAAGCTCACCCTCCTCCTGCCACTGCTGTAAGCTCCTGAACACGTTCCATTTCCCTGCAGAGGCTGCACAGTCATCAGGAAACATATGTAGTCTGCTACAGTTACAGAGGCATAAAGTAGGCAGGCTTCCCCGTAGAGGATCTACTTAGAGACCCTCCTCTTCAGGAAAACTTGCTCAGATCTCCCTCATTTCCCAAGATGGGACTGGAAGCCCTTTCTGTGTCCTCTCTTGGAAGCCCACCTGTATACTTAACAAGTGTGCTATCTTTGCCCATTGACTTGTCTGTCTCCGCCCTATATTGGAATCACTTTGGTTTCCCCACTTCTGGCACTTTTCTTACATGGAGGACAGGCTCAGTATATGTTGGCCGAATGAATCAAAGAATGAAAGTCCTGTGCATCTGGATTGCTGAGGAAGTACCAGTTAGCTTAAAGGAAGAGAAATGCTGTCTCCTAGGGTTGCTGTATATGGTTTGAGAGGTGGTGCACTTCATCGCTTTAGGAAGGCATGATTTATGTCATGTGAATTTGTCAGTAAATGGCACCCTCAGGAACCACATGGGTTCCACCCCAAAATTATCATTCCTTGAGGCAGAGACTGCTTTATTCACTTCAGTTCTGCAAGCAACATCTAGCACAGTGCTCCATGTCCAATAGATTCAACTGGCTTTTAGGAGAAGGGATGTGCATATTCAAATGAATTATTTTGAAGATTTTATTTGTATATCTATTGAGAGAGTGAGAGAGTGCGTGAGCAGGGGAAGGGGCAGAGGGAGAGGAAGAAAGAATCTGAAGCTGACTCCATCCATGCTGAGCACAGAGCCTGACATGGAGCTCAGTCCCACAGCCCTGAGATCATGACTGGAACCAAAATCAAGAGTCAGATTCTCAATCAATGGAGCCACCCAGGAGCTCCTCAAATGAAATTTTTCATAAAGCTGTGGTAGTCAAAGAAACACCCTTCTCTGTGTTAAAGCTATTTTCATCTTTAGATCTATGGTGAACATTCAAAAATAATGTCTTTTCCTCCCTACAGGAATTCATTCATTGAACAGAGTTTCCTGAAATATCTACTATGTATACAAGTAATGCCCTGGACACTGAGGATACAACAGTGAGCAAAACAAAGTCCCTGCCCTCGTGGAGCTTACACTTGAGTGAAGAACGACAATAAACGTATTAGCAAAAGAAATGTCTAATATGATGTCAGCTAGTAGGGACTGATATGAAGAAATAACAAGATATGATTAATGACAAGTTAGGGGACAGAAGGAAACTGGGAACAATTTGAGATAAGTTGGTAAGAGCAGAACTCTGTGAGGGAGTGTTATTCAAGCATCCCTAAAGAAATAATATAATAGGGACGCCTGGGTGGCTCAGTGGGTTAAGCGTCTGCCTTCAGCTCAGGTCATGATCTCAGGGTCCTGGGATCGAGCCCCACATTGGGCTCTCTGCTCAGCAGGGAGCCTGCTTCCTCCTCTCTCTCTCTGCCTGCCTCTCTGCCTCCTTGTGATCTCTCTCTGTGTGTCAAATATATAAATAAAAAATTTTTTAAAAGAAGATTCACATCTTTTAAAAAAAGAAATAATATAATAATAATTAATAATAACATTAATAATAAATAAATAATAATAAAGAAAGTGAAGAAGAAAGTCATGCAGATATCCAGGTAGAGAAATGCTTCCAAGGCTGAGGACAGAGCAAGTGGAAAGACCTCAGTGTGGGAATGAGTAAGCCTGGTGTGCTTGAGGAAGGGCAAAGAGCCCCGCAGGAGTGAGAAGAGTGAGAGAAGAAAAATTCCAGAAAATTCTCGCACTCTGCTCTCCCCTTACTAGGTTCCATGGAGATCATGAAAGCCTTTCAGTTAAAAATCAGTTGTTCTCTTTTAAAAATCACTCCTTACCTCAGGCTAGTGGTTTATATCAACCATTCAAAGATTTTTTTTTTAAACAACTGTACATTCCAGACCTATGCTTTTTAATATTAAATCCTAGATATTTAAAAGGAAGGAAGAAGGGAAGGAATGAAGGAAGGAAGGAAAGAAGGAAGGAAGGAAGGAAGGAAGGAAGGAAGGAAGGAAGGAAGGGAGGGAGGAAGGGAGGAAGAGAGGGAGGGAAGAAGACAGAAAGACAGATTTTCATTTCTCCAAGCAGTACAAACTTTTTTTTTTCCCTTAAGGAATGTGAGTGTGGAGGCGACTGCTTCTCCATGTGCTCACTCCTATCCTGAATAAGCCATCATATTTTTGCCAATTATCATTTCAAAAATGGCCTTTTCCTGACCTTGCCCCAATTTGTGAGCATCTCCTGTGTGCTGGTTACTGGCAGTTTGACCAAAAAGCAAGATGGCAGAGGCAAGAAGGAACAAGAGTTTCAATATGAAAAATAAAGAGGGATGAATTTCTAGGTCTTTGCTTCTCAAAGCATATAACATAAAAAGACAATTTGCCATTGCTCCTTACAAAGAGAACTTCATTAAATATTACACTTTTCATCTTAACAGGGCATTCCTTGTGTTCCTTATTAACCAAGTCAAATCTGACCGAAGCATTTCTTCTCTTATTCTAGAAGGCAGGCCGAGTAATATATTGAAGGTGCTATTGTACTCTACAAGAGAATCTCTACACAGTTTTTTTCTACCATAAAAGACTGAGCAGTCTGCTTACATGAAATCCTTGATAATCAGATGGGTTATGCTGAGAATATTCTTTTCTTAGTGTGGACCAAGTCATAACACTGGAAAAAACCCAGTCAATTTCATTTGATCGCTGTGAAAGTATTTCTCTCTTTCTCACACCCCATTCCCAGAAAATGATTGCTTATTCGGTCGGTTGAAATAGGAACCACATTCAGATTAGAGCTTCCAAAGTATCAAGGATAAAGTGTACTCAGTGACCTTGCAAATAGTGGTTGAAACACTAATTAGTCTTTCATAAAAGCTGGACAGGAAGTGATAACACACCTCTCCCTTTGCTAGCCTAGTCCTGTGAAAAATGTGTAGCTCAGAATTTGGGATGCAGAAGAGAAGGTGCCTGAATTTTGAAAAAGCTCCCCTGACAGCATGATGAGTCTCTTACAATATTTTCTCTTCCTTCTTCTATTGTTCCTCTGTTTTACAGCTATATTTACGTTTATCAATTTATTATTTACTTATCAAAGTATTACTTCCTTTTTTTGAGGGAGGGGAGGCATAAATGGTGGGAGGGGAGAGGTGAGGGGAGTGGAGAGGCAGAGGGAGAGAGAGAGAAAATTTCAGGCTCCACACTCAGCTAGAGCTCCAGGTGGGGCTCTATCTCGCCATCCTGAGATCATGGCCTGAGCCAAAATCAAGAGTCAGATGCTCAACCAACTGAATCTCCCAGGTGCCCCCAAGAAGTATTGCTTCTTTATCCCCTACTTTACCATCTCAAATTTTGAAAAGGTATTGTTTCTTTCTTCTCTTATTCTCCTTCTGTTTTATTACTTTCTTTAATATTTCTGCTTTTTCCTTTTATTCCTTCTCTCACAACTGATCCTAATACAGAATTCAAGTTTATTTTAAAATAATTACTGTTATCTCTGAAATTAAGTTCCTGTTCCTCATTCTTTGTTGTAAGATCAGAGTTTGGAGGAGGAGAAATGAACTAACATTTATGAAAGACTTTGGTGCCTGGGCGCCTGGGTGGCTCAGTGGGTTAAAGCCTCTGCCTTTGGCTCAGGTCGTGATCCCGGGGTCCTGGGATCGAGCCTCATATCGGGCTCTCTGCTCATAGGGGAGCCTGCTTCCTTCTCTCTCTGCTTGCTTCTCTGCCTACTTGTGATCTCTGTCTGTCAAATGAATAAACAAAATCTTAAAAAAAAAAAAAAAGAGAGAGAGAGAAAGAAAGAAAGACTTTGGTGCCAGACATTATGCAAGGTGCTTTAAAGGCATAAATTCATTTAATCATTTTAACAGCCTGTGGTAGATCAGATTATTGTTCAGAAATATTCACTCCCTCCCCCTCCCTCTCATGGGAAGTATATATTTCCTGCTCCAGGGATAGTGGGTTTGTGTATATAACTTACTTTGGCTTCTGTTGGGCAGGTGTACTTCCTCTACCCTTGGCTTTCATCTCAGTTATGTCACAAGTGTTGGCCAGTAGGGTGTTAGTAGATGTGATACAAGCAGAGACTTGATATACAAAAAATATATATTCTTGGGAAGACCTCTGGTCCCAGGAGGATGAGGCTCTCGGAGAACAAAACCACTCCAACTTATATTAGCAGACTCCCAGCTGACCCCAGGGCTCTACAGATGCGGGACCTCAATAACAGTTTATTGTATTGTCCCACTCAGATTCTGGAACTTTTGTTACCCAGCAATAGCTAACCAATACACCGTTCTATGAGGTAAGCAATAGTATCCCCCTTTCTTAAAAGAAGATTTTATTTATTTATTTGTCAGAGACAGAGAGAGAGAGAGAGAGGGAGTGGCAAGCAGAGCAGGCAGTAGGAGAAGAAGGTCCCCTGCTGAGCAGTGAGCCCAATGAAAGACTCAATCCCAGGACCCTAAGATCATGACCTGAGCCAAAGGCAGAGCTTAACCGACTGAGCCACCCAGGCATTCCAGTAGTATCCCTTTTTAACCAAAATGGAAACAGAGTGAGAAACAAGCCCATAGTCACACACCTAGTATGCTGCTGAGCCAGGATTCACACCAAAGTCTATCTGATCTCGAATTTGGTGTTCCTTTATCTACAGCATATGCTTCTTCTTCAAACTTTATATTCCTCTTTCCATAAATCAAAATAAATTTGATTTCTGCCTTGCCAGGGTCTCTTGGAGGATTTTTACTGAGCTCAATAACCCCGTCCCCAGAAAGTGTCTTCATTCTCCTGCCCAGAAATTCAACTTCCCAGAATCATAGTTCTCTTTTATTATGTGAGTTCTCAGTGCAGCCCTCTGATAACAGGAATAAAAACCTAATAACTGGTGATTCCAAAAATGTAATTTTTATATGCATGTAATTTGTTTTTAAGCTCAGAATTGATCAGATATGAAGAGCAAGTACATAAGTGATGGATAATCATTTCCTCCCTCTTCTAGCCTCGAGGCGAGTGGATGATAAATTGGGAGTATTCAGAGTGGTGGGCTCTGATAACACAGTCCTCAGCTCTCTCGCGGCGGGAATTGGTTGTGTTAATGCTGAGTCACATGCCATTATTTTTCAGAACTGATAGTGCGTGGAGAAACACCTGAAAAATGAAGGAATAGGACAAATACAGGGCCCATTGTTTTTAAGAGGCCTGAAGACTCCCCTGGCTCTTTGAAATTGATCACTTCTCTTCAATATCTGAAAAGGTATTAGAAAAAGATAGTTTGCGACCATGCTGTAGTCAACTCAATTGCCAGCCAGAAGGGTATTCACTTTGCTAGCTTAACCCTCTGTGGTTGATCTTTAACTATCGTCCCAGGGGGTTGCAAAAGTCTACAGAAAATACTGCGGTTGTTTGTAAATCTATCTTTGGGATATAATGTAGTGTTTCTCTGCCTGGGCACTGTTGACACTTTGGGGACTGCCCTGTGCTTTATAGATGTTTAGCAGTATACCTGGCCTCTTCCTGTTAAAGGTCAATGTCTCTACGTGTTGCCAAATGCCCCCTGGGAGTCTAAACCTTGCCCCTTATTGAGAACCTCTCAGGCACTCCCTCTACTTACATAAATGTGGTGTAACACACTATAATGGGATCTTCTTTCTTTCAGCCTGACTAGCTCTGAGTATGTGCTTCACAGGCCTTGCCCACACTGATGTTACACAGATAGTCCGCCCTGCTCAAAGCCCCAGAGTCTCAACCTGTTCCCTCTGAGAAATCAGCAGGGGCTGTCCCACAGGCATTCTTGAAGAGGGCTTCAGGCTCTGCTAACACAGGGTGCTTGCCACTCTTTCCTTCTCTGCCCCAGCCTCCCTACCTCCAACCCCTGCCCTGGGCATCTGGCTCTCCCTACCCCGGGAAGCCATCTGAGGACACCTTCCTGGGTTAGTGCTGTCAGAGCTTGTCGGGATATCAGTGCTGTCTCTGGGAACATTCAGAGACACCAGCCCTGTAGATGGCAGACTGATCACACCTTCCCTGGAGTGCTCACTGCCCCACAATCATTCTGGGCTTCCTGGAAGACAGACTCTGTGGACCATGCTGCATCATCTGGGCACCAAAAGAATACTATTTGTGCCTTGCCTTCCTCCTCCCATCTCACAGACTCTGTCAGGAAAAGAGTCCTTTGGGCTCAGTGGTTCTCAAGCCATTAGGCCTGTGAGTTTCAAAGTTAGTGTGTATTAAGAATCACCTGACAAGGGCGCCTGAGCCTTCAGCTCAGGTCATGATCCCAGGGTCCTGGGATCAAGGCCCAAATCCGGCTCCCTGCTTGGCGGAAAGCCTGCTTCTCCCTCTCCCACTCCCCATGCTTGTGTTCCCCCTCTCACTGTGTCTCTCTCTGTCAAATAAATAAATAAAATCTTTAAAAAAAAAAAATCAGCTGAGAGGGGCGCCTGGGTGGCTCAGTTGGGTAAGCAATGGGCTTTTGATCTGGGCTCAGATCACGATCTCAGGTCGTTGGATCACACCCTGCGAGGGAGCCCCTCTGCTTCTTCTCCTGATTGCTCCCGCTCAAATAAAGAAATAAAATATTTTTTTAAAAAAATTCACCTGAGGGGCGCCTGAGTGGCTCAGTGGGTTAAAGCCTCTGCCTTCGGCTCTGGTCATGATCCCGGGGTCCTGGGATCGAGCCCCACATCGGGCTCTCTGCTAAAGCGGGGAGCCTGCTTCCTCCTCTCTCTCTCTCTGCCTGCCTCTCTGCCTACTTGTGATCTCTCTCTGTCAAATAAATAAAAAATTTAAAAAAAAAAAAAAATTCACCTGAGAGATTTCCTTAAAAGGAAGACCCTGATTCCAGGAGATCGGGGGTGGGGCCGAAGGCTTTGTATTGCTTGCAAGCTCCCAGGTGGGAATGGCCCTGCATTGAGTTTTTAGTAAGTGTAAGAATCATCTGGGGTGCAGATTCCTATGCCCTGCCACCCAGAGAGTCTGATTCAGAGGGTCTAAGTGGAACCCAGGCATCCATGCTGTCAACAACCTTCCCTAGGCAGTTCAGACTCCATACTTTGAGAAAGGCCTCATTGCTGTAGCCCTTATCTTTGAAGACTGAGAAATACCTTCCCAGGGGGTAGGTCTATCCAAGAAGCTGTGGAACTAGTTCCACATGAAGGTCCTCCTCCTGGCTGTAAACTCTCTCCCCACAGGCAAATCCCCTTGTGCAAATGGCTGTCCGTGGCCGGCATAGGTCATCCAATACACCCAGGTAAGTCCAAGCCGCCAGCAGCTACCTAGATCACATGCCTGCTGGGTCTCCAGCAGCCTGGGAAGAGGGAAGGATTGGATCTCCTTCTGTGTTAGGACACAATGAGAGCCTTCTAAATGAGAGACACAATTACCAACCCATACAGAATGTCTGCACATTATCCAGCCATCTAGAAACATAGAGTTGGAAAATCCTGGGCCTTGTGAATGTTGAGCCCACACCTCGGGGCCTTTTAAATGAGCAGTTCCATCTGACACAGAAGGCTAGAGGTGTCCATTGCCTGGAACCTCTTCTGGTGTCTTAGACTTTCAAGGTCAAATATGTCTTTTGAGTATTTATGGCAAGGAAGAAGGTTTGGAAGAACCTCCCTAGGTTAAAATCCACAGAGGCTTCCTTCTCTGGTGTTCATCAACAGAATTCCCTCTCGGTACCCTTTACCCCAAAAAACTTTCCCCTCAAAACAGGCTGGCAACATCAAGTGAAAAACAGAATAATTCCAGCAAAGGAGAGAAAGAGAGAGGCCCTAGGGTTTAAGAAAGAGAGCAAGTAGTACAGTTTTATAATAACACTTATATTTCTGTTAAGATTTATTTACTTATTTGAGAGAGAGAAACAGAGAGAGTGTGTGCAGGGGGAGAGAGAGAGAGAGACAAGTAGACTCCCCGCTGAGTGGGGAGACAGACACACGGCTCAGTCCCAGGACCCAGAGATCATGACCTGAGCCAAATTCAAGAGCTGGACGCTTAACCAACAGAGCCACCCAGGTGCCCCTTTGATACGCTTATCTACCAGGGGCCCCCAGGATTGACAGTAGAAGTCAGCAGGACTGGGAGTGAATGTTAAGAACGAATAGTGAGAGCCTACTAGGTACCCGCCATCCTGCATGCATTACCTCTTATGACCCTCACGAGGAAAATGAGATCCCATCACTCCCATTTTATGTATGAAGACATGAAGTTCAAAGAATTTCAGTGTAAAAGAAAAGGAAACTATATTCCTGGCCCACAGGAGCTGCCCTGTCAGCCCTGTGCAGCATCCACAGAAACTTCTATCTCGTTTAAGCCACTGTCACTTGGGGGTCTTTCTGTGATGGTAGCTGAAATGTATTAACTAACTAATATGACCAGATTCTGCACCCCAAGTTACTAGGATATATATAAATATAGCATTTAAATGCCAATAATTCAGAAGATTTCTTATCATTTTTCTGAGTGTTTGCCTTCATAGCCTTTTTGCGCATGAATTAAAAAGGTGAATTATTCACTGCTGTGACCTTTGATCCTTCTCTAAGCTCACCCCCACATCACCATTAGCAGCTAACACCAATAATGGCATCTATCAAGTTCTTCAATAAATACAGTATACAAAGCAATGTCCTGACAGATTTGGCAGGACCAGGCTAAATCTACCCAGGAAGAAAATGTCATTTTCTATTTTCATAATCGACTTTTGAGGAAACCTATCATATTACTATCCTTCTTTATGAGAGCTGTATTGCAAAGGATGAACTACTAAGCCAAAGCAGGTCGATAAATACGCCAGTGTGGTTCATCTCAATTCCAGTTTTCTCCGGTTCTAACTTCAAAATAGATATCCATCCCATTGCACACTATTTTTATAAGAAGAAATGATCAACATTTTATATTTGAGGCTATGACCCAGCCTCCTAATCTTATACGAAATATGGATACAGTGACCATATAGCCCAGATCTTCCAGAGTCAAACCGATTTCAAATGTTTTTCAATTGTCATCCTTGGGTCCTGGTCTGTGGTTCACTTCTGCACCTGAAAATGCATTCTTTTTTTTCCCATTTAAAATAACAAAATAGAGATACCTCCCAATCTGAAAATGTGTGATCTCACACCTTTTCTGGAATGAATTTGATTCTGATGACATGAAACCTTCTTGAATCTCCCTGGACTTCCAGTTCTGTCTTTTCTTTTCATTCCCAAGGGCTCTCACCAACTTCTACCACATCCCATTTCTATTATTTATGTAATCACTATTATGATAGTTGCTCACTCTTGCTTTAGTCTACGTGTACATTGGTATGTATCTGTCTCCTTGTTTAGACAACGAAAACAGGGGCCTATGCTATTTGCTTCTGTATCCATATGTCAAACACATAGGCTGGTGCATAACATTTATTCAATAATCACGTATTTTAAATTAACAAAAATTAATATGGTTTGGTTCATAGATAAGTGCAGAAGTGGGGTTTCTGGACACTACAGAGAACGTTGAGTCTATTTAAGATGGATCACCCAGGCAACATGAGTGGCTTGGAGAGGGGGACTCGGGGAGGAAAGGAAATACCGTGTTAATGGAGAAGATGAAAAACGACAAATGTTACCTTCATCCAATTTTGTCTAGAGCTCATCATGTCCACAGCAATCACAGAGAGCTAAATTTAACAGCTGGAAGCGAGGTCAAGGGCCAAGGGCAGACTTAGTGGAATTAGAAATTAAATTCTGAAGCTGAAGAATAAAGAATAAATGCTCTACTGCTACGCTCTAAGAACATCCTCAAGAAAAATAAGCCCCATTAATTTAAAGAACAAGAAATACGGTTCAAAAGAAAGATTATCTCCCTACTCTATAAAAAGCTAATTGCTGGACACTCTTATTGACCAATAACGTGAGGTGAGATCATGGTATAATGTTCTTTTCAGAGCAAATGTTTTCTTGGGGCTTTTACCAGGAAACTGGGGACCTCACATGGGATGCTTAACAAATTAAATCAGGCAAAATTTCAAGGGTACTCAAAAGACTCTTTTTGTTTGTTTGTTTGTTTGTTTTCATTTTAATCCTCTAGTATAGGGGATGCACAGGAAGGGGAAATTTTCTTCAAGTGATGTGGGAGAGCTTGGATCTGGGCCCTCAGACCTCACTTCCTATAAGCGCCCTCATCCATCAATCTGAATTCATGTACCGAGCAGACAGAACTCACCAAAAAAGTTAGATTATTCCAGAGTTTAAAAGAGGTCTGCAGTTTGCATATTTCTTGACTTGTTCAAGAAATCCGGATGCTTCCCCCAAGTTCCGATTTTTGATCTGTGATTTTTATTTTTGCCTCGGTTGACAAAAGATGGTACATCCTTTCTTGGCATTCTGCACCCCTAACTTAGTCACCAGAAGCAGATGGCTATGAACATGTGATCAAACTTATATTTTTAATGATTTCTTTTTTTACAGAGTCAATATATCAATACATGAAAGCAGGCGGTCTGGTAGCCTAAAATAATAAGCACTACAAAAACTTCCGACGTTTGAAGTGGAAACTGCTCTTGTGCCTTCCCTCCACCTCTAAACGCTCAGCTGCTTCAGCCTGTAAAAGTTTGCCTTCCTTTGTTCACGCTGTTCATTAAGCTGAGGGCAGCACTGTCACCAAGTCTGCTCTCGTATAAAAAACCAGCACTTTGCCCTGGCAGTTTGATGCGCGCAGATTAGAATGGAGGCTTTTCCCTCAATGGGTAGCCTCCACTATGTTTCCTTTTCCTTTAAAGTAACGATCATCAGCTACTCGGGGTTATCCAGGTTTTTCTTGACGCTGTTCCCCACTCAGCTTAATTAAGTCCTTTGTTGATATAAATAAGGTTTGGGTTTCACTGAGCTCAGCAAAAGGAAAAGCGCGTTTGGGAAAGTTCTTTAGTTGAAAACAAGAGAAATACAATTAGATGAGCTCAAGCTCACCAAGGAGAGGGCTTTATTATAAGCTGGTACCATCTCGGAATCATGGAGTATGTCAAAGTAGCAAAATACACGGCCTCAGGAGAGAAGAATCTGGGAATCAGAAAGCCAAGAGGACAGATTGAGCAAAGGTGTCTTCCACATTCTCTCTCCACAAACCAGGCTTGTCAGCAGGTTCAGCCAAGAGACAGACTGTCTTCAGCCTTAATCCCAAGTGCCAGCAGGACTGGCAGGCTGGGATCAGATATCTAGCCAGGTCTAGTGGCCATCGCCAGAGATGGGCTCACACAGAAGAACCATGGGGGCTGGAGGACCAGGTTTTAAGATTGGAGTCAGTCGTGGGGAAAATGGTGAATCACCATCTCATTGGCTGCTCCAACATTCCCAAAAGAGTCCACCAAAGAATATCATTTTGTGGGATGCCTGGGTGGCTCAGTCAATTAAGCCACTGCCTTCAGCTCAGGTCATGATCCCAGGGTCCTGGGATCAAGTTCCATATCGGGCTCCTTCCTCAGCGGAGAACCTGCTTCTCTCTCTGCCTCTGCCTGTCACTCTGCCTACTTGTGTTCTCTCTCTCTCTCTGATAAATAAATAAATAAATAAATAAATAAATAAAATCTTAAAACAAAAAAGAATATCCTCTTGTTTAAAAATGAAAACCAAAAAACACACTAATTCATCTCAACACACTGTGATCCTGTAGAAGGTGTACAGTAGAAAGTTTGGCAAGTGGAGTAGAAAATGAGGAATGCTGTAGCCCAGTGTTTCCCATCATACCAAAAGGACCTTTTCCAGCTTGTCCTAGGAAAATAATGAGAATTTTGGACAGCTATCTAGTTCCTCTTGAACCTTATTTTCATAATGTAAATGGATTTGCTATTTCATTTGAAAGATTCTGTTTTCCCACGGTGTCAAACAAAACATATTTTAATAGCATGTAAAGCCTAACAAATATGACTTACAAAAGTGTGTTGTTGGATTTTTATTTCCTTCAAATTTCAAAGAACTGAAGCATGATCAGTGTGTCTCAGCCCATAAATGTAATAAAGATAACATTTTGAGACCCCTCCCTCCCCCAGTAGTCCATTTCTTTGCTATGTCCTTTTCTTTCCAAGCAGTTAGGTGGGTTTAAGCTCATTGCCTCAAGGAAGGGATGAGCTCTGGTGGCAAACTGAAACAATAAAGATTTTGGGTTTCCAAAATCTCAGGCCCTGTTTTGTGGGATGAGAGGATAGATGGAGACTATCTTCAGCATAGACGGAGAAATTCCACGGTTAGGAAAAGGCAAGAGGTAAGGGGAGATTGTTTAGTTGACCCTCAGACTTAGAAAATTCTTCTTGGTAGGTCCAAGGGAGAAATCTAGGGGACAGATCAAACATTTGACAAAGAGCAAGTCCTTGAGATTGTGGACTTGTACCCTTTTTCCCAGTCAGAGTCCCTATAGGCAACAAGACTTAAAGTAGATTTGTAGGACCAGGCGATGGATCAGGGACCAGAGAACAGACCTGCTCTCTGCTGCCCACGTGAATGAAACTGCCTAGGGACATGGCATGGCCTACACAATGATCTGTGGTGAACCTGTCTTAGACAGAGTCCTAGGAACTTTGATCCTACCTGATCTTAGAGACCCCACCCTAGCACAGAAGCTGCTGCGTGATTTTCATGCTCCAAAATGTAGTGCCAAAGGAGTAAAGCAGCCATAGAAAGAAGTGACATCTCAGTGGTCATTTGCAAGGATTGACTTCTGAGACAGAATGATGAACATTTCAGTGGATGTCTGTGCAGAAAGATGACTCAAAGACCAGATGCTCTCCAGATGTGTTTTGATAATACATAAGCCCCCAGGATTTAGATGCAATCTTGGGAAAGATGAAGAGAGATAATTCTGAATTAAATGAGGTTAAGTTTCAGCCACTCAGCTGAATGGGGGCTCAAAATAGAATTAAGTTGCATTGTAGGAGACAAAGTTCTATATCATGCACACTTGAATTTCTGAACTGGGATATACCTCCACTAAATAAATATATAGGAAAACAAGAAAACATAAGAAGGAATTTCAGCAGAACTTTTAGAAGGTCCTTTAATGTCACTGAGGCTCATAGTAGATTTTCTTATTTTCCGGCAGGTATTCACTTTCTCTCCCTCACCCCTGTGGAATTCCTCTGGCCTAGTGATGGTGGATATGGAGAATGGAATGTTAGTAGACACGATGCAAGTAGAGGCACAGGCACTTAAAAATATCCTTTCATTGTTTGGCCTGATCCTTGTGTTTTAGATGTTTATCATGAAGACCAAGTCTCAGAGGACACTTGTCCCAGAATGAGGAGATTTTTGGAGCAGACCAAAATCCCACCCATGTCCCAAGGAGTATCCCAGCTCCTACACATGAAAAAGTGTAGCCCTAGGAGATCAGCCGCTGCTCTGGTGATGCCACCAAACCATAGGTGTGTATGTGCTCAGAAGTAGATGTCTACTATCTCTCACATTCTGATTTTATGGCAACTAGAGTAAACATCAATGGTTTACTCTACCCAGAGTTTCTCCCTCTTCTTCAGGGAAATTTATCCTCTTTCTCTTGGAAGTTTGTTCTCTCTCTCTTATGCAAATTGTGAATCTCTACTGAAGACTGACAACCTAGAGGACCCAGCCCTCCTGGCCCCACTGATTAGTGCAATGATGGTTATGTGACCCAAGCAGGAACAATCAGAGACTTTCCCCAGTGTTCTTTAGTGTCAGAGCTGTAGGTGGCCTTGGCCCTTCTCCTTACACTGACAATAAGAGAGGATGAAGCAAACCACTCTAAGGGAAACAAAAGTACAAGATGAATTTATTTTTTAAAAATATTTTTTTGTTTATTTGAGAGAGAACGAGAATGAGTGCACATGAGCAAGTAGGGTGAGGGGCAGAAGGGCAGTGGGGAGGGAGAGAGGGGGAGGGAAAGGGGGAGGGATAGAGACAAGCAGAGTCTGCACTGAGCACAGAGCCCAAAGTGGGGCTCAATCCCATGACCCTGGGATCATGACCTGAGCTGAAATCAAGAGTCAGATGCTCAACTGAGCCACCCAGGCACCCGAAAGATAGTAATCTCTGAACGGATTCAAATCTTGCTTCTCATCCTACCACATTACACACCCAATCATCCCTACAGTATTAGCCAATAAATTCCCCCTTTTGCCTAAGCAAGTTCAAGTTGGGTTTTTTGTCCCTTGAGACCAAGAATCCTGACAAACACTTTTCTGCTTTTGCTTCCACAGCTGGGCCATGGTCAACTGACTATCTTCAACTTCCCGTCACAATTTCCACACTAGAGCCTTCTCTTTGTTGTCTCTCTGTTTCCGCGCTGCCCACCTCTTGCTGTATGTCTGCGTATGTCTCATACTCCAACATCCTCAGAGAAGCCAGCCATGAACGAGGATAGATCCAGTCTACCTCTAAGACTGCTGGTATTTGACCGTCTTTGACCCTGGACCCCATCACTACCCCAGTCCCGTATGATCTGGATGGTGGGCGGAGGGGTGCATGATATAAAGCATGGCCTCTCATATGAAAAGGCCTCTGCAGAAAGGGATTATGGGTGTGGCAGGCACTCTGGGGCATCTCAGAGAGGAATAATACAACCACCTTTCTTGACCTGTCCCCTTGCTACTGCTCTGGTTGATCCACACTTTTGCTACCTATTATACAGACAGGGAGGGTTAGCTGGAAATGAAAATAGAAACAGGCATCTATTTAGAGGATAGTATGGTATGGGAAACTTTTCTGGAAAATAACTGATTTTGAGCTCCAACAAAGCCACTGGGAAACTTCTTTTTAGCCTTCAACTCTCCCGTTTCCTGGTACCATTTACCTCGCTCTGATTTAACTAAATTCATAGTCTGATCGTTCTCATTTCTAATATCCTCTTCCAAACAGAGGGCTGGAGATGAGATCATTTGTTCATTCATTTATTCAGCAAACATTAATTAAGTATTGAAACACAATTACTTTGGTTTTTAAACTATTTCCAATTTGAGTAATAGTTCACCAATCACATCTTTTTTTCTCTCCACTTTTTCATATTGAAAAATGCCAAGCTCACAGAGAAGTTGCAAGAATAACCCAATGAGCACCTACATGCCCTTCACTTGGGCTCACCGATTAACTTTTGTTGATTGGACTATTACTTACAGTGGATTAGACTGGGGTCATAAAAATGAAAAAGACAAAGTGAACCCCAGAGAAGCTGGGCAAGTTCCAGGTCTGGTACCAGACTATATCCTGGACCTCTGATTCAGATAATCTGTGGTAGGGCTCAGGAAACAGAACATAATAATAAACTCAGCAGGCGACTATAAAAAAGCCAGGTTTGAGGCTACTGCACCAGCAGAAGAAAGAGAAAACAAAGAAAGAGGAACAATATGCCAAATTCAAGATATGAAAATGTTCTGTGAAGAATGAGGCTGGGAAACTTCAGGTGGGGCTAATTGAAATTTCTCTAGTGGAACTGGATGAGAGTAAAACAGCTGTCCTCAGATCTGGTTCTAGAAACCACCATATCCACTCTGGTATCCTCCTCTGGCAAGTGTAATAATGGTGTGTATTATGCCCTCCAATTCCCGTAGCTCTTGGGAATTTCTAGATTACTGATCAAGAGACTTTCTCATTTGTAGAAAGAGGTTAATGCGTGTCCCTATTTCTTTTCCAGGCTGGTGGTATGAATCAAAGAAAAGAAAGCTTACAAACATCCTTTGTTGTCTAGCAAGTGATTTATACACACAGAATAATTATTATCACCCTCAGTCAGTGGATCCTTTTTTTTTTTTTCTTTGCATTCACACCCTCCATATGTCTGAGTGCTCCTTCTCCCAGCAGATTTGTCACAGAATGTGTGAAAAAAGCACAGAGTACATGCAAAGTTTTTATTAACCTCATTTCAGACATAGCTGGCAACTAATAGTCAAGCTATAAACTTGTATTGACTAATTAATTGATAGGCTTTTCCCAATCACATTAATCTCCCCTGGAGATGAGTTGTTTGGAGTTGACATATTTCTGGTCTTAGACCATTTCCCCTACTAAATATATGATCTCACAGTAACAAGGAGATATTGATTCCTTCTCAAAGAAGATATAAAACCACCCTGGGGTGAATTGCTTGAAATTTCCTCATTTCATATGTACGAGGCTGGAACTCCTTGTAAACCATTGATTTGCGGATCAGATTGTCTCCATTGTTTTTGTTTCCCAGTTCTTCAGATCCCTGGCTGTGGACGGAATAATCAGGTTCAGTCTGATTATTTTCCTGCGCTGGGCAAGCTCTTCCTGGTGACAGTTGCTGCCGCTACGGTATCTTGCTCCAGAGCTTTTCAGAGTAAACCCGCCATCAAGGAGCCTGCGTGGGATCTCTAACTGGTTTGCCTGACTTTCTTTGTTTCTTGTTCAGTATCCTCAGAAGGGGGACACACACTGGAAGCCTGCTGTGTGTAATTAAGAGATAATTGTAGCTGTCTCGGCATTTTGTGCTGCTATACCATTAGCTTATTTGCCAGTGATGCCTAAATGTGGTTAGGATGACGATTTCGAAAATGAATAAAGAATACATTTTGAAGGATGAAACGTGCAATAATTTGAAAGAGCACTTTACCTTGTCTTACTAAGACAGGCTACATTTTAGCTGGATGTTTTTAAATTAAGCTTGAAGTTTTTAAATTAAAGCTGTCTTGCTTTGGTTTCCAGGAGGGGTTGTCATATTTATTGTCCTACTGTGTACAGCGTTGAAGTATATTCTTTTTGTACCATACCTTTCCTTCGTCAGAGATGTGTAATGCCACCCCTGGACAACTGAGTATGATTAAATGCATCCTAGGACAATGAATAATGACTCCCAATGAATTTTGGAGCAAGCCTATTCAATTTCATGAACATCAGCTAGATGAAGAAATTGTCTGGTATTATCCTGGGTGTGACTTTTCACCATTCTACTATAGGGTAAATGCTAGTGAGTTATTTGAGGGGAGAAACTCCTAAAACAATACGCTAAAAATGTTCCTCTTCTCCCTGGATAGTGGATGGATGATAAGTCAAAGAAAATGAGCCAAAATTTGGAGAGTGGCTTAGAGTTAAACAATGCATTTAATTTCTATTTCATTGTTGTTTCCGCCATGAATTCCCTGCCACTTATTTTTGGATTGGCCTCTTTTCAGTGAGGTTTTTAAAGGTCCCCAGTCAGTTCTAAAGGGTAAGACTGAGCTGTGCATGCAAATACACACCCCAGATGGGCATTTGGTGAAACTATGTTGCGGTCTGATGGAACCATGCAGACATGTTGCTTTCTCCTTGCTTAGGCCCTTCATATGAATCAGGAATGTGAAAAATTGACAAATGAACTCCAGTTTGTATTGAATACAATTGTATATACTTATCTTTCCCTAATAGTGCTCATCTAAATAAGACCTTTTATTCAGTATGAGCCTTTAGAGAGAATTGAAATGGCACTTACCTTAAAAAAAAAAAAAAAGCAGAACTCTATTTGTATTTGCTGTTTTGCAATAGTTATACCCCTCCGCTATAGCAAAGCTTACCATAAATAGCATAATCTTAGAATTGTTATTATCAAATATTTATCAAGTCCTTCACTGCATGCATAGATCACAAAGATTTATAGAGTTGATTAGAAACAGCCAGTGTGGGGCGCCTTGCTGGCTCAGTCGTTAAGCGTCTGCCTTCTGCTCTGGTCATGATCCCCAGGGTCCTGGGATCGAGCCAGGGTCCTGGGATCGAGCCCCACTTCGGGCTCTCTGCTCGGCTGGAAGCCTGTTTGTCCCTCTCCCACTCCCTCTGCTTGTGTTCCCTCTCTCGCTGTATCTCTGTCAAATAAATAGATAAAATCTTCAGGAAAAAAAAAAAGAAAAAAGGAAAGAAACAGCCAGTGTTCTCAATAGTTTACAATTGATTCAGAAGAATATAAAAGACACTATTCTCTTGAAGCTTAGAATGGCACAATCTATCATTCGGTATTTCTCCTCTCCCATTGTCCTTCTAGAATCTCCTGTCCTGAATGGGTTTTCCCGAAAGCTCTTGAGACAGGAATTTGGGTGGAAGTAGTTTATTTGGGAGGTGATCACAGGAGCACTGAGTGTGGAAGTGAGGCAGGAAGGGAGGAAACCAATAATGGGTGTGTTAACAAGCATGTGACTTCTGTGGGCAATGGGGCCTCAATCCTGCTGGTGACCCGCCAAACACCTGCATTGAAAATGGCTTAGAATTGTCTCTTCTCCCAAAAGGGTAAGGAAATGTGGATATTTGTCTCTACAGGGGTGAGGGTTGCTAGAGGGGTGTTAAATCCGAGGCACTGGGGCGTGTCTCCTCCTCACGTGTGTCCAGAGCAAACTCATTGACAGAGAGAAGCCCGAGGGAAGAAACTGTTTCGCAAGCATAGGAATTCTCCACTGAAACTGCGGGGGACCTCTGCGGGCAGCCAAGAGAAGGTATGTGAGGCAAGAATAGTGTGGACGGCATCTCCTTGTTCCATTTGGGTGAATGTGAATCCTGGTCCAGAGCCAAAATCACAATACCTAGGATTGAAAACATTTTTACCACTATTTTATTTTATTTTTTTTTAAGATTTTATTTATTTACTTGAGAGAGAGACAGTGAGAGAGTGCATGAGCGAGGAGAAGGTCAGAGGGAGAAGCAGACTCCCCATGGAGCTGGGAGCCTGATGTGGGACTCGATCCTGGAACCCCGGGATCATGACCTGAGCCGAAGACAGTCGTCCAACCAACTGAGCCACCCAGGCGTCCCTTTACCACTATTTTAAAGTACCATGTACTTCAGTTGTACTAAAAATTATGCAGTGTCTAATTCAGTCTTGAAAAACTTATCCTAATATTGAAAACCTGGAAATGAACACCCATATCTGGATCACTTTTTTTAAGGTCTTGATTTATTTATTTTGAAACAGAGAGTATGCACAAGTGGGAGGGAAGGGCAGTGGCAGAGGAAGAGAGAGCTTCTCAAGCAGACTCCACGCTAAATGCAGAACCCGATGCGGGGGTCCATCGGGTAACCTTGAGATCACGACCTGAGCTGAAATCAAGAGTCAGTCACTTAGCCGACTGGGACATTCAGACGCCCTGGATCATTTTTTATCACAAGTGTGGTACACTGCTATTCTGCTGCTGTTGTCATTTTTTTTTTTCCTTCTAGGGCAATGGGTACCTGAGAGAAGAAATTATCCTTCTTGTGTAAGAAGACAATTATCTCCGGGTGCCTGGGTGGTTCAGTCAGTTAAGCTTCTGAGTCTTGGTTTCAGCTCGGGTCATTATCTCCAGGTTGTGGGATCGAGCCCCAAGTTGGGCTTCGAGCTCAGTACACAGAGTCTTCTTGGATTCTTTCTCCGCTCTGTCTCCCTCCCTCTCTTCCTCCCTTGCTCGGGCTTTCTCTCTCTCAAATAAATAAATAAATAAAATCTTCAAAGGAAGCATTAAAAAAAGAAGACAATTATCTCTAAAGAATCAAAGTTTAATCGGTGCTAAACAAAACAGTAGATACTTCAATGTCACCAAGCAAATGCATATTACATTTCTGAGGTTATATCCGTGCCAAACAGGTTCGGTCAAATTCAATTTAAGAAGATTAAATTCAATAAAATCTATTTTTAGAGATTGTCTTCATGACAAGGAATAGCCAGTTTGGAGGTTCTCCCCAATTTTCCATGTGGATGACCTAAAGATTCAGTACATTTTAAATGGGCAAAGGCAAGTCCAGGCTAGGGCAAAACTAGCAAATACACAGCATCATCACACTCTTCTGGAAATGAGGCAGGGCAGCAGTGTATAAAGTAAGTAAATACAAGCAAACAAATATAATGGTCTTTTCTAAGCACTTAAAAGGAAAGACTATTGGAGCCTGGTCATGTGAAGGAAGCAGAAGGGATAATGGGCAAATCAGGACAACACTGTTTTATCACTTAGTCCCAACAAAAAATACAAGGTAAAAATGAGTCATTTGAGGAGAGTTTAAAGAGTGCATTATTTATAAAAGTGTGGGCAGGACAACGGAAACCACAATGGCTTGGGGCTAATAACAACAGAGAGAAGGGGCAGAGCCTGAAGGGGCAGGGAGAGAGAAATTACTAGAAATCAGTGAGAGAGAAAGAGATGATGTGTGAGCTACCAGAAAGGAGCTTTTTCAGTGTGTCAGCACTCTGGACCCCACAGAGAGGATGCCAGGAGAATAAAGAACCCAACCTCACCCGCCAGGACTCGCCATGGGGCAACCCCAACCAGAAGCCAGGGGCCAGGAACCATGTGGATGTCACCCATCTGGGTCAGCCACCAGGAACAGAAGGCATGGTGGGGAGTGGATCTGGAGGGCAAAAGGTGATAGCCAGGACCACCATTATATGAAAAAGGTTTGTTCAATTCATATGCAAGCTAGATAAGAGAGCTCACCACCCTTAAATACTTTGTTCTTTCTGAATTGTCCTGACACCAACTTCAGAGGCAGCAAGTAGGAGGTCACCATCCCATCAGGCAGTAAGATGTCCCCTAACATCATGTGAGAGAAAGGATACTCAGTCAAGACAATGGCAGAGTCTAAAATGTCAGGATCCCATTTATTATCCTGAAGAGGATGTGTAGCTCCCCGAGTTCCATTAATTTGTGACACTCAAAAAGAAGAGTCCCCATAATCATAAATTAGCAGCACCCCCCCCCCCCCCCCGCATACCTGGACATTTGTAGAATTTGACCTTGTGCTTTAGAAGCTTTAAGAGTCTCCGTGGTGCTCCCAAGCATAATTGCATTAGGCTGGTAGCAACTGCCTATAAGGCCCTGGGGGGAATGAATGATGTTCTGTAACACAGCTCTGCATCAAGTTAATTAAGATTTTTTTTTTAAATACACGTAAGTGAAAGACGCCTAGAGTTCTCCCATTTCCAGAACTTTCTACTCAAGGCTACCTCAGCATCTTGTTGTAGGAAGATGGGCAGTAGCTGACTCAGATGGATTCTCCTCACCTCTGCTGGGTTGTAGCAACTTTTCTCACCATGGCTTAAGAAAATCCTGTATGTGTGTACTTTGGGAGGCGGCAGGTAATACTAAGCCTCAGAGAACCCGTGAAGCTTGGGCTGTGACGGCAATTCCCTTGCTTGAGAGGCACTCTCTGTTAGATAAGACATCTAGCACTCCTTTCTCCTCTGCCATATGGTGCTGCCATATAATTTAAATTCAAAAAGCAGAATTTCATAGCCTGGGAATTGCAGTTGGTAGACACTTCTAATCACTTTACTGATATAAGTAGGTATAGAGAAACATGATAATTTAAGTGAAAACCATGCTTTCAGAATCTGATAAGCAAACCTCCAAAGCTAATGTTTTGTATCTTCTGCTTCAAAGAGAAGATCCAGTAAAAAAGATGCAAAGGGAACAGGCTAGACAAATTGATACTATTAGTAAGGTGACTTAAAAAAAATTTTTTTAATAAAAAAAAAAAGATGCTTTGCTGACCAAGTGTATAGAACCCTTTAAAACAAGACCTATTATGGCAGGGTACTCAGATGAATAGAAAAAAAAATCGATTAAGCTCTAATTCCTGCAGATATTGTTAATATTAATAAAAATCATAATTGAGAAAAAGGAGATGGGTATGCAGCCAAGCTATTTGATAGAGGAGTTTTTACTGAACAGCGAAAGAATTCCAAGAAGCACTTACTAAAGATTAAGCAAATAACCTAGAACAGGTAGGGTTAAGAATTCTAGCTTATAGGGGCGCCCGGGTGGCTCAGTTGGTTAAGCGGCTGCCTTCGGCTCGGGTCATGATTCCAGGGTCCTGGGATCGAGCCCCGCATTGGGCTCCCTGCTCAGCGGAGAGCCTGCTTCTCTCTCTCCCCCTCTCCCTGCCGCTCTGCTTACTTGTGCTTTCTCTCTAGCTCTCTGTCAAATAAACAAAAAAAACAACAAAAAAAGAATTCTAGCTTATAATTCTTAGTGGAAGTTACAAGTCAACATACTTTAAAAACTATAATCAAATCTGAGAAGGCAAGTTCTAAGAAACACAAGGAGTTCCCTTTCCTTTAGGCTGAAAGGAAATGGAGCATGGAGATGCATAATTTGGCCCCATAGGAGATCTAAGGGAAAACTCAGTTGCCATTCTGAGCAACTGGGAGGGCAATGAAGAACTTGAGAGGACAAAGGAATAAAGGTGACTTTATAGTTCTTTGGGAGAATCCTCCTTTCTGTACCAATCAAGATTATTTTCAGTTGAAAAAAAAAGAAGAAGAAGAAGAAGAGAGAAAGGAAGGAAGGGAGGGAGGGAGGGAGGAAGGAAGAAAAGGGGAAGGGAGGGAGGGAAGAAGGAAGGAAGCGAAGGAAGAAGGACAGTTACTAGCTTAAGTGGAAGGGGTGATGGCTTCAGGTATAGCTTGATCAAGAGTTTGCAAGGTATCATTGATACCTATTTTGATCTTTCACCTCTGCTCCTCAGGACAGGCTATATTCTCAGTCAGGCTCTCCTTTTGTGGAGATAGGGCAGAGGAAAAAGTTCATTGTCCTCCCATAGCTGTTTCCCCCTTACTCTTTTATAACAAAACCTCTAAACTGTGGCTGAACACACAGCCTCCTGAGATAAAGACTACATTTCCATGCCTCGAATGCAGTTAAACATAGCAGTGTGACTAAGTTCTGACCAATGGGATATAAGTAGAAGTGTCATGAACAATTTTTAGAAAGTGTCTTTGAAAGATCCCTTTTTACCCCTTCCTTCTCCTCACAGCCTGGAAGCTCAAGCAGCCAACTGGGACCAGCAGGTAGAGCCAAGATATCAAAGATTAGAACAAGAAAGAACTCTCTGACAACCTTGGAGCTACCAAGTAGCCCTGAACTGCTTATCTCCAGACTTAATTTTATGTGAGAAAAATACATTTCTCTCTTGTTTAAATTACAGTATACTTGGGTTTTCTGTCTCACAGCAAAACCTAATATTAATTAATACACATAGCAGAATGCTTACCACAGCTACTTGGGCATATGATATGAAGTCCTGTAGCATACTATGCCTGCCTCTTTGTCAATAGCCTTAGAAAGAGTTTCATTTGAACATTTCTGCAGCTCTGATTGGGTCATGGGCCAATCCCGGAACCAATTAGAGTGGCCTGGGGCTCTGACAGGTGTAACAGATGTGCCCACTGCTGGAGCTGAGTGGAATTTTCTCCCTCTGAACTGCACAGACTGAGATTCAGGACGGTTTCCCGGGGGGAAACAACAAATGTTCACTCTGCTTCCGAAGCCAGATTTCCCCCCTAATTTTCTGATTTCTATCAAAAATACAATCATTCTTCTAGGCTCACAACATTTTATACATAATCCATTACTTCTCTGTATAATCTATTCCATAACATCTCCCAGGAAACAAAAACAAAGAGACACATTACTGTTTGATGGTGTAATCTTTAGGGGGTAGGGTAAATGATAAATGTGTGCTCATGATTTTCTGAGAAAAACATTTTTTTTATTTATTTTTTTTTTTTAGTAAGCTCTATGTCCAATGTGGGGCTCAAACTCACAACCCTGAGATCAAGAGTTACATGCTCTACTGAGAAAAATATTTTAATAACTATAACAAATGCAATGGTTAAATGTTCACAAAGCTAAAAAAATAACAGATCAGTATTCTTCAAAAATGTCAAGGGTATGAAGGACAAGAAGACTGAGTAACTGTCACAGATTAGAAACAATTAAGAAGATGTGACAGCTGTGCACGGGTCTGTGGAGACTAGTCATGATCCCCCATCCCTGGTGGTCAATCCCATCCCCTTGACTTGTTTCTAACCAGTAGAATTGGCAAAGGTGACAGGATGTCATTGCTGTGACTATGTTATATTATATGACTCCACATTGCTCACTCAAGAGATCTCTCTTCCCATCTGCCCTTGAAGAAACAAATGGCTTCTCAGGAGGCCTACCTGCAAGAGCAGAGGGCAGCGTCCAGCCAACATCCAGCAAAAAGCCAGGGTCTTCAGTCCTACGGTCTCAAGGGAACGAATTCTGCCAACACTTGAGTGAGCTTGAACTCAGACTCATCCCGATCTAGCCTCCAAATGAGACTGCAGCCCAGCTGACAACCTACTTGCAGTCTTGTGAGACCCTAAGCAAAGGATCTAATGAAGGTGTGCCTAAGCTCCTAACCTATTTTCCTAAACTAGAAAATAATGAATGTATTGTTTAAAGTCACTAAATTTGCAGCAATTTGTTGTGCAGCAATACCTAACTGTCTTAACTCCAGCTGCTATAACAAAATACTATAAACTGGGCAACTATCAACAGCAGAAATGTATTTTTCACAGTTTGGGGAGCTGCAAGTCCCAGATCATGGTGCCAGCAAGGTTGAGTTCTGATGAGAGCCCTCTTCCCGGTTGTAGATGGCTAACTTTTCACTGTGTCCTAGCAGGGAGAAAAGAGCAAGCTAGTTCCCTGGCCTTTGTTTATAATCCCATTCATGAGGTCTCCACCCTCATGATCTAATTTCTTCTCCCAAGGCCCCACCTCCAAATATTATCACACTGGGGTTTAGTCAGGGGTTGGGGGGGAGGGCGCCCACAAACATTCAGTTCATAACAACAATGGCTACAACAACTAAATGCAATGTGGGATCCTGGAACAGAGAAAAGGATGTTCATTGAAAAACTAGTGAAATTCAAATAAAGTTCATAGTTCTTAGTCACGCACCGACGTCAATTCCTTAGTGTTACACTTTGTATTATGATTATATACGATGCTAACATCAGGGGAAGCTGAGGAATGAATACATGAGAACTCTTGACTACACATTCAGAATCTCCAGATAAAAAGTTAAAAACCAAATACAAACAAATGTAAAAGTACACAAATTGGCTCTAAAACTTGTGAAAAATAAGCCTGGATTCTGTTAGCAATGGTGTAAGAATACCAAAATGTTCATCAAGATGAAAAGAAAATAACAACTTGACACTATGTATCCCTGTCTGATGCCCAGATTTCGCTCTTGCCCAAGCTCATCTGCTAATATCTAGGCCTGGGCAGCATTTCTCCCCTTGGCACACAAATCTCTTATTTTTGATCATTTGATGTCTCACAGCTATAGTTAGTTGAAGTTTTATTCTTAGTTGCTGTGATTATTTGGAAACAATATTTATATAAAATTCTACCCCCCCAACTGTTCCTACTCCCTAGAATTCTCTTGCTTTTGTCTTTCTGATATTTTCTTGCATAATTCTATCATTTTCTTTCTTTCCCTTCCCTATGTCTTTCCTCTCCCTTCACAATCTCTTCCTTGAGTGGCTTAGAATTTCTAAGGGAAGCTAACAGGAACCACCAATATAAGAGAGACAAAAGGTGCTAGCATATTACTGTTTTTTAATACTTGGAACCATACACAGAACCCCCTCCCACACCTCAAAATTTTAACTGTGTGGTGCTTAGACTCCATCTAGAATTCATCACTTTTGTCTACTTGCATCTTTACAACGGCAGCTCAGCCCCGGGGTGAAATGTGCTGGAGCTGTACCTTCTTGACCCCAAGTGGGTTTTATAACCTCAAAGGAAGTTTGTAATCCACTCTTTAAAATGTAGATCAGGTATACAGCTTGGCAAAGGAGATGAATGTGGAGAGCCAGAAACAGTTATTAAAAAACAGAGTTCATTTTTATAGGCTATTGTTTGGAAAATAAATAGCTCAACCTGGATCCCAAACAAAACTAAAATAATAATGTGCCATTGACTTGGTGAAAATGTCCCGTATCTGGTTGAGACGGGCTTGAATATTAATTGAATAAATTCCTTACTTTTATCCTGGTCTATAGAGTTAATTAAAAACCTCTTAAACGTATTGGGAACTCTCAGGGCTATTCGTTTCTACTGACTCTGGGTATTATGAATTCCTGGATAGATCTTAATGTCAACCATGTTTGGTCAGGGTCTACTCTATGATCTGTACGTACATGCTCTGCCTTCGAGATGCTTAACTATTCCTCCAAAATCACAGATCCTTCTTTTGAAATGGAGATGGAAGAAGGCATCTTCTAGTATTAAAGCCGAGCCACAAAACCATAATTATGTGTAAAGTACAAAATAAATCTCTTTTCTTTAAAGGGCACAAAGATGAATAAGGAAAAACAGAGGAGAATTAAATGAAGGTCCTGTTTATACTCCGAGAAGTTACTATTTGCTGTTCATTATTTTTGTTAAATAATGTACATAGAAAGAGAATTGAATTTCTGCTTTCGAAAGTACTTGCTTTTTTCAAGGAAATTTTAAAGTGCATTCAGAGTCTTAAGGATTTTCTGATCTATGCGACCTAGGAAGCTTGGGGACACATGGATGTCATCAAGTGCTCTGCAAAAACCGAATTCAAGCAGAAATAAATTTAATTCACAATTAATGCTTCGGATTTGTTAGCAGGCCTGGGAAAGATTTTATTCTCACAAATATTGGGTCGTGTTCTCAATATTGAAATGAAAGGGAGTCACCGTGCGTTCCATGAAGGCTGACAGGTGGGACAAAGCTGCTCTGACGGGTTGGACAAACCATCGGTGGTTGGTTTTCTGTCCCAGACTCCTCAGGGAGAGAGTGATGAGTTCCTGGTGCTTGAGAATCCTGTGCAGAGTCACTGAGAAATCACCTTCCCTGGAGAGATGCTCTAGGAAAGCAGGAATGAGTTCAAGAAGTATCAGGCTTCTCTGGACTGTTTTCAGGGCTCAGTAGCCAAGGAGAGACTGAGTATATTCTTGTGCATGTGTGTGACATGGGAGGAAGTTAAATAGAGTGTTTATCTTTAATCTTGGCTTTATTTCTTGATTCACGAACGTTCGAAACCATGTACAAATACATTCCATTGTCTACAGGATGCGTGAGTAGGGATTATCAACATGGAATTTCATATGTGGCTTGTCAGACTTGCTGCTTTACATTTTGTACTTTGCACACAAGTGTGCACACATGCACTCACTTTCGCCAATCAAGACTACACTGCTTACCCTCTTTCAACTGAGCTTGACCTTTGAGTTGTTTTTTTCAGGAGCAGTTTGAGGTTTGCTCTGTTATTCCTTCTCTATGGCTGCCTTTGTGACCCTAGGGCCCATGTTTCCACATCTTCTGGCTGAAGTTAAATCTCGCAGCTGAGAAAGCTTTACTCAGTGAAGCACAATTTAACTGAGCACTCCTGCTCTTAAGTGCTATCCTCATGCTATAAAGCAATGAACTCATTTAATCTTCATAACCCTGTTATGCAGACTCTGTTGTTAATATCGTTATTATTTCCTTTAACAAATGGACAAAACTGAGACACAGAGAGTTTGTATAACTCATCCAAAGACAAGCAGCAAGTAAAGAGAGCCAGGATACAATCTCAGGAAGTCTGTATCTGATCCCCCCTCTCCTAATCACTACCACACTGTCACCACTGTGTTGTTTTTCATGTTTTCTATAAGGAAAATCTTGAACAATCGGTTCTTTGAAACAGTGAAATAAAACGTAACTAGGCAAAAAAGTCTATAGCTAGACGCAAAAGAAATTATGGTCTAATGGACAGAATTCCTATTTTATGGCCAGAAAGATCTGGGATTGTCTCCATAGAAGTGATACTCGCTGCTCACTGAATACCCACGTGCCCCCTACATTTTCTAGGCCTCCAGTAATTGGGAAGGCCACGTGCCCCCTACATTTTCTAGGCCTCCAGTAATTGGGAAGGCCATGGGACAAGTTCTGACTGTTGGCTGTGAGAGTCATGCGGGCCACTGCCACACTGAAAAATTTAATTCTTCAGTCCCATGTGTGACTCTGCAGGTCTCTCTCTGTTCACCTGTCATGGTGGTGGAGAAAGTCAGTTGATCCAGATGCTGTAGTTCTATGAGAGTAAAGCCTCAGCCAGCCTAGGTCTGCTAGCAATCGCATGGAGCAGCATCCTTCCTAAGCCCACTTGGACGTGAATCATGAGGGAGACATAAACCTTCATTCTAGGAAGCCACTGAGAGTTCAGACTAATCTGTTTCCGATATTATCTAATGAATACAGTCTACAAGTTTTACCAGGTTTTCTATGTATTCATGGAAAGGTGGCAGACCTCTCTGAGCCTTGCTTCTTTATTTTTTAAATATAAACACTAATGCTTTTTTTGGAAGAATTGACATGAAGATTAAATGAGGGCGTCTTGGTGTGCTTGGTAAATAGGACTTGTTCAATAAATGGTTACTATTGTCATTATTCAGTATTATGTTACATAAAAGTAACAGAAAAGCTCAACTGACACAGTGTGTAAGGAACATGAAGGACATTTCCTTAGCAGCGCTTATCATTGGATTCCTATAAATTGCTTATAAGTATAAAACAACTGAAGAATATTACTCGTACAACACATAACAGTGTTGTAATGTGCACCCATTCTCTAAATACCTCTTGTTTTCACACCCATAATCCACACCACTGTTTATCAGCTATAACCCAATTTCCCAGGGGAAACCTTCTCTTTCCCCTTTTCATCCAAGTATGCTTCAGGTGGAGCTCCAGAATCAAGTTCCAGAATTAAGAATGAACATGTGACTCGAGGTCAAGGCAATTATCACAGTTTCCTGGTCATAGTGATTGGTTCAAGGATAGGAACGCTGTCTGCTCAGAGCCACTGAGATGCAGTGAGAATGCTGGGAATCCTGCAAAAAAGATTATCACATTCCTTTCTCCTCTGAATGTGAGATGTGGAAATATTTGGAGAAGTGGCGGCTATTTTAAACTACAAGGGAAGAGCCTGTCTGCTTTATAGGAAACTACATGGAGGTGAATGGTACCAAATGGATATTAGTGATGGAGAAATGGGAATCTAGTGACATTGTTCAACGCCCCCTGACTAAGCTGCACCTGAAACCAAAACAAATTCTGGGATTTTCAACTTTAGTGAGTTCATAAGTTATCTTTATTTCTATCCAGTTTGAAAATAGATTTTCTTTTTTCAGAAGTGTTACTTGGGTTGCCCAAAAGGAAAGTGTCTAATTCTGGCTAGTTGGTGTTAAAATTTGGATTATACAACTTTATATGGTGTTCCTTCCCATTCTTAGAGTTCTATAGAGCTTTTTCTCTGTCATTCTTTCTGGATTCTGTACTGCCTTTATGGCCTCTAATTTCCATACTCTTGGATTCCAAACTCTTCTTTATCTAATGGTTGTGTCTATGATTAAATTAAGTTTAAACTAAGATTAAGAGTAAATAAAGTTTAGGCTTACACACCCTAAACGTTAAAACTCCTCATATAATTAAAATTTTTGAAAATGACAAGTTTACAACCAGAATATATTTCCTTTTTTCTCATTTAAACAAAGCCTTGCATATAAGTAAAGCAGACACTCTAGAGGAGACATACATTTTGTTCAAGAAACATAGAACTTTAAATTAACATTACATTTATCTTAAAGAAGAGAATACATACAGCATATTGAAATTTATTTTCATGTTTGGCTCATAAATTTGCTGCATAGAGTTATATAAAGTACATTTTATGAACTATATGCTAATACCCAAACCACAATGTTATTTTTCATAGATTAGATTATTATTTTCAATTCGTCTTTCTCCTATAATATTATACATCCATTCTCTTTGCTTTTGAGGGTTTGCAATGATCTCAGGAGAGCTGGTCATACATGCAGACCCAGCTCATGGATGTTGGACTTGGCTGTAGGACTGATTTTGGTTAATGAAATATCAGCAGACATCACACAGTGGATTAACTGTGTTTGCATGATTTGTTTTGGTTCTTGAGCTTCTGACATCTGCTCTCAAAACAGATCTGAAGAGTGACTGAGTCCAAGGAAGCTGAAGAGACACATGGAAGAGACCTTGTCCTTCCTCATACCTGATGCTAAGCTCAGATGGCATCAGATAAGCCCAAGAGAATCACAGACTAGTCACAGGCCCCTGAGTGAAACTAAATACTTGTCATAAGCCACTAAATGTTGATGCTGTTTGTTATGTAGCATTATTGTATCAGTAGCAGACTAATCACTATCATCCCAAATTATTATTAAAAAGTCATGTTCAAAATAACACTTCCCTTTCAAATATTAAGGTGCTAAGTATTCTGTCTCTGATGATCTGTATTATCTTACAAACCTGAAACATATTTTGTGATCAAAACTTACTACTTCTGTCATGTGGCACTTAGTGTATTGAGTTGGAAGGCATTCATGTTATACTAGCAGTCACTAATAGTGAGTGGTGATCCTGGCTTGGCCACTAATAAAGTCTGTGTCTTTCACAAGTCACTTGGCCTTTCTGCTCCTCTCAGTTATCTATAAAATGAGGGTTGAACTAGATTCTTTACAGGCAAAAATGTTAGGGTCATGGTCTTCAAATTCATTCACTTACATAAAAATTATATATAATGTTTCTTCTACATGCTAGTAGATTTTAGAATGTAAGAAAGTGAGAATTCAATCATAAGAATTCTGGGTACTTTTAATGTTCCTGAGTTTCCTATATAAATGAGACATAATAGTCTTCCTTCCTTTACCTGCAGTTTTGCTTTTCTATTATTTCAGTTGCTCACTGTCACCTGGGGTCCAAAAGCAGATGATACTCCTTGTGACATTTGGTCAGAAAGTCAACAGTAGCCTAACGCTATATTACATGCCTACATCATTCACCTCACTGCATCTCATCACATAGGCTGTTTGTCATCTCACATCATCTTCCTAAGAAGGAGAGTGAGCTCTGGACAATAAGATATTTTGAGAGAAAATAAGACCACATTCAAGTAACTTTCATTACAGTATATGGTTATAATTGTTCTATTTTATTACTACTTGTGGTTAATCTCTTCATGTGCCTAATTTATAAGTTGAACTTTATCATAGGTATGTATGCATAGGAAAACACATAGTATGTATGTGGGTGTTTGGTACTACCCTCAGTTTTCAGACAACCCCTGGCGGGGGTGGGGGGTGGTCTTGGAACATATTCCCTGCAGCTAATGAGAAATTACTGTGTATGTGTTGGTAAATTTCTTGGATATAATCTGGCTGAATATTACCAGTTTAAGATTCTGTAATTTCAAAAATGTTTTGACTATTCTAGAGTAGCGAAAGTCACCTAAAAAATAATTTTATAGATATAGATATATAGATAGATCACCTAGGTTGTACTCAGTACACATCTTAGTCAGCTTGCAGAATACCAAAAACCAGGTTACTAAAACAATAACAATTCATTTTCAACATAGTTCTGGAGACTGAATGTCTAAGATCATGGTGCCGGAAGGGGTGGTTTCTGATGAGATCTCTCTCCTTCGATTACAGAAGGCTGCTTTCTCACCATGTCTTCTGAGATGTGAGAGAGAGATCTCTAACATCTCCTCCTTTTGGTGTAAGTACACCAAACCTACCTCATGATCTCATATAACCTTATTCACCCCCCAAAAGGCAAATATAATCCCATTGGGAGTTAGGGCTTCAACATGTGAATGTGGGGCTGACACGTTCAGTCCATAACAACACATACAGTGACAGAAGAATTTTGTAGAAAGAGCAGGGATTCTGGCTTCAAATATAAAAGGTTTAGGATCAGACCTTGCTACTTCCTAGGGTATCTCTAAGTTGATTACCATAGAAGAATGTCTTAAGATTTTATTCATTTATTTGTCAGAGAAAGAGACAGAGAGAGCACAAGCAGGCAGGGTGGCAGGCAGAGGCAGAAGGAGAAGCAGCCTCCCCGCTGAGCAAGGAGCCCGATGCGGGAACCAATCGGGATCATGACCCAAGCCGAAGGCAGCAGTTCAACGGACTGAGCCACACAGGTGTCCCTCATAGGAGAATGTCTTATGGACAATTAAAACAAAATAAAACAAAACAAGGAAATCAGATATTTACTAGCTTCCATCTTTCTACAAGCAAGCCAATCCTTGGATTTGAAGGTGAAAAGTTGCTATTACCCTACCAAATGTTTCAAACCACCCTTCATGGAAAAGCATGGCCATTTCTGTACATAGCCAAGACCTGACATGCAAGGTCTACAGCTATGTTTTGGATAGGAGTGAACTCCAGACCCTCCCAATTCCTGCATTCTAAACCTGAGTTAAAAGCAACATTTTGAAATTCCATATGCATGCTCAGGTTTCTTACATAATGGACGGTGTTCTGGCTCACGTATGAGGTGCTGAACCTTCCCACCATCTCACCAAACACACACTACCACTCTGTCTGGAACAAAATTGCTGAACCCTACTTTGATCTCTTGAAGATGCTCTCTTACCAACTCCTTCACTTTTAGCTTCATAGATTTGCTTGCGTAGACTATTGCCTTTACACTCAGGTGTTTGTTTGTTTGTTTTCCTGGCAGGAATATAAAAGTATTCAGATTATAATTTTGTAGTCGACACAATTGGGAGGCTGCAGTTAGCTTAAATGAAATCATATGTACAAAGACAGTATCTAGTCACAGACACCTTGAAATGTGCTTTACTTTGGTAGTAAACATTTTTGCAAGCAAGTAAACTTTCACATTGCAAACATAGCATTAGTGAAAACGCCTTGTTATGGCAAAGAAGATTTGAGACACTTTCTGTGTTAGTTGTCTATAACCACTGGTGAATTTCTTAGCCTTTTAAAACCTCAATTTCCTTAAAAGTAAAATGACGCTGATAGTATCTATACTACAAAGCAATGGTTCTCAAACTTTGCTGTGCATCAAATCACCTAGGATGCTTATTGAAAATGCAGATGCATGGGTCATGCCCCACGTATACCGGGTATGGGGTACAAAAATCTGCATTTATAAAAGTACCCCTGGTGATTATAATATATGTATTGTGGGGTCTTGTTCTGAAAAATATTATTGTCAGAAGTAAATTACATCAGAAATTACCAACCGCCTGTTCCCTTTCCTGTATGGGAAAAGTAATTACTATTTAGAACTCGTACTCATCCAAAAACTCAAATCTGAAATTAAGAGATGACGACTTGCTTTTAAGATCCACTAGATCCAAAAAACAAACAAACAAAACCCCCCACAAGTAACAGTAACAAGTATGCATCTAGGTGCAAGTAAACTCAAACAAGATGAACTAGTCTGTATTAGAACAGACTGTGCAAGGTACAAGATTCAGGCCAGTTTCTCTGCTTTCTTTTAAGAGCCTTGGCATAACTGTCAGGGTTATAGCCTCCTATTGGAGGTGACCATGTACAGAGGTGACCATGCACTGTAGCCATGTGACCCTACTACCTGAGCTGCAACGGACAAGAGCAGAGAAATGTGACTGGTCTAGATGTAACCAACAGCCTATGGAGTGAGTGAGCCAGTACAACAGCCCAATAGGAGCACCTTACATGGGAGGATAACTTCTTTTTTTATCAACATGTAATTTATTATTGGTTTCAGGGGTACAGGTCTGTGATTCATCAGTCTTTTTTTTTTTTGTAAGATTTTATTTATTTATTTGACGGGGAGGAGAGATCACAAGCAGGCAGAGAGGCAGGCAGAGAGAGCAGGGGAAAGCAGGCTCCCTGCTGAGCAGAGAGCCTGACACGGGGCTCGATCCCATGACCCTGAGATCACGACCCGAGCCAAAGGCAGAGGCCCAACCCACTGAGCCACCCAGGCACCTCCATCAGTCTTATATAATACCCAGTACTCATTATAATACATGCCCTCTTTAATATCCATCACCCAATTACTCCATCCCCTCACCCCCTTCCCTCTGGCAATTGTTTGTTTCCTATGATTAAGAGTCTCTTATGGTTTGTTTCTCTCTCTGATTTCGTCTTCTTTCATTTTTTCTTCTCCTCCCCTATGATCCTCTATCTCATTTCTTAAATTCCACGTATCAGTGAGATCATGTGATAATTATCTTTCTCTGATTAACTTATTTCACTTAGCATAATACCTTCTAGTTCCATGTCATTGCAAATGGCAAGATTTCATTCTTTTTGATGGCTGTGTGATATTCTAATATATCTATTATATATATAATAGATATTAGATTATTATTAATAATAAATTGTATATATCATGTCTTCTTTATCCATTCATCTGTCAATGGACACCTCTGCGTTCTTTCCATAGTTTGGTTATTATGGACATTGCTGCTATAAACATTGGGGTGCACGTGCCCCATCAGGAGGATAACTTCTTGACTCAGCAGATTGTCTCTCTCAGGGAGCTCCAATCTAAGCTCTATTTGAACATGAGAGAGATGCTGAAGCAATGCTCCCTCCACATCCAGGACCTTCCAGTCCCTCTCTACCATGTGCCTATGCTTCTGCCCCAGGCTTTCCCTTCAAATAACCAGAGAGCCTGAAGTGCCTAGAAGCTCATGCATTCCCTTGACCTTTAGCCAGTGACTGGCAGGTATAGGAGTAGCAATGCCTTGGGTGTTTGCCTCTTGTTTAGATGTCAGAGGCATAACTTACACTCCCAAGTTCCCCCACTGGAGTTATGCCGGGCGACCCTTCTCAGACTTTGCTAAGGCTATATCCTTGATGGACTTCTTCCCTTTCCTTGACTCTCTCACTCCCTTACCAATTTCTCTCTCCGGAGGGCACTACCATAATAAATTATACAAAATTTCACCTCAGGGTCTGCTTCTGGGGAAACGGATCCAAGGCAGATGAGCAAAGATTTCACGAGAAACACAGACTTGTTCAACAGAGGGTTTTAAGTAGCAGCCCCAAAGCTGTAGGAGTCATAAGGAATCATGAGCAGTGAGCTTTTGAGAACAAGAATAGTGAGTGAGTTAGAGGGTAAAGATAGCAGAGGTAGTCACAATGGGAAACAACACAGAAGAGTGGAGTCAGCATACACACAGGGCCTGGTGTAGGAGTTGCTGAATGCAAGGAAGATGACAGGTCATTCTATTGGCCTAACAGAGTTTTGTTGAGCCACCACAATTGCTGTGTGTCCCAAAATAACTTCTTGTTTTCTGAGAGGTCTGGCTGTGCAGCTATGGAGATGTCTTCCTGTGTCTCTTACCCCTCTGTGCATCCTTTCAATAAATTCCATTAGCTGGGACCTCCAGTATATCTCTGCTTGTTGAAAACTAAAAGAGCCTAAGATGCCCAAACTTTCAGAAATAAAATTAACACCCCAGTCATAAATGCATTTACAATGCTTTAGATGTTTAGAATATTTTTAATGAGTATATCCCTTCAGCTCCTTTTAATTTTATTTTATTATCAAAATTATAATGTAGTTTTCAATTTTATAACTTCCAGCTAATGTACCTTCCATTCTCTGTTGTGTCACTAATTTAATAATCAATAAAATCTCTTCTAATTCCTTAGTAAATGAGTTTGTTTTCTGTAATTATTAAGTAGAATACACTGCTTCAGCATAATATTTATTGTACCTCCGTTTAAGTTAAACATTTGGGATATCAACAATTTACAACAGAAGGAAGTGAGAGTTTTAAAAAAATGTATACACAAATTCTGAAGCTCAGTATATATCAAATTCTCTTGTTAAGCAACAGAGAGCCCCTAGTTCAAGTTCCCTGTTTTTCTGACACCTCTAGGGTGAAATAATAGTATCTTCATATTTTATAAACTTCTTCTTTGAGCATTACTCTGACTTACTTCATGAGAACATAATTTAATAAATTCTCTTATAAATATAATGCAGTTACTGTGACTACTTGGATTAATATAAAAAATATCCCAAATGTATGAGATAGATAATAATACAGCATCAGAAACACTATAATTGTAATTGAAATACATTGAAAGAAAATATTATTTGCTAAAGTAACCTATTTACTCACCTATTCTTATAAGGCTGTTGGGGAGAGGTGGACAGTTTAGCTACATATCAGGAAGGCATAGAATTTCATGACATAAAATGAAATGAAAAACCACCTTTCTATCAGAGGAGACGTTTGCTAACAGCGACTTTATCTTTAGAAAATTTCCATCTGAATTTCTTAATGCAGCATTAAAAAAAATCCCTTTATTACTTTGAAAGTACTTTCACAAGGTACCTGATATAGAATAGATAATCTAGGAGATATGCTAAATTGAACAGCAGAAGAGTTTTGTGTGTGTGTGTGTGTGTTTTTAAGAACAGATTTGCATGAATTCAGTATAGATGGCCTCGTTTTCTCAGCAACTGACAAATAAAACTACACATGTTAATGGTTTCCATAACATTGGAGCATACTACTCCAATAATTACACTTAAAGATATACAATCAGTGATGTCAATTCTGCCTCATTGAGGATGTGAAAAGATTGCCTTAAATATAAAACCAAATATCCTCGGCCTTACTCATAAGGGAAATGCAGATTAAAACTACCAATTTACACCTCACTTGTTGGCAAAAAGCCAAGAGTTTCTTACCACACACTGCTGGTGAGTTCCTAGGAAGGCCTTTCACACATTGTGGGAATGCAACTGATACAAGACTATATGGAGAACGATTTATCTACTGAAATCCCAAACATGCTTATACCAAATTTCACTTACAGTAATTTCTCCAACCAACACTCTTACACTTGGGAACGATTACTTCTTTACAAGTCTATTCCTTGTATCCATGTTTGTAGTTGCACAAGATTGGAAACAGCCCAAACATCCACCACCATCAATTGATTATTGACTAAATGATTAAATGAGTATGGTACATCCATCCTTTGGAATATCATGAAGCGATAAAAAGGAATGAAAAATTTCAGGCAATAGTCAAAGGAATGAAATCCAACACACTAAGAGAATTGAATGTTTATTACCAGGTTCAATTGGTTAAACAGAGCTACTCTAGGTATTTCAGGAATAAAGGGTTTAATACTGATTACTGGTATGAATGTTGGAAAACCAAGGGGAACTAAGATCAGGGAAGTTGCTGACAAAAAGTCACGGTCAGGGAAGTGAACATCGAAAACTTCAACCTGAAGGATTGAAGGAGGTAGTTCTCAAAAGCTTTCCAATCATCTCCAAAAAAACCTTCCTTACTCTGTCTTACTTGATGACAAGCAGTTCTCACAGCAGCTGAAAGGATGTTGTGAATCTTACGTTTGCTCATGCTTCTCCTTTTGTCTGAAGCCAACTCCCCCTCTTTTCTGTCTTCTAAATCTTGACTGGGTTCCTCTCAAACTCTAACATGGAACCATACATGGAAGAGGATCCGGGAAACACAGTTCTCAGCTTCTCCCAAGCAATGCAGAGGAGACCACGGAAGTAGATGAAAATGTGTTAACAGACAATGCAGCATAGAATGGAAAGACAGAAAGTGCTGAAGACATTTTTGAGCAGTGGAATCAATACCAGCAACTATCTTTCTCTGGACTTCATGGTAGAGAAGTCCGTCAGTCACCACATATTTATGAATGCCAATTACATGCCAGACTCTGGTTTCCCTGCCATGCCCAGTATTCAGGGCAAGGGTACGTGTCACACTGTTTCAGTTCCTTTAGGAAGAATAAACCTTCTCTTAGACCTGTGCCATTTCTGAGGCACATTATCTGCGCTTAAATCTTTTCTTGACCACATTGGGAAAAGCCAGGAGCTGAGGATCATTTTATCTTTCCTTTGTCTGACTTGGTTCTCTATGCGCTTTCGAAGCCAGACTTTTTTTTTTTTTAATTAATTATTTTTTTAATTTTTTAAATTTCTTTTCAGCGTAACAGTATTCATTGTTTTTGCACCACACCCAGTGCTCCATGCAATCCATGCCCTCTACAATACCCACCACCTGGTTCCCCCAACCTCCCACCCCCCCGCCCCTTCAAAACCCTCAGACTGTTTTTCAGAATCCATAGTCTCTCATGGTTCACCTCCCCTTCCAATTTCCCTCAACTCCCTTCCCCTCTCCATCTCCCCTTGTCCTCCATGCTATTTGTTATGCTCCACAAATCAGTGAAACCATATGATAATTGACTCTCTCTGCTTGACTTATTTCACTCAGCATCATCTCTTCCAGTCCCGTCCATGTTGCTACAAAAGTTGGGTATTCATCCTTTCTGATGGAGGCATAATACTCCATAGTGTATATGGACCACATCTTCCTTATCCATTCGTCCGTTGAAGGGCATCTTGGTTCTTTCCACAGTTTGGCGACCGTGGCCATTGCTGCTATAAACATTGGGGTACAGATGGCCCTTCTTTTCACTAGTCTGTATCTTTGGGGTAAATACCCAGTAGTGCAATTGCAGGGCCATAGGGAAGCTCTATTTTTAATTTCTTGAGGAATCTCCACACTGTTCTCCAAAGTGGCTGCACCAACTTGCATTCCCACCAACAGTGGAAGAGGGTTCCCCTTTCTCCACATCCCCTCCAACACATGTTTCCTTCTAAAAAGAGTGGTTTACACTCCCTGCCTCCACATCCTTTGCTTCCAACCCCTCCTCACCTGCTGCCATCTGGTTTCTGCTCCCTACAACTTCACTAAAATTGACCTTGCTAAAGTAACTGAGGAATTGTGATTGCCAATAAAAGGCACACTTGTCAGTGGTGTCAGACATCACTTCTCTGCACTCTGTGTCACTGACAGTCATACTTTATGCCTCTTTCTGGATTGCACTCTTCTGTTACCTCCCCCACCTATCCTTTCCTCTCTGGGCCCTACTATCCCCGTTTCAGCATCCAAAACACCAAGCAGGATCAAGAAGCTCAAGTGCAGTGAGGCAAAACAATATATTCAAGTTCATGCGCAAGCAGAGTCACTTTTCTATATTTGGGCTAGAAATTGAGAAGTCACCGTATTGCAATTTATTTTTATGTATTCCCTAGTGGTTCCTCCGTAATGCATTCCTCACAAAAGTAACCTCTGTAAGCTCAGATGTTGGCACAGGTGGCCTGAGTTCCTTCTGCAACGTGCTTTTCACATTGCACTCTTTCGGTAATCTTTCCAAAACACACAGCTGATGACACTCCATCTCATACACACCAAATTCTGCTTAAATCCCTTTAGGGTTTCTTCTTAGTCTTCCATCGAAACAAAACAAAAACACCTCTTAATATGACCTTACAATCTCTAGCCATTTACTGAACTCCTGTGTCACATTGTTCCACTGTGCTGCAGCCATACTGGCCATTTTGGGGGTTCTTTGTACCCGCCTCCCCACACCTAAAGCAGGACCTTTGTATGTGCTTCTCTGTCTAGATAACTCTTTCCTTTCTTCTTCCTCTGAATCATTTTAGCCTTATCCCCGCTGCTGCTTCCCTGGGTAACATTCTCATCTTGTGCAGATCAAATCCCCCAGATGTCTCTCTTTGATAGCGTTTGTAGCATTGCATTTTGGTACTTAGAAATGTGACTGTTTACTCAGTGCCCATCTCCCTAGGAATGGCTGGTGAACTCTGTGAGGGAGGAACCACCTTTCTCATATTCCCCACTACATCCGTGCCCACATAGTACTTTGCATAAAGGAGTTCAATAAATACTTGTTGAATGCATTAGTGAGTAAGTGAATAAAGACCAAGAATAACAGGGTTTTTTCTACTGATTTACACTCACGGCTAAGCCGTGTTTGCTTATGATCCTTAACAATTTTTCAAAGTATTTTCAGATAATCTATCTCAGGTGGTATCGACAACTGACTTTCTAAGTAGAAGGGGTAACACATGCAGGTGATTCAGCCAATGCTACACAGCTTAGTAAGCAACAATGGGCAACTAGAACTGAGTCTTGTTACTTTTCAGACCAGAACTTTGGCAATTAAAACACCAAAAAGGAAGCAAGATAATGTATAATAGAAAGCATCTATACAAAAGATAGTAAAATAAATATCCAAATTAATTAAAATGAAAATGTAAATTTTATTTTAGGTTGATAGAACTTTGGTTCATGGAACATGGGCCCAATACTCTAAATGCTGGCATTTTAGCGCGTACAGTTTGGCTCTGAGAAGAGGAGGTCACCTTTCTCCTACAGCAGGGCTCAGTTAATATTCTATGATAATTCTAACTAAAATTCAGATGTCCAATAAGCGTCAGCTTTAAATTGTTGGTGGGAAAGTCTACTTCTGGAAACCTTTCATCTTTTCCTTAATGAGACTATTTAGTTATTTTTGTAAGGAGACCAGAGAAAAGTTACTCAGGTTAAAAGAGTAGCTGTATCCATTAGTTGCAAAGACCAGTCTCAGACTAAGTATACTCATTCATTTATCTAACATTCTGAAGAGACCTACTGTTTAAACACAATTTCTAAATGCTTAAATCTGCTAGATGTGTTAAATTTCTTAATGGCTTAATAATTGAGTTTTTTCATAATATGCGAACACAGGCTTTAAAGTTCACGTTATTCACCTAAATAAAATGGACAATTACATGAAAAATGAATCGAATATGTATAGAATCAAAGGTCCATGTCCTTCACAGGGCGTATATTAGAGTAACTCTAGTCTCCTTGTTACCCCATTTATGTTTAAACTCATTCTGACTTGAATTTGGTCTCCCTGGCACTTTCGGCGGGGGGGGGGGGGGGGGGGGGCAAGTAGAAAGTGGAGGAAGATATAAAAATACAACCTAGACGGGCAGAACTTGGTGGACAAGGATCTTCAGTCCGTTATTATTTACTAAAGAGACTTCAGTAACAGCTGACATAAAGTTTCACTCGTTAGGTGGACTGTATGCAGCCCAACTAACAATGAAGCCATGCATCGGCTCGTATTTCCAGTAAACAAACGATTTCTAATTTCCAATTAAAAAGAGACCAGAAGTGAAAAAAAGCGAGAAAGTCGCACTTTGCCTGCCCCCTAGGTAGGTCTCTTCGGAGCTAGGAGCCGGTTTTCTGCTCCGAAGAGTTTTCAGCGCCGGCAAAGTTGTTTTAACTCACAACATCGGGGGCAGCACACCCGGCGCAGCCAGCAGGGTGGACCTAGGGGCAGCCACCGACACTAAACAGGCTGCGCACACCGTGCCGGGCGCCCTGGGCGGCAAAACCCCGCCAGCCTGCCCCAAGCGCACAAGACTGGAGTAACGCGCCTGCGCGCTCAGTCACGTGACGGGGCGCTCAGCGCAGAGCGGGTTAAAAGTCACGACTGCCGCGAGCCCGCGAGCGCCCTGTTGGTCGGCGCGGCGCTGTTCGCCTTCTTTAGGACGATTCTGACGGAGGCTGCTCCGCCGTTCTCGATCATCTCCCGACCCCTCCTCCCGGCCCAGCTTCATGCAACGAGCAGAGCCGCCTAGCACCCTTCCTTGCCGACAACACAGGCGCGCGAAACCGCGTCTTTCAACTGACAATGAAGCCGTAGCCGCGCAGCACGGCCGCCCCGAGCAAACCGGCGCGAGGCGGGAGGGGGAAGAAGTGGGGGAGAGCGGTTGGGCTAAGCCCCGCCCCAGCTCGCGCCCCCATTGGTGGGCACCGCGGTTCTGGGCCCGCCCCCTAACGGACCTGTCGCATTGTGACAGGTGGAAGGGCCAGTTCCTGTCGGGTCGTGGGCGGAGTCAGAGGTAGCCTGCGCTCCGCCCGGACTCCAGGGGGCTCCTCCTCCTGCTCTTCACCGCGGGGCGGGCGACGGGTGTGAGGGGGGAATGTCATTGCTGTTCGGAGCTGTGGTGCCGCCTCCGTCTGCTGCTTCTTCTCTGGCGCCCTCGTCCCGTCGGCTTTCGCCGCTGCCGCAGCTGCACGGAGGATACGGATGGCTAGTGGGGCGCAAGGGCCATCCGAGTTGAGAGCGCGGCGGTCGCGGCCGCTGCTGAGGCAGAGACTCCCCGCCGCCGCCTCCACCCCCTGTCCCCCGGCCTCGCGGCGCTGAGGGCGGGAGCGCGCGGCGCTCTTCCCTCCTCCTCCTTTTTCTTCCTCCTCCTCCTCCTCCTCCGGGTCCCCGCCCAGCACCCCTCGCACCAGGCGGCGGCGGCGGCGGCGAGGAGCGAGACCCGCCGCCGGGGCACAACATGGCGGAGCCCTCGGCCCCGGAGAGCAAGCACAAGTCGTCCCTCAACTCGTCCCCGTGGAGCGGCCTCATGGCCCTGGGGAACAGCCGGCACGGTCACCACGGGCCCGGGGCCCAGTGCGCGCACAAGGTGGCGGGCGGCGTGGCGCCGCCGAAGCCGGCCCCCGCGGGGCTATCCGGGGGGCTGTCGCAGCCGGCCGGCTGGCAGTCGCTGCTCTCCTTCACCATCCTCTTCCTGGCCTGGCTTGCCGGCTTCAGCTCGCGCCTCTTCGCGGTCATTCGCTTCGAAAGCATCATTCACGAGTTCGACCCGTGGTAAGTGCCCCGCCGCCCCTCCCCCGCCCGCGGCCCGCGGAGAACCGGGACCGGCGCCTCTGCCCGCCGCGGCTCGTCCCGGACTTGGCGCCGCGCCGCCGCCGAGTCCGGCTCGCACCCCCGCCCAGGCGAGCGCGGGTCCAGGAGCTCCGGGCGCGCTCCCTGCCCGTGGGTGAAGTTTCCCCGTGGCAGCTGGAGGTGGGGTCCCCAAGTGGGACTTTGGCCCCCTTCCGGATAAGTGTGACGCCTCCCGGGAGGGCGAACGAAGCCCCTCGCAGCCCTCTTGGTTAGCCCAGTCCGAGTGGCCACGCCGGGAGCCGGCAGGGCGCTCCTCGGCCGACTCGTGGCGGACTCCCCGCCTCCCCGCCTCCCCCCCGCCCGTGGCTTTCGCGTTCTCTCATTTTTGCGGGCGCGTTTTTGCTGGTTGGGTTGGGATCGCCCAGGGGTTGCCCTGTTGCGGTTGGACGTGAGGCCAGATGTGCAGGAGCCCTGTCTACTCAGCCTCGCAGTTTTACGTTTTTCGTGTTTCTCGTTTTTGCTCTCCTTATACAAGAAGGGAAAAAGAGCGTGAGGTGTTGTAGGAAAGGAAATAATATCCCTGAAAGTGATCTGAAAGCTGGGGACTCTTATTTATTTAACACTAGATATTTTCAGGAGTGGCTTTTTTCAAGGCCCCTGAGTGCACTCAGCACCTCACTGTTCCACAATTACCTTGGGTTGCTTTTTAGAGCAAGAACATTACTCTGTTAGTCCAACTGTCACCCTCAGTATGTTGTGCACAATATCCGAAAGCATGGCATTAGTTCCTTTATTGGTCTCTGCAGGAACGTTTGTGGGTAAGAGAACAAACTATCACAGTGATGGGGAGCCTTAGGTTATAGTCCAGAAGTTACACATGGTATTCGCGACTGACCTGAATGTTTTAGGAAATTACCCTGCTAAGAACACTAGCTAATTTAGGCATTACGCTGGTTTGTGAATTATTGCTTTAATTTTTTCCCCAGCTTTCCCAGCCTTTTTGGTTTTGTTTGTTTTTTACCTTCTACCTGAGCCTATGCCTTTTAAACTGACTTAATTCATGTTGACCAACTTGTCAGCCTTGAGTTAATCTTACAGCCTTATAATAATTAGATCTAACTAAACTTTAAGATATTTGTCATTTGAATACAGAAAGAATCTTCTTGAGAGCTGTTACTATATGGATGATAAATATTTGGGGAAGTGAATTACCCATATATTAAAATACTGGATTGAAGTTCTGTTAAGATAGAAAAATTGGTAGTGCAGCATCTATTGAACATGACAGGGGCCTGCTCACCGAGAATTCATTTTAGGTAAACAGTTAATTACTGGGACATTCTTCGTGAAATGAAGAGGTTTTGATTTTTTTCTAACATTAAAAAAAATAACTTTATGTTATTTGGAATTACAGGAGAACATACTGTGAAGCCTTGGGAACTAGGTACAATGTTTTTAGTCTAGGTTTGAAACACTTAAGGAAATTAGATAAAAATGAAATTGGAACCGGAAAATGAAAACTGCTAATATTTTACAGAACAACAACGTAAAAAGAGAAAGTTGTCTTTTTAGATTACAATAGCAGAAATGCATGGTGAGTGAACATGAGGGATAGCAAAGGTTGTGAATAGTATTTCTAAGAGAGTATCGTTTTTACAAAGGCTGAATATTGTTTAAAAGTAACTTTGAGGCTGCAATTATGGATTTCAGAAAAATTCACAACTGAATGGGAGACAATGTTATTATTTTTCCTTATTTTGAAGGAAGATTAGAAATCTGCCTCGAGTCATCCCAGAATTACTATTGAAATTGAGTATTGTAACCATGAAGTTTTATCAAGTTACTTTACAGATAATATTTTTTAAAGTATGATAAAGAATTAGAAGTTGATCTTTTTTTTAGGTTTCAGGAATATGCTTGGAGAGCATAACGGTTTTTTATCTACGTGAAAATTTGTTTCACTTCTATTTTTTTTATGCATAGAAACACATTTCAGAAACACTGTCCTTTAGCTAAATGTATGAAATTTGAACTAAATTTAATTTGTATACGCTAATCTAAAGGTATATATATCTCTTCATTCTTAAAATCTACTTTAGCTGCTTACTAATAGTTTTAATATTTACATTTTATTATATTTTATATATTGTGTATATCCTATAATGTAATATATTTTATATATTTTATTATATTCCTAATTAAATGCTTCTGTTCATAATATTAGGTAATTGTCATTAGTATTAAACAGTCCTTTTATAATAAAGGAATTGTCCCTATTCCTTACTGTGAACAGAGATTTGCCAAATATAAATTTGATGTCTTAAGTACAATTTGGGTTGACTTAATGAGAAAACTAGATTTTTAAACAACAACAAAAAAATCCTTTGTTTGCTCACTTTTGTTTTTCTTTTCATACCTCTTGAAGACCTCAGGTAGTTAGGTATCTCATTCTTATAATCCATTCTTGTTGAAAAATTTTGAAAAGGGTTAGATTGCCTATCATTACTACTCTGGAATTTTAAAGCAGTTTTCCTTCCAAGTTAATAAGAACACCAATGTTTTGATCTTTTAATCTAATACTCTAGTGTTATACTAGCTTGGGAGTCTCCCAGATTACTATTTTATAATGCAGCAATGACATGAATCTTTAATAATATTTAAATGTTTCTTTCAGATTTTTTATCAACAAACCGATTTATTCTGGCCTTCTCTGTTCCCTTTTTTCATGTCTTTGTTACTGGCTTCATTTCTGAAGTCTTTTAGTGAAAAGTTTACTTTTTCTGTTTGTGAGTTATTTCTATGATTTACAGTAGTTCTTAAATTGCGTAAGACTCTAGTTAGTTGCCAGAGGTGACTCATTGTCACAAAGTTATACTTGTTTTTTAAATTTGTCACTCAATTTATTTTTTAAATCTTGCAGCGGTTATAAGGGGTGGTATATAATGTTGGATATTATATATTTATTGAATTTTAAAGTACACTATACATTTTTAGAACTTAGCAACATTTGTGGTATGATCTCCTCACCACTTCACTTTAGTAATTTCCTCCCTTATCAGTTGAGTAGATCAGATATGAGGAAGCAGTTCTAGAATATATTGTCTGTACTTGCCAAACATTTGGTTAAGCAACTATTTTAACAGCACCTAATTTTATCTTCTTTTTATCTGGAGCAAAATGTAGTTTCTACTTATTTTTGTTGTAACTATTAATACTTTTATATTAACCAGGTACCTTTTCCACCACTGTTATCTCATGGACTTACAGTGGCTTTTCCCATGGATGTGATGTAAAAGCTCCCTTTGTAAGGAGAGCTGCCCTTTTCCCTGCCTACACAGGTTGCAGTGGGTTCTCCCTAGAGCTCTAAAGAGAGAATTCTCTGAGCCTGAGTTTTGACTGCAAAACTGTAAAAGCTGTAAAAGGGCAGCAGATGTCTTTTTGCAGGGGAGAAAGCTGCAGTTTAGAATTGAAACTTGGAGTACAATTTTCCAAAGAAACTATGGTATAAATTGGTATAAATAGATTAATTAGTGCAAACGTGTTTTCAAAGGATTGATAAACCTTTCAAAGGATTGATAAACCTTTGGAACATAAGCTGTTTGTAAGCTGGGAACTAGTTCCTGTACTTTGCGGTCTCCACGTTTTTCTTCACTTTGCAGATGACAAAAAGAGGCTATTGACCTCAGTTCTGAAGAAGACAAAATGGGTAACAAAACCAGTTTTAGAAAAAAAAATCCCAAATCTTAAAAAGTTACTTTGTAGAATCATTAGCAACAGCAGTCCAGCTGCACTTCAGAACAGGTATACTGTCACTGGATTCATTGTAATTTACAGTTTTTCTAGCCTTGAGCTTAAAATCATTGTAAGTTACAAGAACACTTAGGGAGGAGGTGCAGGGAGTGTCTTGGCCTGCTGCACTGGATAATTGAATCGGACCTGCTCCCATCTGGTTTAAGTGTGATGTTCTTGTAGGTAGTAAACAGAGGTTTTATGAGGCATATAGTATAGGTCCTGGGGTAGTTAGGATCTGTTAGTAAAGACTTTGGAACTTTTTCTTTTTGTTCCGGATTTTCATATTTTGAGGGCTAACTTGAGTAAGCCTGCAGATCTCTTACTGCCATGAATAGTTTGCAAAAATTAAGCATTGATTGTAGAGGAAGCATTAGAAGCTCATTATGGGCTCTGACTCAGTTGTTAAAGAATATGAGGAAACTTACTGGCCTGTCTGTACTTAATCTACTATTGATTTTTTTGCTCTCTATAAGTGATGAGTACTTTGGGATATGAAAAATGTTAAAAAGTTCTCTTCGTTGTAATTTCTTAGTATTCATTAGTGCATACATGCTCAGAAAAAATGGAAAGATTAATATTCTTGAGTGACTGAATCATATTTGTTACTTGCTTACTTTAAAAACTTAAATGCTCTTAGAGACCATACTGCTATTAACCCAAATTATAAAAGCATCCCACAATTCAACATATGTGTATGTTACGTTAAATTGTACATTATAAGAATTTCCAAATATACTGAAAAGTCGGAAGAATTTTATAGTGAACTCTCCTCTTCAACACCTACATTCTATAGTTAGTGTTTTAGTTTATTTGCTTTATCATATCTTTCTATTACTGCTTTTGAATCCTGCTTGTAGACATTGATAGTACCTCAAGAGTGTTATCTTTGTTCTCCAACTCCATAATTAAGAGGATCTCTTATTTCTGGACATTTTTTTTCTATAATACTTGAACTTAATGAGTATAAATACTGTTTCTGTATTACCCTCAATTGACTGCAGGTTAGAATCAAGATTTGATCTTTCTAGGTTTTGGTTAATAACTTATCTGAGTACATCATAAGTCAATGCATGTCTGTTATATGACTTGGCTTTGCCAAATCTGATGTCTCAGATGGAACTGTGAAGTTGTTAGAAGGATATTGATGTTGGTTTTACCAGACTTAATTTATGTGGAATACCTAAATTCTTTTTGGATTATTAGAAGCCTCTTATTGGTCAGCCTGTTGCTTACTCTGAGTCATATTTATGCTGTTTTATTGCCGTGTTTTGTCCAGATACTAGCTTAATTTATGTATAATTGCAAAAGTTACTTATTTCAGTCCCTACAATTAATAGGAAAAAATGAAAACATTTTCAAATAATACAGAACCCCCGAAAACAATGTATGGGCCAAAGTAATACTGTTGAAAGGGGAAAAAATGTGAATGGTTAACTTGCTACCCCATCTTAACTTCTTTACTTCCTTTACCTGATTCTGGTGGATATTTTTTGTTTTTAAATCACTTACTTTTTTCTGAATAAGTTTTTGTGTCCTCACTTGACCTAATTCTGACACAAATAATTTCCAAGGATTTAGAAATTGATAGAAACTGTCAATACCATAGGATTTTTAAAAAAAGTTTAGGTGGAGGTAAGGGTTGGAAGAGATAGGAGCAACTGCAGAGGCTGTCCTATTTTAAGTAAATGGAGGTAAACTGGCATTTGTTGATTTAGAATTTTATTTCTTTGTAAAAACACCTTCAGAGTTTCAAATGAAAGGCATCTAAGCATACTTTGGAATATAACCTGCACATAGGTTGGTGAATGCCTTTATGTTGGTCAAGTTTATACTATTTTCAGAAATACACATTTCTAAAGAATTGTGACTGCTACACTAATTAAATTGATCATATCATTAGTGACCATTTTTTTCTTTCTGTGGAACTTAGTGTTGCAGGATAACTTTAATATGCGTTCTAAATGATAGTAGATGCTTAGTTTTTACAGTGTCTTACAACTTGATTTTAGATCTTAGAATTGAGATAAGGTAACATCTCTTCGGTAGATAAAAAAAAAAAAAAAACTTCAATTTAGTATTCCCCTAAGAATTAAGTAATACAGTTCTGCTTGTCTCCAAAATCTATGTCCTTTTTACTGCATCCTCTGCCTTCAAGGCAGGCTTAAATGAAAGTGTCCTCCATTTAATTTATGTTTTTTAATCAGCTGCCCTGATTTAAGTCTTAACATATTGGCCTATCAGAATGCCTGGGCACAATCCATGCCCAGCTAACTAAGCTCACTAGTTGGATAATGGCTAATTACTTGTTTTGATGTAGGGAAGAGAGAAGAGTTGATGATGATTTAAAGATTTTATTTATTTGAGATTGAGAGAGAGCGACAGAGAGAGAGCAGGAACTGGAGGGGTGGGGCAAAGGGAGAAGCAGGCTTTCCCTGAGCAGGGAGCCAGACCTGGGGCTTGATCCCAGGAAGCTGGGATCATGACCTGAGCAAGCCAGGTGCCCCCCTGCCTTCAGGTTTTTAAACCTGAATGACTAGGGAGTTTTCAGGGATGGGACTTTTAAGGGGAATAGCTGAGTGAGAAGAAAAGATGAATGAATCCAAGTGAATGTTGTTTTATTTAGATTTATTTTGTCTGTAAAAAGTTCATTATAATAAGGTTGGAAATATTAAGCCATTCCAGTTAAGGGAATTTTACAGGGTGGGAGTTTAGTAGATCCAGAATTCAATAGTCTACAGAGCTTCCAGAGTTTATGTTGGCTTGGCTTGTTATCAGGGCAAAGAATCTGACCAGTAAAGGGGGTGAAGTACTTTTTCTAAGGTTGCAGTTTGGCTAGATTCTCTTCTATTTTCTTTGCACCTTTGTTTGCATTACAGGCCGTTTTGTGAGAAGTTTGAAAATTGTTACTTGAGAAGATGAAGGGAAGTTTGTTTCTACCGTTCACTTTAAATTGACAGTATTGGAAATTGAAGTTTATGAAATGGTTTTTTGGTTGTTTTTTTTTTTAAAGATTTTATTTATTTGACAGAGAGAGAGCGAGAGAGCACAAGTAGGCAGATAGGCCAGGGGGAAGCAGGCATCCCACTGAGCAGAGAGCCCGTCGAAGGGGAGGGGGGCAGCTAGATCCCAGGACCCTGAGATCATGACCTGAGCTGAAGGCAGAGGCCCAACCCACTGAGCCACCCAGGCGCCCCTATAAAATGGTTTTTATGTGAAGTTTGACTTATTTAGAATTAGTGATACAAAATTTGTGTGCTTCGCTTATCTGTAATTTCATTGAGTTAATAGTTTTCGTGCTTTAGGTTTTCAATTTTTTTTTACTTTTTTTATTCATTCCTATTTGAAGGGAAGGACTCTTCATAAAATCATAAAACTTATGTTTATATTAATAAAGTATAAGTGATTACTTTATAACTAAATTGGTAATGTTTCTTTTGAGGTTTTCTTTTAATTTCCTTTTTTATGCCCTACAGGTTTGTCAGCTGTTCTCCGGTAAAGACTTTTCTTCACCGTGCAGTGTTCTTTTCTTTAGTGATATCTAGCAATCTTTCCAACCTACACATGACTTCAGATGAATTTGGTTTTTAAAACTTAAATTGTTGGGTCTTTCTCTCCCATAGATAGATGAATAAATAATATTGTAGCATATGTTAAGTTAAAATATAGTAATTCATAATTTCTAAAGTTCTTGTGTATGCACAGCTTAAATTATTGTTTGTTGCTGGCCAAATGGGTGGAGTAGAGTCTGTGAAAAGAATCACTACTGGGAAACTCACTTGTGACCACTATGTTTATTTCATCCTTATTCTTTTTTTTTTAGATTGAAGTATAGATGACATTTAATAATTTCAGGTGTACAGCATAATTATTTGGTATTTGTATACATTTTGAAATGATATTAAGGTGTTAATATTTGTCACCTTATATAAAGTTTTTTTTCTTGTGATGAGAACTTTTAAGATCTACTCTCTTAGCAGATCATGCCTATTCTTAAAATAACCAGTAATTTCCTTAAAGTAGAATAAATTCTATTTAAGTAGGTTTTATTATTAAGGTAAATTATTAAACCATCTTACTTGTATAATCTGCAAGAACAGTAATGGGGCACAGAATTATTGGAAGGCAGCACTCTTGAAGTTTTTGGGATGATATTTGAAAATGTCTTAAATGTTTATATAAGCAAGAGAAAAATGTTCTGCAAAAGCTTTTGGTAAGAAAGTTTTTGGTTTCAGTCTTTTAAAAAAGTTTTTCTTTTATGGTGAAATATAACACATAGTGTAAGGTATATAAACCTTATGTACAATGTAATGACTAATTATAAGATAAACACCCATGTGATCATCACCCAGATCTAGAAATAGAACATTGCCACCACCTCAGAAGCCTTGATGTATGCTTGCCTCCCCTGCTCACCACTTGTATAGTAATTACATAATTGCTTTTCCTCACAGGTGGTGCAATTCTGTGTGCATTCCGAAATAATATAATTTAGTTTTGCCTATTTTAAAAATTGAGATAAATGCATTTAGAGCTTTTGTGTCATTTTTTTTCCCTCAGCCTTGTGTTTAAGATCCATCTTCATTGATCAAAGGGTTGTGGAGAATATGTGGTAATAAGGTTTAGCAATAATTTGACTAACCAGGCTTACCCCACTGTGGAGGTTGCCTGCTCTTTCACAGCAGGAAGTACTTGTAGGAAAGGGAGAGATTCTTCTCTTCCCTTGAGATCAAAAATTATCTCAAGATGGATACTTTGAGCTAGAGTCAGCCTTGTCTCCAGATAACCTTGACAACTTTTCAAAAAGTACTAACTGGCCAAAGAGATTCAGTCTTTCAGCAGACAGAGACTATAAGGAAGGAGGGGCTGGGGGAGACATCACTGTCATTCAGGAGACAAATGATAAATAATCAGATAACTGCAAAGGACTGGATTTTAAACTATAGCTTTTGCCAAGTATTGTTTACTTTAAAACGTATTAAAATTTATATAAGGTAGGGAGTGGTTGTTAGTTCTTGAAAGAAAGGAGGGAAGCGAATGTTGGAAAGAGATCTGAACTGAAGGAATTTAGGAGAACCCTAAGAATGGGGTGTTTAATAATGTATTGGTATCTTTATAAAGGATAGCTCTGTATTCTTCCAGTCTTCTATGGCTACTACTGTTTTTCTTTCCCCTGTTTTTATTTCCTTTATTGATTTAGTAACTGTCTTGGTCTTCAGGAAGAATAGGAGAGGTTTGATAGTAGTAAGTTCCTTTCAGAAACTGTCTTCAGGGGATAAAAAGTTTTTTTCAAAGAGTTAACTGTCAGGCATTGAGTAATGTATACAATTGTCTAATCACTGTGTTGTACACCTGAAGCAAATGCAACATTGTATGTCAACTATACTTAAGTTAAAAGAATAATAAAGCAAATGATTTTCTATGTAGGATTCTACATGATTCTTTATGTAGGAGCTTGAAATCTGTTGGGGTATGGAAATTTGGCACTGTATGTTAGCGAATGATTAAGGATATTGGAAATGGGATTCTAGGCCATGACTGGCTAGCTGGATATCCTAGGAGAACTTTAAGGGAAGGAGATTTTAGTTCAGTGAGTATTTCTTCCAAGTAAGCTTTTCTTTTAATTAGAAAGCAGTTCTTAAGTGAAATAGTGAACAGGAATGTTCTCTAATGCATGTCTATTTATTGGTCAGAATGATTTTGATCAAATTTGATGGTATTTTTCTGCTGCCCATTAGTATGTAACCTATGCTACGTGAATGGATAACAGTTGATTTCTTTTATAAACAAATAAAGCCTTGTCATAGTGCGTTGTTGAAGAATTTAAATCTAGGACTGCCTTTCTTCAAACTCCCAATTTAGTCAGCTAGTATTTCTACAGAATTGAAACTTAAAATATAAACCAAGCATCATAAGGAAGGTATATACATACTTATTATTCCTTGTCCCCTATATCTCTTGTAATATATACAGAGAAATATAAATGACTTTGAATTAGGCTGTATTTGGATAATGTTCCAACCTAATGATTTAAGCTTCTTTAATACCTCTAGTATTGTTCTTGTTTGAATTCCCCAGGGAAGTAGGGATTTTTTTTTTTTTTTAAATGTATTAACTGTTAGGAAACATGCCAGGCATACTTCTTTCAGAAATAACAATCTAATATGGTTTATCTGCCTTGTGCGAGAGGTATAGATACAGGTTTTATTGATCCCAATATAGAACAAACTTACTTTGGTTAAATTTTGTTCAGGACTGTTCATTTAACTTAATAGGCTAGAGCTGTATTGAAGATTTAAGTTATTTGTTCTTTGCCTAAAGTAAAGTGGTAAAATACTGTTATAGTGATATGGTTCTTATTTCCCTCCCTAATGAATAATAATATTAATAACTTACTATAGAGAGGTGAGATTGTTTAGGGTAAGAACATCATTTCTAATCATGCTAGAATATCTTACACTGTATTAGGAACGTAGTGGATTCAATTTATATTAACATGGATCCTTATCCTTAACCACATTTTATGTTTCGGTGATGATAGTAATAGCACAGGAAGTCTCTGTTGTATATAGTTTGATAAACCTTGGATTTGACTGTGATGTCAGTAGAAACGTGTAGTGATAGTGTGATCTCTAAGAAGCATATGTTTGGTCTTCATCCTTGTTTCTGCCACAGAGCTCCTAAAACCTTTGTAATTTTCTAAGTAATGAGAGCAAAAATTGGCATCTTTTGTTATGTTAATGCAGTGACTTTGGAAAGCCCTTAGGTCACCTAAGGATGGGAGTTGGTTGCTGGTGGAACCTACCCTGTGATTACAGGGTTGGAAGTTTAAGTCCTACCTTCTCACCACTGGGAAGGGCAAAGGGGCTGCAGGTTTAATCACCAGTGGCCCCAATAATTTAATTATGCCAATGTGATAGAGTCTTCATAAAAACCCCAGAGGACAGAGTTTGGGGAACTTTCGTATTTGTGAATATGAGGAGTTTTGGGGAGCGTTTGGTGTACTCAGAGAGAGCATGGAAGCCTCGTGCCCCTTCCACGTAATCTTGCCTTATGAATCTCTTTTATCTGGCTGTTCCTGAGTTCTGTCCTTTTATAATAAATCTGTGATCTAGTAAGTTAAATATTTTCTCTCAGTACTGTGAGCAGCTCTACCAAATTAATTGAACCCAAGGGAGAGGGTCACTAGAATTTCTGGTCTGTAGCTAGTAGGCTAGAAGCACTGGTGACAGCTTGGACTTGTGATTGGTTTGTGAAGTGGGAGATTGGGATGCTGGGGAGGTCAGTCTTGTAGGACTGAACCTTTGTCGGATCTAACACTATCCTAGTTTCAGAATTAAGGTGATCTGTAGGATAGAGATGTCAGAGAAATGATTGTTGGTATGGAAACTCACCACCCCCTCACTGGAATTGTTGGTGGACCTCTTAGTATGGAACATCATAATCTTACCCTCAATAAAGGTGTCATTTTAATCTTCTAGAAGAAGGAAAGAATTGATGCAGTAAGGAAGTGATGCTTAAATGGAGAAATAATTTATGTGAGTGAGTGATTGCCATCTGCACTTGGTAAATGGTTAGCTGGATAGCCTATGAGAACTTTAAGGGAGGGAGTATTTTAGTTCAATGAGTAGTTCTTCTAAGTACAGATAACTGTCTCAAGTTTTAACTCAACTGTTAAGGAATATTGAATAAGAAAAGACAGACCAGTTAATGCTGTTAACTTTTGAGCTGGTAAATAAAAAAGGACATGTCAGCAATAAAAGTAAGGTTTACAAGGTGGCATTTTGTTTGAATTTGAGAACTACATCTTGATGTGGAGAAGTAGTAAGATAGATATGAGCATTTGGGTATGTAGGCATTTAATTCATGCACATGATGAGTTTGGGTGGGTTGGATTAATGATCCATTTGGTTTCTTGGCTGTTTATTTAACTGTGATTACAGCATCCCTCACCCAAAAGTAGAGCATTCCAACGAAAACTTTAGTAAGCCAAAATGCATAAAATAAAGAACCATTTAATTTATGTGGAAAAAATTGTTTTTGGTGTTCCCAGACCCAAAAATAACCGTACACTTTTCTGATGCACAAGAGGCTTAGGCCTAAGGGACACACAAAATAAAGAGCTAAGGAATAGACAAACGCTTACAGATGCAGTTCACAGCTGTGGTGGCTTGATGCTGAGTGTTGTTCTCAAGGGACAGAGCTTGATGGTGCCATTCTCTCGGCTCAGGGTGCAGGCTGCCTCCTTAATGTCATGCTGCAAACAAATAGTGAACGCTGTTTTTCCTTTTGCCATTTTCTATAAAAATGAAAATCCTCTTTGATTCTTTCGGTTATTGAGAATAGGTAACGTAGGTTGGTGGTGAAGTTAAAGGCGAAGTGGCAGAAGGGGAACTTTGAAAAAGCAGGTGAAAGATAATCTGCATTGGTAATTAATTTGGAAATTAAGTGACACCTTAGGAAGCCATCAGAGCTCTGACTGATTTCACTTAAACCTTCCTAGATAAGGTAGAAAAGGTTAGAGGATAATAAATAAAAATACTCATTGAGGTTTAAATCGCCTGTCTCCAGTAATATATCTCTGCAGTAGAAATAGCTTTGTCTTTGTCTAATTACCGGGAAGATCTTTGAATATTGTAGATTCTGAGAGTTGAATAAGCCAAAATATCAAGTCATTACCTTTTGTTTTCGTTATTATTATTTAAGTAATCTCTATAGCCCATGTGGGGCTCAAACTCACCACCTTGAGATCAAGAGTCCTATGCTCCTCAGACTGACCCAGCCAAGGTGCCCCAAGGCCTTGCCTTTTTTTTTTTAAACTATGGATTGAACTCTAATAACAAAACGACTGGTCAGCTTTTTATATTCTTTATTTTATTTTATTTTTTTATAAACATATATTTTTATCCCCAGGGGTACAGGTCTGTGAATCGCCAGGTTTACACACTTCACAGCACTCACCATAGCACATACCCTCCCCAATGTCCATAACCCCATCCCCCCTCTCCAACTCCCCTCCCCCCATCAACCCTCAGTTTGTTTTGTGAGATTAAGAGTCACTTATGGTTTGTCTCCCTCCCAATCCCATCTTGTTTCATTTACTCTTCTCCTACCCCCTCGACCCCCCATGTTGCATCTCCTCTCCCTCATATCAGGGAGATCATATGATAGTTGTCTTTCTCCGATTGACTTATTTCGCTAAGCATGATACCCTCTAGTTCCATCCACGTCGTCACAAATGGCAAGATTTCATTTCTTTTGATGGCTGCATAGTATTCCATTGTGTATATATACCACATCTTCTTTATCCATTCGTCTGTAGATGGACATCTAGGTTCTTTCCATAGTTTGGCTATTGTAGACATTGCTGCTATAAACATTTGGGTGCATGTGCCCCTTCGGATCACTACGTTTGTATCTTTAGGGTAAATACCCAGTAGTGCAATTGCTGGGTCATAGGATAGTTCTATTTTCAACATTTTGAGGGGTTTTCCAGAGTGAAATGCTGTTTTCCAGAGTGGTTGCACAGCTTTTTATACTCTTTATACTATTCCATGTAATAATAGCAACATTCCTGTGAGTTCTAAAACTGATAGGTTGTAATGGTTTCGCCAGATGTTTTTGTGTACTTTAAAAAAAAAAAAAACCTTTATCCATCAGTGTGTCTTTAAATCTGTTATAGTGAACAAGGTTCGTTGACTATATTGACAATTAAAATATTGCTTGTGTTTGGGGCGCCTGGGTGGCTCAGTGGGTTAAAGCCTCTGCCTTTGGCTCAGGTCTTGATCCCAGGGTCCTGGGATTAAGCCCACATCGGGCTTTCTGCTCAGCAGGGAGCCTGCTTCCTCCTCTCTCTCTGCCTGCTTCTCTGACTACTTGTGATCTCTGTCAAATAAATAAAATCTTTAAAAAAAAATATTGCTTGTGTTCTTAATTTTTGAAAATTTAGTAAGTTTTATGTTTTTAAGTTTAATTTAATCCTAAAATCATTTTTACTCCACACCATAGCTAAAGAAAACTGTATTTTAATAGGCTAAGCAGCTTTCTGGCATTAGAAGGGATAGGATAATGAAACAATATGTGGTAGATTAAATAAATCTGATCTTAAATCTATAAAGGCCAGTTATTCACGGAAAGTAGAAAAATGAGCTTGAGAAGCAACTAATTTTTTTTTTAAAGATACATTTATTCATTTGAGGGGGAGATCACATGCAGGGGGAGGGGCAGAGAGAGAGGCTCCCCAAAAGGACTCCCCACCCAGTGTGGAGCCGAGAAAGGGCTGCAAACCACAGAAGGCTCCAGCCCACAGTCCATGAGATCACCACCCCACCTGAAACCAAGAGTTCAACAATTAAGGGACTGAGTCACCCAGGTGCCCCGCAACTAAAATCTTTTTAAATCATTTTTTGAAAGTTGTTAAAATGAGTGGGTCACTTCTTTAGAAAGGGAGATCATTCCTCTTGTTTAGTATACTTTATTTTGGTTATTTAATTTACCATATTTAAATAAAGTGTAATATAAACAACATGTAAAACGGTTTTCCTTTTGAAGTAAAAATAATTCTAGACTTTTAAAAAGTTTATAATAAGTTCTTGTTATAATTGTCGGATATGAATTACAGCATAATATAAAGCTATAAAATTTTTATATAAATCAAACTATATTGAAAATGCAAATTACATTAAAGTAATATATATGTCATATTTGTAATTATGAACATAATGATAAACACCCATGTGAAACCCCTTCCCAACTATAGAACTAGGGTGTTAACAATTTCACATCCATCCATATTTCTTCTCTAGCCTGTCCTCTTGGTTTTCCTCTTAGCACTAAGAAACCATTATCTAAGTGTTGTTTAACATCTCCTTTGTCATTATTAAAGTACATATATTTAGATATCTTTGTGTCTCTAGATAATGTATTGCTAAGTTTTGCTTTGTTTGGAGCTTTAAAAATAGTATTCTGTATATAATTTTCTTTGGTTTGTATTTATACATTTCCTAGTTGATGAATATTTAGGTTTCCAACTTTTTGGTTTTATGAATAATGCTACTATGAACACTAAAAACTATTTTCAGATGCATGCATATGTGTGGATGGTTGCTGGAGTGTATACCTCGGAATTTTGTGATAATTTTTGTTTCAATTCATAAAAATATAATATACCACCTCAAAACTTGGTGACAAAAAGCATTTCATTGTTTCACAATTCTGTGGGTGGAATGGGAGTTTTTTCTGCTTCGTGATTTCAGCGGTGATGCTGGGATGATTACAGTCATCTGGAGGCTCAACAGGCTACTGTAAGCTGGGGCTATGAGTGCTGGGATGCTATATGGCTTAAGAGTCCTCTGGAGTCTTGATTTCGAGCTCTGCTGCAGCTTTTAGCTCCTTCATGTGGCTGCTTAGGCTACCTCACAGCATGGCAGCTGAATTCTAAGAAAGAGCATTCCAAGAGCAAGAAAACTGCTTGTCCAATTAAGGGGTAGGTATGGAATGATCAGCGTCACTTCCACTATATTTTATTGTTCAAAGTGGACACAGGCCTATCAGAGTCCTACATACTGGTAGGGACAGAATTATTTCAGACAATCTTTGGAGACTGGTTACCGTATTGTGTGTATCATTTTTATTTCTTCTGTCGTTCACAGAAGACTTTGTGCTTTTATGTTTGTGTCTTGGTCAGTTTTGTTTTTTTTAACTCGGTTACTTTGTATTTGGGGGGAAGGGTACTAAGTCTAGGTTAAATTTGTTGAAAATTTTAATGCTTTTTGTGGCTTAATGGTCCTTAAGCACTGTAAGATATTTTATTACCCCTGTTTTACAGATGAGAAAAGGAAGTACTGCTTAGTGTGTTGAGAGAATACTTTGTGAGATCAGAAGCCTCAGGTGATATTTTTGGTTTTAAAAACAGCAGGTACAAATGTGTACAATTATGAAATGGCATGATGCTCCATCCATCTACTTATTATACCCTTCCACTTCCAAAAGACTGAGGCTTGGAAAAACTTAGAAGTATTTTTTATCCACTTATGGCCTATTATAATATTTTTGGTAAAGTGCTAAGTGACTTGGCCAGAGTGACAGAACTAGTACATTCATCTCCCCAAGTTTTTTCTAGCCCTATCTTGCCTATACCCACACTTGACAGTTTTTTCCCCACTAAATTATTCAGTTGGATCAGTCAGTCACTATCTGCCAACACATTTCAAAACTTGTGTTTTTGATAACCGGACTAGTTCTTTTGAGGGTATGCTGGAGATCTCGGAAGACAGCGGTAAGGAATTGGCAGATATTTGAGATTTTCTTGGCTGATCCCACCTCCAAGCTTTACCGTGGAAATTAAGTTTCTTAAATGTTGTGGTCAGAATATTTTTTCAAAATAATAGAAGCCAGAGAGTCACAACCAATATTCAAATATTTGCTTTATGTACTTTAAAAAGCACACTTACAGGCTTTGAGTGTAGTGAGTTGCTTTAAAACTGAAAATAATACGAACAATTGTGAATTCCGTAATTCAAGGCTTTATTTTTTTTATTTTTATTTTTTTTTTTTTAAAGATTTTATTCATTTATTCGACAGAGAGAGATTACAAGTAGGCAGAGAGGCAGGCAGAGAGAGAGGAGGAAGCAGGCTCCCCGCTAAGGGAGAGCCCGATGTGGGTCTCGATCCCAGGACCCTGGGACCATGACCTGAGCCAAAGGCAGAGGCTTTAACCCTTTGAGCCACCCAGGCGCCCTTTATTTCTTTTTTATTTATTTATTTTTTTAAAGATTTTATTTATTTATTTGACAGAGAGAAATCACAAGTAGGCAGAGAGGCAGGCAGAGAGAGAGGAGGAAGCAGGCTCCCTGCTGAGCAGAAAGCCCGATGTGGGGCTCGAACCCAGGACCTGGGATCATGACCTGAGCTGAAGGCAGCGGCTTAACCCACTGAGCCACCCAGGCGCCCCTAATTCAAGGCTTTAAATAAAATGAGACAACTTTCTATTATGCCTGAACAAATACAAAATACACAGAAATAAACTTGTAGACACTTCCCAGCTCTCAAATTAGGAAGATTATTCTGTGTAAAAGTTCCCCATCATTACAGTTCTGTATGTTGAAGACCGACACTTCAGTACAGCTCTCTGGTGTAAAAGCAGTGCTTCAGGGAGCATGACTTATTTTCAAGTCCCTTCAGATTTCTTGGATCTAAGATTCAAAGACAGAAAGGAAAGTCATAATAATACTTCTGATTTTTTGGAGGAGTTCTTTGACAAGTAAAGGAATACAGAGCATCTTTAGACTTTGTCTCAGAAACCTTTTCTACCAGAGATACCAGCCACTGTATGATCAAGCCTTTTACTCATTTTTATTCTTCCCTGCCCCAGATTCTTCCACTTTCAATGTCATGCATTAGAATTAGTTACCTTCCTCAAGAAGTAAATTAAAGTATAATGTACTGGTAGTAATATTAATACAGTATTACCATGACAAAATATAGGTGTCAAGTGCAGTAATTTGGCAAAAAGCTAATGCCGGATTGCACCAGGTTGAACATAATGTAACACCATTTGTAAAAAAGAAAAGGGGGATAGAAGAGGGTAAGTCCATTTAAAATTCAGTAAATGCATTTGCAACATTTGTAATTCTCACAATAAACACATTTTAAAATAGAGTATACCCCAAACATGATAATCTCTGAGGAGTTTAATACATGTTATTTTATAGAAATTGCTAAAGTTACTTTAGATATGTGAAGGATACCAAAGTTTTCATATAGTTCAGTATTTTCTCTTTCCTTCAACCCCTTTCAAATGAGAAGAGAAAACTGTTCATTCTTTCTTAGCCCCTTCTTGAGTTATGTTTGCTGGTATTTTATGTTTGAAAAGTTACCGATTAAAAACTAAGTAAATGGAATAACTTCTGGTTTCTCTGGAACACAGAATGAACTTATACCTAGAAGAGAACATAGAAATCATAAAAATTATTTGTTAAAGTGGTTGCCATAAACATGTTCTGCAGAATACATATCCCAGGAATTGCAGTTCAAAACAAATTCTGCTAATTTAAATTTGGAAAAACTGCAGATCCCATCCATTTGTTTATAATACATATTAGCATGTTAAAAGCTCAGATGTTCTTGAATACATTGTTAAATATCTTTAATCCGGTGTTTACCATATTTAATTTAGGAATTACTATAGGACTTTTCAAAAAGAATTAGTGTTCCATACAATGGATACTTAATGGTTGTTAGTTGGAAATCTTATTTCTGTAGAATATGAATATATGTCCTGACTTAAATATATGTAACATACTACATATTTATATTTGTAATGCTTATTTGGAAATTTTATTTGTATAGTATAATTATATAATATCAATAAGATATATAATAAGTATAAATATGATAGGTTTATATATATATGTTTGTTGGAGATCTTTTTTCTATAATATGTGAATGTGTGTCTGACCTAAATATGTATTACATATGCATGTATGTGTGCTATGTGGAGAGAAAGAGAATACATGCCAGGTGTGTGAACTCTTGCCTTTTGCCCAGGTGTTTTAGATTTCAGTATATATTGGATTTAACTAAGCAAAAAATAACATTGATAGTTTTAATTTATCAAACCACTATCTTATTATTTTATTTCTTTTTAAAATTTATTTATTTGAGAGAACAAATGCACTAGTGGGGAGAAGCACAGTGAGGGGAGAAAGAAAGAGAGAATCCCAAGGAGACTCTTACCTGAGTGCAGAGCCCAGCATGGGGCTTGAATCTCAGGATCCTGAGGTCATGACCTTAGCCAAAATCAAGAGTCAGATGCTTAACTGATGAGCCACTTAGGTACCCCAAATCTGCTATTTTATATGTGATCCTAGATTTTCTTCATATTTTTTGAATGGCATTAAAATACTTTTATCAGTCTGTTACTTTTATGTAATTTTTTGGTGCTAACTTTTCTTTGTCCTTTCCTTTTTTCCAATTAGTTTATTTAGTGCCCTTTATAAACAGTAGACTCTCATTTTTTGAATGAATACTTAAGAAAATTGATAGCTGTCACAGTCCGTTAAGGCAGTAAGAGATAGAACTGTAACATGGATCTTGTTTTTTGTTTTTCGTTTTTTGTTTTTAAGATTTTATTTGACAGATAGACAGCAAGAGAGGGAACACAAGCACGGGGAGTGAGAGAGGGAACACAAGCACGGGGAGTGAGAGAGGGAGAAGGCTTCCCGTGGAGCAAGAAGCCTGATTCAGGGCTCAATCCCAGAACCCTGAGATCGTGACCTGAGCCGAAGGCAGAGGCTTAACCCACTGAGCCACCCAGGCACCACCCCCAATCTTGTTTTCGATTAATAATGTGTTTGGGAGAAGTTTTACTCTGTTCTTAGGAGTTCGATTATCTTTATTTGTAATGCATCTCATCTTAAGTGGGAAGGTACAGAGAGAAGCTCAAAAAAGTCTGCAGGACAGTATCCGCTTTGGAACAAACTTTTTTTTTTTTAAGATTTCATTTATTGTCAGAGAGAGACTGAGCACAGGCAGGGGATGCAGCAGGCAGAGGAAGAGGCAGGCTCCCTGCTGAGCAAGGAGCCTGATGTGGGACTGGATCTCAGGACCCTGGAATCATGACCTGAGCCAAAAGCAGATGCTTAATGGACTGAGCCACCCAGGTGTCCCAGCCATTGGTTTTGTTTTGTTTTGTTTTGTTTTTACCATATATTGCTCAAAAAGAAAAATAGGTAGTTTGTCCATCTGATAAATACAGCATGAACTCTGCTTCGAAGAGATCTTGAATCATTATGACTTTATCCATCAGTTTTAAGAACAGAGAGATTAGTGTTAGTAGTCTTAAGACCCAGTTGGAACTGGGGGCGCCCGGGTGGCTCAGTGGGTTAAAGCCTCTGCCTTCAGCTCAGGTCATGATCCTTGGGGTCCTGGGATCGAGCCCACATCGGGCTCTCTGCTCAGCAGGGAGCCTGCTTCCCCCTCTCTCTCTGCCTGCATCTCTGCCTACTTGTGATCTCTGTCAAAAAAAAAAAAAAAGACCCAGTTGGAACTGCTTGTATATAAATGAGTAGGTGATCTGGTGTTGTGGTAGTGGTCATTCTGTGTATTCATAGGTCTTTACAAACTTCAGAATTGACCTAGTAAAAGTAAAAGAGTAAAAAAAAAAAAAAAGACTTTATTCTGTATCATTAGTAGTTCTTTTAAATTTTCTTGTTTTGCTCTAGTTAATTAAACACTGATGAATCTCTTACCCTACTAGGCTTGAATATATCCTTGCATGAGTTTCCGCTGTTTAAGTAATAAAATTAGCAATGTGTTTAATGTGTTACCTAGATGGTATTTATATGTAGATGTGGTAGGACTGAGTTTAGATTGTTTGTTATAGTAGTTCTAGTAAACTGGTGTTTTTTCCTGCCTGTCAGTCTGGTATGCTTTTGTTTTTGATCCTGCCACTAGATGGCAGGAATAATAAATGGTAGATTGAAATGCCAACTTGAGCTGGTGGCCTTTTCTGCCTTTTTTTTTTTTTTTTAAGATTTATTTATTTATTTGATAGACAGAGATCACAGGTAGGCAGAGAGGCAGGCAGAGAGAGAGGAGGACCAGGCTCTCCGCTGAGCAGAGAGCCCGATGTGGGGCTTGATCCCAGGACCCTGAGATCAAGACCTGAGCCGAAGGCAGAGGCTTTAACCCACTGAGGCACCCAGACGCCCCGGCCTTAGCTGCTTTGTACTTTACCTTTGTTCTCTATTCCCAATAGTGCTGAATTTGGGGTATATATGAAGTCTCTCAACTAGTGGGATTTAGGTAAATCTGGTACTTTTGTAGCCTGAGAGTATACCTAGTGACAGGGTAAAGGAGAAGGAACAGAAAACCTTTAATACTAGATATAATCATTGGTGTTCTAATACTTCGCTTTTTATTTCTATTTTTATTTTTTCTTCGTGGAATTCTGTCCTTTCTTGATTCTCTTACACTTACATAGGCATCCATAGTTGGTCATTTCTGTTGATGGAACTAGTTGCCTTCTCCCTTATCAGATGAATGTATGTTAACTTGGCCAATTTTGTAAAATGTTAATACTACACTTTGCAAACAGACTCAGAGTCATAATTGACTATATGAATCTTTTCACAGAATGTATTATTTTCGAAGTAGCCTGCGGATAGCCTTTGAAAAGTAGAGTGATGGGCAATGTCTAGGGTGGTGGGAATGTAGCTTCCATGATTATGTTATGTAAGACTGTCTTGCTAGTTGACTTTTACCAGAGACTCCTTGCTAGCCTATGAAGTAAGCAGCCTTGTTGGAGGAGTCCATGTACAAGGAATTGCAAGAAGCCTCTTAAGAGGCTCCAACCAACAGCCAGCAAGAAACTAGGGCCCTTGGTCCCGTAGCCTCAAGAAGATGTTCTGCCAGCAACCTAAGTGAGCTTGGAAGTCAGTTCATTCCATGAATGAGTCTCCAGATGAGAACCCGACACTGTTAACTCCTTGATACATGAAAAAAAGAAAATTTTTAAAGAAAATTAATATAGATACCTTTGATAAACCTTTCACATCCCTGAATGTTACCTATTTGCCAGGGTGTTGTAGGTACAATGGTATGAGCCCAAATAGACATGATTCTACTCTGAGGGAGAGATAGACTTGAAACCCTTAAGAATAACAAATATTCTGAAGACCTATGATGCCATAAGAGCATCTGATAAACATAAATACCTCTTTAGGACTTAACTGGTCTTTTTACAACTTACTCTTCCTAGGTGGTTTTCTCATTTTTTAGCATAATCTTGACATCACAAAACTTGATCTAGTTTTATTTCCTGTTAGTATTATGAAGATAACTTATGTGCATTTTTTCAGCCCTTGACATGCTCTTTCTTCCATCTAAAACACTTCTGTTCTTTTCTGCCTTTTTGCTCAATAATCCATCCAGATTTAAGATAGATGCCAGTTAAGTTCCATGAGGGAGCTTTGTGAGGACATGTGTGTTCTGTTTCTCCAATACTTAGCACAGTGCCTGTAGGCCCATTTAAAAAAAGAAAAAAAAAAAAACAAAACAACCAAGAAAAAACCTTGATAGGAAGTATGCATTACTGGTTGAGGTATTAAGTATTAATGGTACACCTACTTTGGAGAACTGTTTAATATTTTTAAATATATGTGTACTCTATAACCTAAGAGTAGTTATTGAGTGGAATGCTAAGTATTTATTCAAAGAAAGTGGAATTGCTAAATATTTATCCAAAGAAATAAAAACATATGTCCTTAAGACAATTTATTGTATTCATGAAATGGAATACTACTCAGTAATAAAAAGAACAAACTGCTGCTACATGATGAATCTCAAAAATACATTGAGTGGGAAAAAAACACTTATTGAAAGTAGAATCTAAGATCTATATTTATTAATTTATTTTAAGGTTTTTTTGTTTTTGTTTTTGTTTTTGTTTTTTTGAGCAAACACGTGAGCAGTGCAGGGTGGGAGTAGGGAGAAGGAGAGAATCTCAGGCAGTCTCCCCACTGAGCAAAGAGCACAGAGCTCGATGTGGGGTTGGATCTCATGACCCTGAGATGACCTGAGCAGAACCAAGAGCCACTCAACTGACTGAGCCACGCAGGCACCCCTATGCTATATTTATAGGAAATCTAAGAACAAAATGAATCTATGGTGAAAGAATTCAAAGTGTTTGGGAGGGAGAAGTGACAGGAAAGTTCACATGGGAACTTTCTGGGTGATAGTTTTGGGTGATAGTTATGATAGATGGTATATATAAAATTGTCAAAACTCAGTCAAACATGTAAGATCAGTATATATATATATATATATATATATATATTTTCTTTTTAAGATTGTATTTTATTTATTTGACAGAGATCACAAGTAGGCAGAGAGGGAGGCAGAGAGAGAGGAAGGAAAGCAAGGCTCCCTGCAGAGCAGAGAGCCCGATGTGGGGCCCAATCCCAGGACCCTGGGATCATGACCTGAGCCGAAGGCAGAGGCTTTAACCCACTGAACCACCCAGGTGCCCCAAGATCAGTATATTTTAATGCTTAATATAAATTATTATTTGGAAAAGTCTTAGATGTCCTTTTGTATCCCTTCTTTCCTTTCTCTGCTTGATTGCATTTATTACCTGTCCCTCCTCCTGTCAGATTATCAAAGATTGTCAGCTTTATGAGGTCACAGACCAAATTTGCCTTGGTTCTTAGAATTGTGAACTTGTATGCATAATGCCCAGGCTTATTGACTCTGAGGAAAAAGTTATTTGTGAACTCTAATTTCTTCATAAGTTGGTATCTAAACTTTATGGTTGCATTTTCAAGAAAAATATTTGCATATTACAGAATCTTATATCCGGTGTTCTTTATGTAGCTCCTAGCTTTTTCTGCTCTAGGATGCACAAAAGACATCTGTTTAAGTGTTGGTAATCTTGCTCCAATTACAGCTTTGCCAACCACAGTTTGAGATATCACAGTGCTGTATTTATATACCAAAATTTAAAAATCCAATCTTTTTTTTATAAATGTGACATTTTTTTTATTCCTCTAAAACAAATGAAAACTAAATATTAATCCTGTTTTCTCCTGAATCTCTTTTTGTCATCTCTCCTTAAATTTTTGAGATTGGGCAAAAAAAGATAACCTATTATTTTACTTCTGGTACAGAAAGCCTTAGGCACCAGAGTAGTTTGAAAGAGAACCAGACAATTACATAGCACTTTGTCTAACTAGTGTTATCCTTTCTGGTGGTGGTATTATTTTTTTTCCCTTATTAAAATAATATTGTTTTAAATGATTTAATGGCTGAAAAATAAGTATAGTCTTGATTTCCCAAAACTACTTCAGTGGATCACCACTTTTCCAAACTATTGAACTATTTTCCAAACTATTGAACTGCTGTAACTCACAGCAGTTTTTCAGTGCTGGAAAGAAATGCCTTTCTAATATGACTTAATGTGTTGGGGATCTTCTAAAATTAAGTTTAAATTCTGCACAAGTTTTATGCACATTCTTCTGGTCAGAGAATCCATATTTTCATCAGATTCTCAGACTCTCACCCAGAAAAATTAAAAACCTATCTCAATCTCTGAGGGTTTTGTTGTTGTTGTTGTTTGTGTTTTGTTTTTTGAGGCTTTTTTCATTGCCAGTCCCTGCTTTTGCCAACTTTTCAGAAACAACTCTTAAGGTCGACAACTAATTCTTTCATGTTGAGTGTTTACCTGTACTGAACACTGTGAAAATATATTTGATGTCTCTGTTGGTTCTCTTCGTGTCTTCATTGTTGTTTTGACCCTTTTGGTTGTAGAACTAAATCATAATAACTGCCCTCTGTGCTTCTGTGTTCCAAACCATCCCAGATAGGAGTATAAGAATGATGAAGAAGAAATACTTCCTTTAGTAAACCTAATTTTTTTTTTTTTTAATATGGAATCTCTGGTCAGAAATGCCCGTTCTTACTTATTATACCAGTTTTGTGGGGGAAATGTATAGTGGGCAAGATTTTTAGAAATATCAAAATCTGAGACAGTGTGACTGCATACATATCTTATCTGTCACCTGATAACTTATTCTGTCCTGACTCCTATTTCTAATCTTGTTGCTTTTATCCTTGAGGTGGTACCTAGCTATAAAAACCTGTAAAAAGATAAAATAGCATAATTGCAAAAATTCAGAAAATTCATGTTAGAGTTGCTGCATTTTGATATCTGTATTCTATTTTAGTTTAACAAATAGATTTTAGTATTGTAGCTAAAGAACATGAATTTTTTTTTTTTAAGTAAGCTCTACATCCAACGTGGAGCTTGAACTCATGACCCTGAGATGAAGAGTCACATGATCTACCGACTGAGCCAGCCTGGTGCTCCCTCCTATTTGGCTTTGATTCCTGGGAAATGAAGTTAGATTTAGTTTTTAAACTCATAGGCCCTTATGACCTACATTTTTTTGTTTTTATGTAGTCTTGAATTTTTATATCTACACTTCTCTTGTCCTTTATCTTTCTTGTTACATTTATTACTTATTTTTGTGGAATAAGAAGAGGATAAATTAAGATGTCTTACAGATCTTAGGATTTTAAAAAAAATTTATAGGCTTTGATTGCAAAAGCTTTTAGTACTAGTGGTACATTCAACATTTAACTCATTTTAATAAATATTTATTGTGTGATAACTACCAGGCACAGTACCAAGGATTAGGAATATATATAGGGGTCTCTGTTGTAGTGGAACTTATTTTCTGTCAAGTAATCATGGAAACAAAGATCTAGATAATTTCAGTTGTGATAAAGGCTATGAAAAAAATAATATGGTAGCTAGTGTCTGGAATGTGGCTTTATGACTATTTCCACTGTAGATATGGAAGTGAAGAGGCCTTTTTGAGGTGATATTTAAGCTAAGATCAAAATGACAAGGAGTTGGCTATCCCTGTGAAGATCTGAATTAAGAGCATCCCTCCAAGCAGGAACACCTTGGCACGTTGAAGGGGCAAAATAAGGCCCCCATTGCTAGGATATAGTGAGAAACATGGTATGGATAGTGTTAGGATAGGGCCAGATCAAGTGCTGAGATTGGTTAATTATGGAAGTCAAATTCTTCATCAGAACTAAAAAAAAAAAAAAAAAAAAAAAAAAAAAGAAGTAGTGGAACAGAAATTCTTTTTGTTGCAGCAGATGTTTTTCATTTCTGCATACAATACTGAATAGTTTTACGAGTGATGAAAGGCTTTAGAGGCCGGAACATAAAAGGGGACCCAAATGCATTGACTCCAGTATATGGAGTGTTCACACATGAAAATTTAATCAGTTACACTATTTTTATTACCTTCTACCTGAATAGTATATTTTTATAGAAAGAATAATTTACCTTAGAGTGGGAGTTAAAATATTTTATACAACTCATAACCTCATATTAGCACTAACTCATTTAACTCAGGTTTAAAATTGGATCATATGTAAAATGTTCAGAGGCAGTTTAACAACATCTGTTGAACTTATTACATGTGAGGTACTGTGCTTGGTGCTGGGGTAAGAAGAGTAATTCATTTATCTTTGCCTAGAGATCCAATCAAGTGAATAGCTTTGCTATTCATTAGTTGAATGACCTTGAGCAAGTTACTTAACCTCTTCATTTGTCTTCTCATCTGTGAATTGGGAATGACAGTAATACCTATATCAATAAGTTGTCATGAAATTAATACAAATGAAGGTATTTAGAGCAGTGTATAATTCATAATTACTTATTAAATGTTCACTGTTTGTTGTTATTATTTACTTAGGTTGGGACCTACTAATAGTAAATTAATGCTATTTAGTGTGTTGCTTTGAAAAAGGTAAAATGAAAAGTGCAAGATCAAGGTTTAAAGGGGGAAGTGCCAATTCTTAATCTGAAAAGGATAGTTAAAGCTTAGAAAGTGGTGTCTTGAGTTAGGTCTTGAAAAATAGGTATGGGAGGATACTAAAGGAGGATTTGCTCTTCAGGTAACAACAGCTTGTGCACATATATGGAAGCATGAAAAATCATCAATAGTATTTATTTAGTGAAAAACCTGAAGTTGAGGTATATAAGGTGAGAAAGAAGTAGGGAGGAGCCATTTCAGGGTAAGGATAGGGAAGGGAGTCTTAAAAACATTAGGACTTTATCCTGTAGATTTTGGGAAACAGTTGAAGGATCGGTATAATCATTTTAGAAATTTTTCTATTGTGTGGGGGGTGGATTCTAAGGTCAGAAGGAAATACCAGAAGCTAGGAAGTCTGTAAGAAGAAAAATGAAGTAGTCTAGATAAAATATGAAGAGAGCTTTAATGAGGGGAATTTAAGAGCTGGGTATAGGGAGTGAGGATTTTATGATTCCCAAATAGATACCAGTGATAATGGTAACATTTTAACTAAGATAGAAAGCATCTTTTAAAAAAATTAATGTTTTTAGAGTAGGGGAGGTAGAGAATGAGAGAGAGAGAATCTTAAGCAGGCTCCACACCCAGCTCAGAGCCCTGCAGGGCTCTGTCTCACTACCCTGAGATCATGACATCAGCCAAAATCAAGAGTTCGCTATTCAACCAACTGATCCACTCAGGTACCCCAAGAGCTACTTTAATAGTAGAGGGCAGAGTAAATGATGAGTTCAATTTAGGTATGTTGAATATCCTATCTGTGGAGACGTCTACATAGTTGTTACTCAAGTAGGCGATTCAATATATAGATTTAGAACTTAGAAAAAGGAACTGTGTACTTACCATACATTGTAGTCAAAGTTCAGGAAATGGATGAAGGAAAGAGGAGAGGTAATAGTGGAAAGAGAACAGTGAAGACCAAGCTTTGACATTGAGCATTTGGAGCAATTTGGAGCATCATGACTAAGAAAATCTGTCTCTGGCACTCAGTTTTTTTCATCCAAGGGATTTAAGGGCAAGTGACACTTGTAAGAGAATGAATTTTCAGACTCTTAGCTCTTTATGTACTTTAAAAATGAAGTTTAGGCATCATGCTGATTCCCCCCCCCATATCATTGTTGTCATCCATCACCCATTTATAAGAGGAAAGCATATCACTCACCTGTCCTATATGTTATTGCCTTGGTATGTGAAAATCCAGGGTTCCGAATGAAGGCACAATTCAGTGTTAGTGTAGAAATACTGTGTTTTTTCTCTAAAGAGAACAAGTGAAAAATATGTTACTGAGGAAACTCCATGATTCTTTCTGACAATTTCAGAAGTTTGTTTACTGGATCATAATCTATAAAGATCAAACATAGCAAATTTATCTTTGGGACTGACTAATATATATCTTAAGATATTTATGAGGGCAAGTAAAAAAATTATTCTAAAGCATGAGATAGAGCAGAAAAGTAAGTATTAAATGAGAAGAGAAAAAAGAACAGAGATCAGCTTCAGGGATGGAAATTACAATATACATCTTGCAGTGCTTTGGTGAATTTTGTTTCATTTGAAATTTTGGTATTCAGATAGTCTTCCTTAGGACAGAGCCAACCTTTTATATAGTCAGCACAGATTTTCTCATTTTAATAAAGCTGATCATGGTTAAATAACATTCTTTAGGAAATAATGTAGAATTCTAAAGTTAGTAAAATAGGCCTTTTCTGTAAAAACAGTATCTTCTTTAAAAAGACAGTGCTGGTGGGGCGCCTGAGTGGCTCAGTGGGTTAAAGCCTCTGCCTTCGGCTCAGGTCATGATCCCAGGGTCCTGGGATGGAGCCCCACATCTGGAGCTCTGCTCAGCAGGGAGCCTGCTTCCCCTCTCTCTCTGCCTACTTGTGATCTGTCAAATAAATAACATCCTTAAAAATAAATAAATAAAAGACCGTGCTTTTTCTTTTTGTGTTTTTGTACTGCAGTTTTTGCTGCAATAGCTGAAGAAATAGGAAAAGTATTTTTCTCTTAGGGAAGACCTAGACTGCTGCTAGGAAGGAAAGAGCCAAATTGAAATAGTTAAGTATTGGACATATGTAATAGAGAATGTGAATTTCTATTGCTTCACTTAGGGTGGAGATTGTGTTTTTAGATAGATTATTATAGTAATATATTACAGTAAGAGTGAAAGCCAAAAGGAGCTTCGAATTAGCCACCTCTACAAAATTTTGGTGCTATTTTTCCTTCAGAAGGAGGGAGAATGACTTATCATAGATAAGCTGTTTTATAGACTTCATTTCTGAAGTGGGCATATGAATAATTTTCTGACTTGTTAGTAACAAGATTGTTTAAAGATTTAATGAAAAATGGTGTAAAGAGTAAAATGGGATTTTTAAATTCAATAAAGAATGAGAAACAACCATACTTGAAATTCCTATGGAATTAGAAAATACTTGATAACGGGAAAGAGGAGGAAATTCAAAACAAATTCTTAAACTTTAAATCTCATAAGTAGTCTGTTCAGTTCAAAATATTGATGGATGATGATAATAATGGAAGCTGTCTACCTCTTGGGAGATGTTGCAGTAATGGGCAATAGAAACAATAGAACTAACTTATTGTGTGTCTGTCTTGCATTCTTTCTTCTCATGAGAACTGAGACTTTGCTTTCTACCCAATAACTTTTTGATCCATGTGTATTATAAAAGTGAAACAGCCTGTTTAGGTCAAATAGGAATTCTTAGTTCTCTGTTTTATATCTTATAAACAGTTTTAAAACCACAAAGGAGAAAACTGTGTGAGAAAAATTACTTTCCTGTCCTTTCTCATTTGTTTTTGATACATTGCATATGCAGACATTATTTTCATGTTATCAGTAGACATTGTCCCAGAGTAGTTGTTTAACGTTTATGTGACAAGCTTGTCTATAAGGGAGGAGGAATTGGGAAAAATGAGCCTATGTTGATAGTGGAAGAGGAAGAAGGGATTGCAAGTCTTTTAGAAAATTATGTGTGCCCATGCTTACATATAACTTTTTAAGATGAGAAATAGATTTTGGAGGAAGTAAAGATTAGAAATTATTGCATACTAGGGCGCATAGGTGGCTCAGTCGGTTAAGCATCTGACCCTTGGTTTTGGCTCAGGCCACGTTTTTGGGTCCTGGGATCAAGCCCTGAGTTGGGCTCTGTGATGATCCTGGACTTGTTTGAGATTCTTTACCCCTCCCACTCCCTCCACCTCTGCTCTTCCCCCTGCTTGTTTGCATGCCCTTTCTTTCTCAAATAAATAATTAAATCTTTTTAAAGAAAAATTACAGCATTCTGAGAAGAGTATGGTTATCTGGAGACACATAGTGGTTAAATCAATTCAACCACGCATATGAAGCATAAGAAAGGTGCCAAGGAGGGAAATTTGAGGCAGAGATAGGGACCACTTGCTTTGTATCTCCTTTGTGAGAGTGATATTTGTTGAAGAGTTTGGTGAAAGCATTTTATAGATTGTGTAGGATGGTGATAAGATGATGATGATGGTTATTATCAGCCAAACAGTACTTAATAATGTTTTCTGGCTATGATTTTCTTTTCTTTATCTAGACTTTGTGTGTGTGTTTGGGTGTGTTTCTTTTTACTTTTTTCCCCTTTTGAAATGGCCAGTTACTCCCATCCTTAATAGTCTCACAAATACTATATGACTCCACTTATACCTTGCTTAAAAAAGTCTCCACTCCTTCCTTCCTCTTTCTCTTCTTCCTGTTTTACTCTTCTATTTCATCCCTGTAGTTTCTTCCAAAGCTCTTGTTCAATCTATAATTACCTGGTTTGTGTTTGTTGCACTTAAACTCCAGGAGAGCTGTGACTTTGCCTGTCCTTTTTAGTGCTCCATTCCTAGTGCCTAGCAGAAACCTGGTGCATATTGTTGCTCAAGAATTTAAGAAAAAAAAAAAAAGAAGAAGAAGAAGAAAGGAAGGAAGGAAGAAAAAGAAAAATTCATCTTTCAAAAATGAAAACCATACTAATGCCCAGTATAGAGTAGCCACCTTTCGAGGCACATGCTGTTCTAGGCAGGAGTTTGGGGGAGGTTTTGAAACACATGGTATCAAATTGAGATGTGTTATCTATCCGTAGAGGACAGCCCTTAGCCCTCACTTGGGAGTCCATGTATCCTTATTTTTGATAGAAACTTCAGTTAATCTGGTTTCTTATCTCCAAGCAAATTAAAAAAAAAAAAAAAAAATCACCGCTAGGGTGATTCGAGGCTTCTGTCTTCAGGGGACTGTGCTGAGATGTGATAATACTTGGTACAGTACTCCACCACCTCACTCTCCTTTTGCCCTGTCTCCCTTCTTTACCTCCCTCATTTGCTACTTGGATTTGTTGTTCTTTAGCACTGTCACTGATCAAAGCCGCTTTCCTCTCCTTTCTTTCCTCCTTTCTGTTTCTGATTGGTTCTTCTGTCTCTTAGATTTTATTTGTAAAGGCTGAGCTAAACTAGACTTGTGTTGTCTTAAGAAAATTAGATTTGTGGACTGAACACTTTTGGGAGGTGGATCATCTTTGTCTCTCATCGCCTCTGTATTTAGACTGGTAACTTGTAGTTTGAATCTATTTTATAATCCTGGTTTCTAGATTTCTGACAGTTTCACTGTGTTTCCTAAACCTGTATCAGTCTTGTATCTGTAGGAAAAAGGTAGGAATTATTATAGCAGGCACTTATTGGAGACCATCATTTTAATGCGAGTGTTATGAAAGAGCAACATCGCCTGCCCTCACCTCCCTTCCCCAGAAATGTCAAATAGCAAACTTTAAAGATTTAATTATTTGTATGCATTTATTTGGTAGATAGTTTTAGAAAAGGAACATGGTTTAGGGAAAAGAATGGCAGAACTGGCCCTTGGAAAACTTGCGTTTTACTTTCAGTGCTGCCTTTAGTGCCTGTCTTTGAGCTAGAACTTTGTCTTTTACTTCCTCCTTAAGAGGAGCTTTTATTTTTCTTAACTTTTCCAGTTCAAATTCTACACATATGTTTCAAAAGCTAGTCACAGTGGGTATTAGGTGCCTTGAGTTCGGTCATAACATTAAGGATAACAATATACTGTTCTTCTCCTTAATTTATTCTTAGGCATTTTCCAGTTATGTTAGTATTTTTTTAGGATACACTGGCATATTTTTGTAGAGAATTGGAAATGTTAGTTAAACATACAAAACCCTTGCCCACCTCAGAGATTTCTGTTATTTCTTCTTCTCCCCCCCCCCCCCCCAAAAGGTTTCTTCTCAAAGGTAGAAAAGCTATAGGTTAATTTTAGGACTGAGGCATACTTTTTTTTTTAACTTTAATATTAAGAGTATATTGTATTTTGCTTCATAATCAGGAGATTTTGTTTTGAGTGTACATTAGATATTTTACTTAGATGAAATAAATCCAAAGTCAAATGTACAAGTGGGTACATCAACAAAATTTATAGAAGGAAAGTCCAGAGGCAGTGTCTTTTTCTTCATAAAGGTTGTTGGTACTAGTTTACAAATGGGATGGAATTTAGTGTTTGTTTTCATAACGAAACAATACAGTGCATGCTGGATAAACCTTAAACCAGCTTGTAAAATTCTTTTTAAGCTGTAATGTTTTGAATACAGCATTGTACTAATATCTACTAGAACCCAAGAAATACCACCTTTTCTTCATGAATAAGATTCCATCTCTTAATCTCATGTTACTACTTTAGGAGGTAGTCTCTTCTCCCTAAATCAAGTACATAAACTTTTCTTAACTTCTGAAGGGTTTTTTGTGATGAAGAAGTAACACTGGGATTTGCAAGGATTTAAAAAATTAAACAGGGGCCTGGCTTCCAGAAGTAAGTTCTTTTTTATTCCTATTTTCTTTTCATTGTTTCCTAGAGATACAGGGAAAGGCAGTTATAAAATGCAGTACCTTTGAATAGCCAAAGGACACTTAGGTCTTACCTAAATATACAATGCAGAAGAAAACGAAATTAACATATCTTAGTTTTTGGGTAAAAGTGGATTTGCTAAAGACGTCTTTTAATTTGTAATATGGCTATTGCTCTTTATCACATTTAAAAATCACATTATACTCTTTCATCCCCACTTTTTTCTTACATTTTTTTTTTAAGATTTTTATTTATTTATTTGACACAGAGATCACAGGCTGAGCAGCAGAGGTAGAGGGAGAAGCAGGCTCCCCGCTGAGCAGAGAGAGCCCCATGCAGGGCTCCAGACTCAATCCCAGGATCATGACCTGAGTGGAATGCAGAGTCTTAACCCACTGAGCCACCCAGGCTCCCCTTTTCTTACATCTTTAAACCATCAGTTTGCTTGTTACTGGGAACTAGTAGAATTATCGATATGCTCCTTTCAGAAAGTAAAAATATCCATATGAAAATTATTTTGTCTGTCTTAATAAAGTCATGTTTCCATATATTACTGGAATTGAAAATTGGCTCTAGAGATTGGGTTGAGAAAATTTGGGAGAGGCATTTATTATTTTTGCAAGAACTCATGAAAATGTTGCATAAAACTAAAAGTAGAACCATAGTGAACTTCATGTAGCTACCATCTGTACCTAATAGTTACCATTTTTGTCATATTGTTTTAAAACTAATTATTTTATTGAAGTTAAAATACTGAAAGTTACTTGACAATATAAATAAAGGAAGGGATACATGTAAAATCTGATAGTGTTCTGAGACTATTTTAAGATAGATGTTATTTTACCACTTGTGTTTCTTTTATTTCCATTTTATTTTGGTGATTTCTAACCTTTAATACATCATTTTTCAGTCTGTTTACCTAGTTTTACTTGGGGAGAACTATAATTTGGATATATGAGATTGTGTGTGTGATACTTTCCATAACAAAGTTTACATATATGTGTATTGTGTATATTATGTATTCAGAGACTGTATTTTATTATTGCCTTTCCCTATATCCATAGGAAACAATGAAAAGTAAGAAAATAGGAATAAAGAACTTGCTTCTGGAAGCCACATACTTGTTTTTTTTTTTAAATACATATATATGTGTTGTATTCCTTGTGTGTATAATTATGTAAATAATATGTCTGTAATTTTATTACAATTAAATATATATCTGTGTGTATATGTAAACTACATGTATATACACAGAAGTTTGAAGTACAGTAGCTTATTCCATTTTGGAATTTCATACTGTATGTCTTAACTATTTCAATTAACTTTGTTTACTTTGAATGAAATTAAAATTCTATTTTTCTGCTAACTGAAAAGATTGTCAGTTGTAAGGGCTGATAAATTGGATAGAACAAAATGGGAACAAACTATTACTTCTTACAACAGGGCTTTCAAAACCTGAAGTTTGCCAAGTAGTCTTTGACACATCTCTTTGTTTTTAACAGTCACAGGGAAGTTTATTGATTTTCAAATTTAGAGTCTGAAGGAATCTAGTGATAAATTATTAGAATTAATAAGCATTTCCAAGGTTTCTGGTTATAAAATCAATGTAAAAATATTAAGCGGGGCGCCTGGGTGGCTCAGTGGTTAAAGCCTCTGCCTTCGGCTCAGGTCCTGATCTCAGGGTCCTGGGATCGAGTCCTGCGTCAGGCTCTCTGCTCAGCAGGGAGCCTGCCTCCTCCTCCTCTCTCTCTGCCTGCCTCTCTGCCTACTTGTGATCTGTCAAATTAAAAAAAAAAAAAATCTTAAAAATATCAAGAGATTTCCTGTCAATGTTAAACAGAATTTTTAAAAATTAAGTGAAGATACCATTAAAGATAGGAATAAATCTAAGCAAAGATGTACAAGATCTCTAAGGTTAAGTTGTACATTTTCTGGAGAGACATTAAAGAAGATTTAAATGAAGGAGATAAACTATAGGTTTGATGAGTCAGTTTTGTAAAGATGTTAATTCTCCCCAACCTGCTGTGTAGAGTTAATGGACTTTCAGCCCAAAACCTCACTTTTTTTTTTTTTTTTGGTGGAATTGACAGGCTTATTTTAAAATTTATATAGAAATGCAAAAGGACAAAATAAAACCACAGTTAAAAAAATGTCCTACCAGGTATCAAGATAACAATTTAAAGCTTCAGTAATGAAGGTTACATATTATTGATGCAAGGATAGACATAAAGACCACTTTAACGGAGTAGAGTCTAAAAACAGATATGCACATTATGAACCTTTAATATGCTATGGGGGTGGAATTGTAGAGCAATGGAGAAAAGATAGTTTTTGTTTTTTAAAGATTTTATTCATTTATTTGACAGAGACCACAAGTAGGCAGAGAGGCAGACAGAGAGAGGAAGGGAAGCAGGCTTCCTGCAGAGCAGAGAGCCCGATGCGGGGCCTCCATCCCAGGATACTGGGATCATGACCTGAGCCGAAGAGGAAGGTAAAGGCTTTAACCCACTGAGTTACCCAGGCGCCCCAAGGTAGTTGTTTTAATAAATGATGGTGGAATGATTCTTTATAAGGAGAAAATAAAAATAAAATTGAATCCCTATATCACACCATGTAAAATAACCCGTTCCCGGTATATTAAATAAGTAAGTTGAAACTGTAAGTTGACATAAAGAAAATAAAACAGTATCCTTATGACTCTGAGGTAGGAAAAGACTTTATTTTTAACCAGGAGGAAATCACTAACCCTATAGCAGAAAGTTGGTAAATTAGGTTCATGTCAGGAATTTCTGCTCTTTTAAATACTATTGCAAGTGAAAAGAGAAGCCACAGAATGAAAGATTACAGCTTATGAAAAATTTATCCAAATCACCTAGGAAAAAAATGTGCAAAGTATTTCAACACACACTTTACCCAAGAGGAAATTTTAATGGCCAGCAAATATATGAAAAGTATTGAACCTCAGGAGTTATCATGGAAATGTCAAACATTGTTACCATTATTGGCAGTATTTAAGTTTGGTAATCCTGTGTTGGTGATATTACTCAGCAGCAAGAACTCTCGGGTAGAGTGTCCCCTTTTTATTTATTTATTCCTATAGTCATAGTTAGCTGTCACACAGGGCTTAGATTAGTTGAGTGGTGTGTTGTGTAGGGGGAAGGATGAGAATGGGGTACTTTATTATGGGTCCAAAAAAAATAAAAATAAAAAAAAATAGTGACTAACATTGAATGTGCCCTGTGAAATGAGTGTACTGCCTTTTATAGTCCTGTTGTTTCACTTCTAGGAGGTAAGAGATGAAAGCCACAAGGGCATGCAGAAGAACATTCGTAGTGATGGGTTGGAAATTGAGTCAGAAAATGGATAGAAAAACAAATGACAATTCAGGCAGGAGGAAGTTAACTGAATATCAAAGAGAATGTGTATGTAAGAATCCATAAGGGAGTTCTGGGAATCTTACATACCAGGAGTAACTTGATCCTGGGGATAAAATGGGACTAAACACATTCTACTTATGTTTATGTTTATTTTTAAGTATCTTGACTGGGTTTTCAATAGAATCTTAATGAGCTTTCTTATTTGTTCTAACTTTTTAATTATGCCTTCAGGCTTGGGTCTCAGCAAGTATATAGTTAAATCTGTCTTTGTCTTTAATTTGGGGATACCATTTAAAATTGGCTTTAGGTACCTATCAAGATAGCTTGATTGTAGGGGCGCCTGGGTGGCTCAGTGGATTAAAGCCTCTGCCTTCGGCTCAGGTCATGATCCCAGGGTCCTGGGATCGAGCCCCGCATCGGGCTCTCTGCTCAGCGGGAAGCCTGCTTCTCCCTCTCTCTCTCTGCATGCCTCTCTGCCTACTTGTGATTTCTGTCTGTCAAATAAATAAATAAAATCTTTAAAAAAAAAAAAGATAGCTTGATTGTATCTCACCCCCACTGAAAAACATTTATGAAATCAGTTATTCTTTTAACATTTTTGAGGCTACTGTGTGTTACATGCTGTACCAGATGTTGGAGACATAGTGGTATCCTAATGGGAGTATTTATCTAGTAAGGTAAATATTAAGTTAACTAATGTGAAAATAGATCTGTGGCAAGTGCTAGGAAGTACACTGAACCATTTCAGAACAGCATCCCTAGAAATGTGCTGAAGTTTGAAGGACGAGTTATTTAAGCTAAGAAGAGGGAGATACTAGTGATCCAGGGAGAGGGAATTAACAGTCTGAAGATCCTAGGAAGGAACAAAGTGAGTATGGAGAACTGATGGGTACAGCAGTCCCCCACTTTATCTGTGATTTCACTTTCTGTGGTTTCAGTTAACTGGTCAACTGTAGATGATCCTCCTGTCAGAAAGTTAACATTAGCCTAATGCTACTTCACAATGCCTACATCATTCACTTCACTTTATCTCCTCACATAGGCAGTTTATCATCTCACATCATTATATGAAGGATGAGTTCCATACAATAAAATATTTTGACAGACCACATTCATTTTACTTTTATTAGAGTACATTGTTATAATTCTATTTTATTATTGTTAATCTCTAACTGTGCCTAATTTATAAGTTAAACTTTATCATCATAGGTATGTATTTGAGAAAATGTAGTATATATAGGGATTTGTACTCTCTGCAGTTTCAGACATTCACTGGGGGTCTTGGAATATACCCCTCACAGATAAGGGAGGGGCTACTGTATATGGGAAGTAGGGAGATAGCAAGGTATGAAATAAGACTGTAGTGTTGTATAAAAGCTAGAGTGTGTGTGGCTTTGTTAAGTAGAGATTCCTTCCCTTAAAAAAATTTTAACTTATGAGGGGAAGCCTTTGAATAGTTTAGCAGAAGGTTGCAATATGATCATGTTTGTATTTTGAAAAGATGTTCTTTGTTGAGCTTGGAACAGATTGGAAATTTAGGAGATAGGCAAAATGGATCTAGGGAGATGAATTGGAGACTACCACTATAATCTATTTAAGATGATAGCTTGGATTAGAGTGCTAGTGTCAGAATAGAAAGAGTGGGCAGATTGTCCAGTTTGTTGGTGTATAATTGTTCATAGTAGTCTCTTAGGATCTTTGTATTTTTGTGGTATCAGTAATAGTGGATAAATTTCAGAGATATTTCAGAAGTAAAATGACAACTTGATTATGATTTGTGTATAGGATGTGAGAGGGAAGGAACTATCAAGGATGACATCTAGATTTTTGTCTTCAACTTAGATGGTAGAACACCCTGAAAGCAGTGTGTGTGTGTGTGTGTGTGTGTGTGTGTGTGTGTGTGTGTGTTTGGAGGAGTCTGATCATGAATGTAGTTGGATATTAAGTTTGAGATGCCTTGATGACATTGAAAGACAAAACCAAATCAAACCAAAAAAACTGATGTAGACAGGGAGAAAGATTGGTAAATTGTTGGGCATGCTGGTAATAATTACTGAAGAGACCCAGATGTAACTGACACCTGGGGAGAGTTAGAGTTAATGAGAGGATCTTGGGTAAAGGAGGCTGCCTGTACAGAAATCAGGAAGAGGACTGGAGATGTGGGTTAAAAATCCAGAGACTTCTAATTATCCTTAGCATTCTGAAATTTATTGAGTTGTGTATGCGGTTTCTTTTTCCCAGTTAAGAGAAATGGGAAAACTTTCCGGATTAATTTTTTTCGTAATACTTTTTCCAGCTTTATTGAAATTTAATCGACAAAGTTGTATAAAATGATTTGATAGACCTACATTGTGAAATAATTACTGAAATCAATTTAATAAACACATGCATTTCTTCACGTTACTTTTGTTTAGATGAGGTTCCTAAAGATCTATTCAACAAATTTCAAGTACATAATATAGTATTATTAACTATAGTCACCAAGTAGTACATTAAATCCTTAGAATTTATTCATGTTATGACTGAAAGTTTGTACCTCTTGACCATCATCTCCCCAGTTCGTCCCATTCCCACATCCCCTGGCAACCACCGTCTATTGAGTTAAACATTTTTTTCTTTTAGTAGTCCACTTATAATTGATACCATATAGTATTTCTCTTTCTCTGTCTGGCTTATTTTTTCGTAATATAATACCCTCCAGTTTGATCGATGGTGTTACAAACCAAATGACAAGATTTCCTTCTGCTTTGTGGCAGATAAGAGTCCCTTATATATATTTACATTTTTTTTCCATTCATCCATTGACAGACATTTAGGTTGTTTCCATATCTTTGCTATTATGAAGAACGCTGTAGTAAACATGGGAGTGCAGATATCTCTTCCAGATACTGATTTTTTTCTTCAGGATTTATACTCAGAAATAGAATTGCTGGTGGTTCCATTTTAATTTTTTAAGGAGCTTCCATACTGTTTTCCATAATGGACATCCCGATTTATATTCCCACCATCCCTGTACAAGGTTTCCTTTTCTCAAACCCTTGACATTTGTTACCTCTTATCTTTTTGATGATAGCCATCCTAATAGGTGTGAGGTGTATCTCATTGTGGCTTTGGTTTACATTTCCCGGGTAGATAGTGATGTTGAGCACCTTTTCATATGTCTGTTGACCATATGTATGTCTTTGGAGAAATGTCTGTTCAGCTCCATTATTAAATCAAATTTGTTTTTTATTTGAGGAGGTTTTTGTTGTTATTGAGTGGCATGGGTTCCTTATATATTCTAGAAATTAACCTCTTATTAGATATATGGTTTGCACATAAGTGACTCTTAATCTCACAAAACAAACTGAGGGTTGCTCAGGGGAGGGGGGTAGGGAGAGAGTGGTGGGGTTACGGACATTGGGGAGGGGTATGTGCTATGGTGAGTGCTGTGAAGTGTGTAAACCTGGTGAATCACAGACCTGTACCCCTGGGGCTAATAATACATTATATGGTTTTTTTAAAAAATTATTAAAAAAAAAGATATATGGTTTGCAAATTTTTTTTTATTCCATAGGTTGCCTTTTCATATTGTTTCTTTTTTTCTTTGCTTTGCACAAACTTTCTCGTTGGATACAGTCTTAGTTTTGTTGCTTATGTTGCTTGTTTTTGGTGTCCCCCCCCCCCCCAACAAATCATTGCCAAAGGCGGTTTTCAGGAACTTTTTTTCTGTTTTTTGTTTGTTTGTTTTAGAGTTTTATGGTCTCAGGTGTTACCTGTAAGTCTGTAATGCATTTTGAGTTAATTTTTGTGTGTGATGTAAGATAAGGGTCCACTTTTATTCTTTTACATACAATATCTAAGTTTTCCCAACACCGTTATTGAAGAGACTATTCTTTCCCCATTATTTGTTCTTGGTACCCTTGTCAAAGATTAGTTGACTCCATGTATGTGGGTTTATTTCTTGGTCCTGTTACTCTGATTGGTTTGTTTCTTTCTTTTTAATGCCAGTACCATACTGTCTTGATTACTATTGCTTTGTAATAGAGTCAGGAATAAAGTCAGGAAGAATGATTCCTCCATCTTTGTGATACCACCTTCTTCTTTATCGAGACTGCTTTGGATAGTTAAAGTCTTTTGTGGTTCCATAAACACTTTTGGATTTTTTTTTTCTGTGAAAAATGTTTTGATTTTTATAGGGATTGCATCAAATTTGTAGATTGCTTTGGATACTGTGAACATTTTAACGATAATACTGGTTCAATCCAAGAACATGGAGTATCTTTCCATTTACTTTGTCTTTCATTTTATAGTTTTCAGTGAACAGATCTTCCACTTTGGTTAAATTTATTCCTAAGTAGTATATTGACTTTAATGCTATTGTAAATGGGGTTGTTTCCTTAATTTCTCGTTGAGATATTTCACAGTTAATGCACAGAAATGCAACTGAGTTTTGAATGATGATTTTTTAGCCTGCATCTTTACTGAATTCTTTTTATTAGTTCTGACAGTTATTTGGTGGAGTCTGGGTTTTTCTGCATATAAGATTGTGTCTTCTGCAAACTGTTTTGCTTCTTCTTTCCCAATTTGGATGCCTTTTATTTCTTTTTCTTGCCAGATTGCTTGGCTAGGACTTTAGCTTTGTGTTGTATAGTAGTGTAAGAGTGCTTTCCTTTGTCTTGCTCCTGATCTTAGAGGAAAATCTTTTAAACTTTCAACATCAAGTAGGTTGTTTAGCTAATGACTTGTCAGATACGACCTTTATTATGTTAAGGTACTTTCCTTCTGCACCCAATTTGTTGAGAGTTTTTGTTGTGAAAGGAGGTTGAATTTTGCCAAATGCCTTTTCTGCATTTATTGAAATGATCATGTGATTTTTTTTCCTTCGTTTTTGTTAATATGGTCTATCACATTGATTGCCATACATTGAACCATTCTTGACTGCCAAGGATATATACCTGTTGATGATGCTGTATGATCATGATGTATTGAAGAATGTGCTATTGAATTCAGTTTGCCTAGTATTTTCTTGATTTTTACATGTATGTTCATCAGGGACATTGGCCTGTAATCTTATATATCCTGTCGTGCCCTCATCTGGCTTTGTTAGGACAGATCTGGTCTCAGGAAATGAGTTTGGAAGTGTTGTCTCTGATTTTTTGGAAGAGTTTGAGAAGGATTAGCATTAGTTATTCTTTGAATGTTTGGTAGAATTTGCCATTAAAGCCATCTTGTTGGGATTTTCTTTGGGGGATGCTTCTGATTACTGATTCAGTCTCCTTGTTATTGGTCTGTTTAGATTTTTTATTTCTTCTGGTTCAGTCTTGATGTAGGCTATATGTTTTTAATTATTCATTTCTTCTAGGTTGTCTCCTTTGTTGGTATATAACTGTTCATAGTAGTCTCTAATGATCCTTTGTATTTTTGTGGTATCAGTTATAATATCTCGCCTTTCATTTCTGATTGTATTTATCTGAGTCTTCTCTCTTTTAGTCTAGCCAAAGGTTTGTCAGTTTTGCCTATCTTTTCAAAAACACCAGTTCTTAGTTTGGTTGACCTTTCTTTTGTGTTTCTAGATTTTATTTCATTTATCGTTGCTCTGATCTTTTTATTTCCTTTCTTCTGCTAACTGTGGGCATAGTTTATTCTTTTTCTAGTTCCTTGAGGTGTAAAATTAGGTTATTTGAGATCTGTTTCTTATTAATGTAGATGTTTATTACTCTAAACTTTCCTCTTAAATCTGCTTTTCATGCATTCTGTAAGTTTTGCTATGTTGCAATCTTATTGTGTTTATCTCAAGACATTTTTTATTGTCCCTTTTATTTCTCCTTTGACCTGTTGATTGTTCAGGACAATATTTTCAATTTCCACACATATGTGAATTTTCCACTTTTTTTTTTTTATTTCTAGAGTGTTACTATGGTGGCTGGAAAAGATACTTGATATAATTTCAGTCATCTTATATTTGCTAAGACTTGTTTTCTGACCTAACATATTCTGGAGAAAATTCTGTGCATGCCTAAGAATAATATGTGTTCTGCCACTGTCAGATGTAATGTTCTGTATTAATCTGCTAGATCCATTTGGTTTGAAGTGTGGTTCAAGTCCAGTATTGCCTTATCTCTCTTTATGTTCTATCCAGTATTGAAAGTAGATATCAAAGTCCCCCAATATTTATTGCATTGCTGTCTCTGCTTTTGGATCTGCTACATTTGCTTAATATATTTAAGTGCTCTACTGTTGAGTGTGTATATATTTACAGTTATTACATCCTTTCAGTCAGCTGTGGCTTGTCTTGGTCTCTGCAGATAGTCCTGTTTCTGCTTCCTATGGTATTCTTCCATTTGTTTTGATGCATAGCTGTCGTGTTGCTTACTTTTCTCCAGTGGGTGTGCTATTTTTGTATTTGATGAAATTTATCTAAAAATGCTGTGCATTTCTTCTCATTTGTCTTTTGTCTTCCATTGACTAAATTTCTCATTCCTGAAGGTCATATTCTTGTTTTGCATTGCTCTTATAGTTTATTTATACTTTATTCTCTTATGGTCTAGTGCTATTATAACTTATTCTTTATTCCTATAATTTTTAGGGTTGTAGGATTGGAGGCAATCATGTCAAGTGTGCTCCTTTCATTTTGATACTGTCTTTTGTTAGTGGTTCTTAATCTTTTGAGAGTCATTGACTTGGACCATGTGGTGAATTGTGTGCCCTCACCTTTTTTTGTTCAAATGCATAACTGTGCATAACCACCTGTACTTTAAGCAATGGCCAAATGTTAATTTGAGCATTATTAATTTTGTAGGCGTGGCTTTTTTGCGGGGGAGGTCTTTGTTTTTGGTTTTATATAAGTGGTATAAGCCTATTCCTTGGAGAATAATGTCAATTTCTATGAAAGAAATATGTATGTAGCCTTAGAGTTAAATATAAAGATATTTACGTTTATAATAGAAAGATAGGGCTGTTTCTTTCTAGTGTGCAGACTTTCATAACATTTCCTTTTTTCCTCTTTCCTCTAGGTTTAACTATAGATCAACACATCATCTTGCATCTCATGGGTTCTATGAATTTTTAAATTGGTTTGATGAAAGAGCATGGTATCCACTAGGAAGAATAGTAGGTGGTACTGTAAGTATATGTGCAGTTATTTATGTTACTCATAACAGTTATGTTAATCATAAGTTTTATAGTTATTTTAGTAAATTATTTGCTAGTAAATTAGTAAATTTAGTAAATTAGTTGCTAAGGTGATGGAGATTCTTAAAAATTTTGTAGAGTTAACTAATACAATTTTTTGTGGCTGTTTAGTATTTAATATACTAAATCTCTTCTTGACACTCCCTTCTTCTCCCCCACCCCTTTCCCTATACTTGTTTGGGTTATCTCACACTACCCATTATTTTTGGCAAGTGGAGTCTGGGAGGAGACATTTCTTATCACAGTACATCTTAAGGTTATTTGTGGTTTTGTTTTGTTCAATAGCAACTTTATTGAAAATAATACTTTCTGGAAGAAAATAGACATTTAGAAGAATCAGATAATTTTATTTATTTATTTTGGAGGGAGTAGAAGGGGTAGACAGAAAGGGGGAGAGAGAATTTTAAGCAGGCTCCACGTCCAGTGCAGAGCCCAAAGCCCGGCTCGGTGTCACAGCCCTGAGGCCATGACCTGAGCCGAAATCAGGAGTCAGACATTTAATCGACTTAGCCACCCAGGCACCCCCAGATAATTTTTAAATTTTAGGTCCTAAAGCTGCCCTAAGTTACTTTAGGTAATTGAGTACTGATCATAACTCATGGGGAGCTATTATATTCACAATATGACATAAGGGAAATATTTTTATGATCTGGAATGTAAGGAGAATGTTGAAGAGAAAGTACAAGATATCGTTTTTCTTTTTTAAAAGATTTTATTTATTTTACAGAGAGAGAGAGATCACAAGTAGGCAGAGAGAGGGGGGGAAGCAGGCTCCCTGCTGAGCAGAGAGCCCGATGTGGGGCTCGATCCCAGGACCCTGAGATCATGACCTGAGCTGAAGGCAGAGGCTTAACCCACTGAGCCACCCAGGCGCCCCGAGAAAGTACAAGTGATCTTTGGGGAAATACGTGTTTAGTCTTATTTTTTCCTTGATATTTTGTCAAAGGTTTATCAATTTTATTAGATCTCTAAACCAAAGAAACTGGCTTTATTGATTATCTTTATTATGTGTTTGTCTTTTATTGTATTAATTTCAATTTATTTCCTTCTTTCCATTTTCTTGAGTTTATTTTGATGTTTTTCTGACTTCTTAATATAGTTTGCTCAATAACTCTTCTTTGTTATTAATCTCTTTATTTTAAAGCTATAAATTCCCACTAATCCCTGTTTTAGCTACATTTATAAAGCCTAAGTTTTGGTATGTAATACTTTTTTTTAAGATTTTTATTTATTTGATATTTATTTTTTAAGGTTTTTATTTATTTATTTGACACAAGTAGGCAGAGAGGCAGGCAGAGAGATGTGGAAGCAGGCTCCCCGCTGAGCGGAGAGAGCCCGATGTGGGGTTTGATCCCAGGACCCTGGCATCATGACCTGAGCTGAAGGCAGAGGCTTTAACCCAGTGAGCTACCCAGGCGCCCCCCTATACTAGTACTTTTATTTTCATTCAAGTTGGAATTTACTTCAATTTCCATTATCATTCCTGCTGCTTCATGGATTATTTAGAATTGTGTTTAACTTTTAAACATAGGAGGACTTCCTAGTTATCTTTTTTTGCTTTATACTTATGGTTAGAGAACAAATTCTGTAGTTTCAGTCCTTTGAAATTTATTGAGACTTGAATTTGAAATTTATTGAGACTTGATTGGGGTGTAGCATATAGCCACATCTTATAAATGTTCCCTCTCTGGAAAGAATATGTTCTCCATGATAGTAAAATGTTGTTTCTAATCTGGGGGCATTTTCTTATCCTTGGTGTAAACAGAGATACAGAAACAAGGAGAAGAGTCATGGTCTCCAGGGCAAATTAGAAAGGTATTGAGTGATGAGAGATGTTGTGGTAGATGGCTATTATCTGCACTTCATCGTGCACATCTTGTTATGTACCTGATTGTAATATTTGATGACAATAATTTGTTTCTGGTGTTTATAACTTTTTATTTTGAATTCTTCCTTACTGGGAGTTTGTTTTCTGAGACTCCTGGTGTCCTAGTATTTACGACCACTTCTATAAAAATCTTTCTCATTTGCTTTCACTAGAGCCCATAGGGGTTTCACTGGTTCTAGGACAGTTTTCAGAGGTTATTATTTCTTAGCTTGAAGTTTCTCACACCTGAAGTTGTTATAAATGTGGAGCCCATATTCACAAATGTATTGAATGAGTTTTTCTCATTTTGTTTCTGTTCGAAGCTTTGGAAGTAAGACATAAAGTTCCTTACTACTTCCCTTATGGATGGTTATAATCTGTCTAGTTTCATAAACAGGCCCTGGATTTGTGCTGGGAATTAGGCATTTTCTCTGATCCCTGTATTGAACAGTAACCCTACCAACCTCCAGACCCTAAGGTGTGTATCCGGCCTGGAGTGGTTTTTTCCTCTTTTGGCATCGGTATCTACTTTGAATTCCCTCTTTATCTTTGGAGATTTCTCTTTCTTTTGAGCTTAAATATGTTTTTTTGTTGTTGGGCAGGTTTTTTTGTATGTGTTTTGGCTATATTTTGTATGTCAGCTTAGTCTGCCATCTTATCATGGATGTATTGACTACCTTTAGAGGTATTTTTGGACTTATTTTCATTTTCTTTGAATATGACTGTCAAAGCCATACACTGGAACCTGGTATTATATATGAAAAGGAACAAAATTTAATTTTTAAGAACTGTGATGATTGCCACACTTTACACCCTTCTTTAATTCCATTCTCCTTTCATGTAACTCAACGGGAATTGTGTGTCCATTTTGTGCCAAATCATTGTTCTGGGTGCTGAGGAAGATTTTCCTGCTCTTCCAGAGCTTATATTCTTGTGAGGGTGTTAATAGACAATAAAGTAAGTGACATAAAAAGTATGTGAAATAGTGATAAGTATGAAGGAGAAAAAGCAAGGGGAAAGGTCTAAAGACCATAGGGAGTTTGCAGTCTTAAATAGTATAGCTGGGAAAGGAAATTTATAACTTTTTTTGGAGTCCTGTGATGGAGAAAGGAAAGAATCTTTTAGGATTTAGATAAGGATGGAAATGCAATTATACATTTTAATCACCTGTGAATAGCTCAAAAATAATATCCTATTTGTTTTTCTCTGAATCCTCCTAATGTTTCTTCTTCCTTTTTTAGGATGAGGATAAGGAGTGTAACTGTTAACTGGCCTCTTCTAGTTTATTATTATTCTCTTCCATCCTTAAGTACCTTCAGTGGTATAAAAATGTTCAACCTTCCAAGAGGCCCAAAATATTTCTTTGAATTCATCAGCTGACTAGGTTTTTCTTCCTAGCTGGAGTTTTTTACATCCCAAATCTTGGCTTTGAAAGGAGGGAAGATACATACGTAATATTGCACATAACTTTTCTTATCTTTTTTTTTTCCTTATTCCCTTACATACATAAAAGTGTGGGCAAAAAAATGTTAAAACCCCAAACTTAAGAGCAAGTTAGACTAAGACCCTGTTTTATAGTGACAAAATAGTTCGTAGAATTAACAAGAAACTTGCCTACAGTTTTCCATTTCTAAACATTTTCATTTTTAATGATTCATTCTGTCTGATCTTTATTTAAATATCTGTTGCTCCATATATGAGCTTTTCCTTCGTATCCAATATAAAAGAAGGTTTAATTTTGTAGTGTAGGAGTATGGTGAAGAAGGCAAACTGTTTTGAGACCTTATCCTCAGACTCTTTACTGTAAAAAAAAAAAAATGTGAAAAAATAAAAGAACTCATGTTAGTGTTATGAGCTACCTTATTTTATATGTAATTAAATTTTCCATTTTTATCTTCCTAGGTTTACCCAGGGTTGATGATAACAGCTGGCCTTATCCATTGGATTTTAAATACATTGAACATAACTGTTCATATAAGAGATGTATGTGTGTTCCTTGCACCGACTTTTAGCGGCCTTACATCTATATCTACTTTCCTGCTTACCAGAGAACTTTGGAACCAAGGAGCAGGACTTTTAGCTGCTTGTTTTATTGCTATTGTACCAGGTTACATTTCTCGGTCAGTAGCTGGCTCCTTTGATAATGAAGGCATTGCTATTTTTGCACTTCAGTTCACATACTACTTGTGGGTAAGTAACAATGTTTTACTTCCATTTAATATTCATGAACTTTGTATGGAGATGCGGTAGGTTGTACATATTTTTCCTTTATCAATTATAGTTCCCATACAGGGATCTGTTACTGTTCATAGTAAACTTAATAATGAATAACATTTTAAAATGTCATGTACTGCTCCTGTGCGCACTCTCCCTCTCCTTGCTGCCCATGTGTATATGATCAATTTACATCAATTCTGTTATACCTGTTTTACAGATGATGATGATGTATCCTGACTTTATATGTTATAGCTCCAAAAATGAGGCTATCAAAAAGCCACCTAGCGATTTTGTTTGTTTCTTTTTGAGTGGGGAAAAGGGTCAAAAATACTTAGGAAAGTTGAAATGTGATTTAATGGCTTGGGATTTTGAGTTCTGTTGCAAAACTAGCATTATTTTGCTGTTGCCAAGTTATTTCTTCCCAATCTATATACCTTTTATTGTCTTTTTGCATTAGCTAGTACTTCCAGCATGATGTTCAAAAGGAATGGTGAGAGGGGACATCCTTGCTTTGTTCTTGATCTTAGTGGGAATGCTTTGAGCCTTTTAACATTCAGTATGATGGTAGCTGTAAATTTTTGGTAGATATGTATCAACTTGAGAAAGCTCCACTCTATTATTAGCTTGCTGATAGATTTTATCAGGAGTGGATGGGTTGTGTCAAGTGTTTTTTCTGTATTTATTGGTAATCCCCCCCTTTTTTTATTTGATACATTAATTAATTTTCAAATTTATCTCATACCAGAGATAAATCTTACTTGGTCATGACATATAATTTTTATAATACATTGCTGGATTTGATTTGCTGTTTTGTTGAGGATTTTTACATTTATGTTCATAATATATATTGGTCTGTAGTTTTCTTACAATGTCTTTGCCTGGTTTTGATATTAGGGTAATACTGGTCTCATAGAATGAATTAGGAAAGTATTCACTTCTATTTTCTGAGAGATTATAGAGAATTGGTATAATTTCTTCCTTAAATGTTTGGTAGAATTCACCAGTAAACCCATCTTGGCCTGGTGCTTTCTATTTCGGAAGGTTATTATTAATTATGGGGTAAATTTCTTTAATAGATACAGGTTTGTTTAGATTGTCTCCTTGTGTGAGTTTTGGCAGATTTTGTCTTAAAAGGATTTGGTCCATTTCATTTAGGTAATCAAATTTGTGGACATAAGGTTGTTCTTAGTATTCCCCTTATTATCCTTTTAATAAACTGTCCATGGGATCAGTAGTAATATTACTTCTTTCATTTCTAATAGTAATTTATGTCCTCTTTCTTTTCTTTGTCTAGAGTCTAATTTTGTTGATCTTTCAAAGAACCAGTTTTTGGTTTCATTGATTTATCCCTATTATTTTCAGTTTTATTGATTTTCTTTGTAATTCTTTTTTCTTCTACTTCTTTTAGATTTAAATTGTCCTTTTTTTTTTTCTTCTAGTTTCCTAAGATAGAAACTTAGGTTACTAATTTAGATCTTTCTTTTTTAATATATGCATTCAGTGCTATAAATTTCTCTATAAGCACTACTTTTTTCTGTATGGCACAAATTTTAATAAATTGTGTTTTTATTTTTATTTAGGTAATATTTTTAATTTTTTCTTGGGAGTTAATCTTTGACCTGTGTGTTACTTAGAAGTATGTTGTTTAATTCCAGTTTTTTAGTTATCTTTCTGTTACTGATTTTTTGGTTTGATTCCTTTGTGGGCTAAGAATGCACATTATTTGACTTCAGTTCTTTAAATTTGTTCAGATGTATTTTATGGCCCAGAATGTGGTTTATTTTGATGAATGTTTCATGTATGTGGCCTTGAGAAGAATGTATTATTTTCCTGGTTGTGGATGAAGTAGTTTGTAGATCCAGGATACCTAGTTTTTTGATGATTTTGAGTTCACCTACGTCCTTACTGATTATCTAGCTTCTGCTTCTGTCTGTTTCTGAGCGAGAGGTTTTGAAGTCTCCAAAGATAGTGGATTCATCTATTTCTCCTTGCATTTCTATCAGTTTTTTCCTTGCTTAGTTTGATGCTCTGTTGCTAGGTGTATAGACTTTAAGGGTTGTTATTTCTTCTTGGAGAAATTAATCCCTTTGTCATTATGTATAATTATGTAATGCCTTTCTTATCCCTGATAACTTTACTTACTTTGAAGTCTGATCTGAAATTAATATAGCTACTCCTGCTTTCTTTCAATTAGTGTTAGCATGGTATGTATTTTTTTGCCATCTATTCATTTTTAATCTATTATGTATCTTTATGTTTAAACTAGGTTTCTTGCAGACAACAAAAATTTGGGTCTTGTTTTTGATCTGTCCTGTCAATTTGTTTTTTAATGGGTGCATTTAGACTATTGGCATGCAAAGTGATTATTGATATTGTTGGATTAATATTTATACTATATGTCTTCCTGTTTTCTTTTTGTTACCCTGCTCTTTGTTTCTTTTTTTGCCCTTCACTATTTCTCTGCCTCTTACGGTTTTAAGTGAACATTTTATAGGATTCTATTTTCTCTCCTTTCTTAGTGTGTCAGTTTTTGTTTTGTTTTTTACTGTTTTAGTGGTTGTCCTAGAGTTTGCAGCATACATTTACAACTATTCCAAGTCACCTTTCAAAGAACACTGTACCACTTCACAGGTAGTTTGAGTACTTTATGATAACAAAATAATCCTAATTCCTCCATCTTATTCCCTCTATCATTGCTGTCATTCATTTCATGCATATGTAATCATATATATGTAAGGTTATACTCATTAGCATGCATAATAGAATACATAGTTGGTATTATTTTCAAAAAACTTATGTGTTAGATCAATTAAGAATAAATAGTTGTGTTTTTTCAAGATTTTATTAGAGAGAGAGAGATAGCATGAGCAGAGGGAGAAGAAGAAGCAGACTCCCCACTGAGCAGGGAGGCAGATGAGGGGCTCCACCTCAGGGTCCTGGGATCAGGATGAAGGCAGATGCATTAACCAGCTGAGCCAGCACCCGGACACCCTGAAGTAGTTTTTATTTTTTACTTATTCCATCTTCAGTGCTCTTCCTTTCTTTATGTAAATCTCAGTTTTCTGATCTGTGTTATTTTCTTCTAAGAACTTTTAATGTTTATTGCAAGGCAGGCCTACAGTCAACAAATTCTCTCAATTTTTGTTTGTCTGCAAAAGTCCTTATTTCTCCTTAAATTTTGAAGGATAATTTCACAGGGTACAGAATTCTGGGTTGGTGTTTTTCTCTCTCAGTACTTTAAATATCTGATTCTGTTCTATTCTTCTTGCTTGGTTGGTTTCTGAGTAGGTGTCATGTAATTTTTGTCCCTCTAGGTAAGTTGTCTTTCTTCTGGCTTTTTTCAGAATTTTTTTTTAACTTTCTGTAGTTTGACAGAGATGTGCCTGGTACAGGGTAGTTGGATTTTTGGCATTTTTTCTTTAGTGCTTGAGTTTCCTGGATCTCTGGTTTGGTGTCTGACATTAGTTTGGGGAATTCTCTGTCATGGTTTCAAATACTGTATTCATTCTTTCTTTTCCTGATGTACTAGGTAAAAGGAATTATGATGAATAAGAGTTAAGGTGTATGGAAAGGGAAAGCATTCTGTACTTGTATGATTAGGTCTGAGTCTTTTAGTAAGCAGGATTGTGGACTTTGTAAGTGTGTTGCCCTCCTCCCCTCTGCCTTAAGTAGCCAGCGTTGGCTGGAGCTGACTGGAGTTGGATATTTCCCCTCCCCCACATACGTTCTCCAAGGACAGGCCTTGTTAAGAACAGAATGTTCAGACGTATTTCAAAATGGTTCCTTTCCCTTCCTTGTACTGGAAAGGGGATTTGTTTCTTATATTTACTTTAAGAACCTGATGGAGTTCCTGGAGGCAAACCCTACAGAATTGTAGGGGCCTTTGTACGAATGGGTTCACTCTGAACTTTTTAAAGTTTCCACACTGAGCTTCCAGCCTTTCCTCAGACAGTTCAGGTTTTCCTATGTGCTGTGTCTCCCACTGTTTCCCATATCAGTTCCCACTGGTGTGACACTGTGTTTGCATGTATATCTCTAATCTTGAGGGCAGCAATTTGTCCTTTGTCATTTCCTCACAAATCCAGGAAGAGTTGTTGATTTTTCAGTCTGTTCAGGTTTTTACTTTCTGTTAGGATAGAATGATTCCTTCTATTTGGAACCAGAAACCAGAAGTATGTTGCCAAGTTACCTCAATTTACTTTTTAACACGTAAAAGAATGTTACTTAGTACTGGCTTCAACTTAAAGCTTGCATTTGTTTTTTATTTTACTTGTAGCCTCTGCTCATACTTTTTCAATGTTGAAAACGGCCAAAAATTTTACATGTGAATACTTTTTTATGTGTTAAGTATATTTTTAGGTATCTAGGTGAATGGATGCATTATTTTTCTCTTTAATAATTACATCTTTTAAAATTACTTAGCTCTTGGAAATTTTTACTTTGGAAATTTCAGGGGAGAATGTTTTAGTCAACAATGTAGATGGTTGCTTGATTTCGAATTTCAGAAGAAAACACCCATGGAGATGAATATGATGACAAGCGGTAGGATGCTGCTAATGCTACTGTTTAAAAACATAGTCTTAATTTTGTGCATAAAGGAAAAAACACAAAATTTGGAACATCTCTTTGAGGCCTTTTAACATATAATCTTTAAAATTTTCAAAGTATGTATGAATGTTGATAGATCTTTATAATATAAAGCCAAATGGAAAAATAAGTTGAGGTGCAATATGTACAGTATGATATCTTTATTTAAATTTTAAACAGTACAAATCATACCATATGTTGTGAGTAAAAATATAGCATATATATCCATCATGTACATCAACTTCATGGTAGTGGTTGTTCTCAATATAGTGTGAGTAAGTGATTTTTGAGGAAGGAGTTTTAAGGGACGTTCCACTATGTTGTTAAAATTTTTAATAAAATCATCTGAAGTAAATGACTATTCTCATTTAGAAGTCTATTCTTTATTCTTCTATATATTTGAAACATTTTATAATTAAAAAAATAATATATCCTGGAGTGCCTGGGTGGCACAATGGGTTAAGCATCTGACTCTTGGTTTTGGCTCAGGTGGTGATCTTTAAGATGTGGGATTGACCCCTGCATCGGGTTCTGCAATCACTGTAGAGTCAGCTTAAGAATCTCTCTCCCGGGACGCCTGGGTGGCTCAGTTGGTTAAGCAGCTGCCTTCGGCTCGGGTGATGATCCCAGCGTCCTGGGATCGAGTCCCGCATCAGGCTCCTTGCTCGGCAGGAGCCTGCTTCTCCCTCTGCCTCTGCCTGCCATTCTGTCTGCCTGTGCTCGCTCTCTCTCCCTCTCTCTCTGACAAATAAATAAAAATCTTAAAAAAAAAAAAAAAAAAAAATCTCTCTCCCTCTACCCCTCCCCTCACCACATGCATCCTCTCTCTCTCTCAAATAAATACATTAATCTTAATAAATAAATAAATAAATAATATATCCTATTTGTTAGAAATTTGAAAACAGAAAAATAATGTACAGAAACCATCACCTAGATATTACCATTTGCATTTCATCACTTCTTTAATTTCTTTATATTTTTAAGAAACACAGAAGTGAGAAGAAAAACACAAAAGTGGTATTGTCTGTAGAGTTTTGTGTTTTATTTTTTAATTTTTTGGAGAGAGCATGTGCAAGCAGAGGTAGGGAGGGTCAGAGGGAGAGAGAATCTTGAGCAGGTTCCACACCCAGTGCAGAGCCTGACATGGGACTTGATCTCACTACCGACCCTGAGATTATGACTTGAGTGAAATCCAGAGTCAGTCGCTCAACCAGCTGAGCTACCCAGGTGCCCTTGTATTTCTTAGTTTTTTGCTTTTTGTTGTTTTTTAACATATGAGTCTGAACCATAGCAAGAGTGCCTTAGCTGGTATTTTAATTACCTTTCACCATTTTAAAAATTTAACTTTTGGAAATTGAGACAAAACTCATATAACAAAAAAATCACTATTTCATCCATTTTAAAGTATATAACTTAGTGTTTTTTCATATCTTCTACTTATTTACAGAACATTTTATCACCCCGGAAGAAACTGTATTTTCCCAATTCCCCTTCCCTCCATTAATTTAATTTCTGCCCCTATAAACTTAACCAGTTCTAGATTTTTCATATAAGTAAAACCCACGTAAAATATGTGACCTTTTATGTATGGCTTCCATTCACTTAGCATTATCATTCGTGTTGTTCACATGTATCAGTAATTCATTCCTTTTAATGGCTGAATGATGCATTATATGGGTATGCTGCATTTTATTTTATTTTATTTTATTTTATTTTATTTTATTTTATTTTATTTTATTTTTAGCCATCAGTTGTTGGGACAGTTGAGTTGTTCTCACATATTGATTATTATGAATAATGGTGCTAACAACATTGTGTACAAGTTTTTGTGTGGATGTATGTTTTATCGAAGAGTAGAGTTGTTTGGTTCACATGGTAACTCTGTGTAACTTTTTGAGAAACCTGAAGACTGTTTCCCTCAATGGTTGTACCATGTGCATAGCATTCCTACCAACAATTTAGGAAGGTTATAATTTCTCTAAATCCTTGCCAATACTTTTTTCTGTGTTTGTGTGTTTTTAATATATCCCCTATTGGTATGAGGTCGTAACTCTTGTTTTTATTATGATAAAATACACATAAAATTTAACCATTTATAAGTACCTTAAATACATTCACCACTACTACTATCCATCTCTATAACTTTTCATCTTAGGAAACTTGAAACTATAATCCATTAAACAGTAACTCCCCGTTCTTCCCTCCCCTGTCCCGGGCAATCACCATTCTGCTTTTGGTCTCTTTCGTTTTGATTACGCTGAGTATCTCATATAAGTGGAATCATACATTTTTTGTCTTTTTGTCATTGGCTTATTTCACTTAGTGTAATATCATGTCCTCAGGGTTCATACATGTTGTAAACATATGTCAGAATATCCTTTCTTTTTAAGGCAGAATAACATTCCACTTTGTTTAGATATACCACATTTTGTTTATCCATTCATCAGTTGATGGACACATGGGTTGCTTTTATATCTTAACAATTGTGAATGACGTTGCTATGAACATAGGTGTACAGATTATCTGTGAGATATTGTTTGCATTTCTTTGCAGTACCTACCCAGAAGTTCAGTGCCAGATCATGTGATAATGCTGTTTTCTATTGTTTTAAGAACTATCTTTCTGTTCTCCATAGCCACTGTATCAATTTACATTCTCATCAGCAGTACACAAGGGTTCCAGTTTTTCTCACATCCTTATCAGCACCTGTTATTTTCTTTTTTTTTTTTTTCTTTTTCTAATTCCCTTTTTTTTTTTTTTTTTCCTTTTTTGGATAGTAGCTATCTTAATGGGTATGAGATGGTATCTCATTGTAGTTTTGGTTTGCACTTTCCTGGTACCTAATGATGTTGAGCATCTTTGCTTGTGGTTATTTGTATATCTGGAGAAATGTTTATTCAAGTCCTTTGCCCATTTTTGAATCAGGTTTTTCTTGTTGCTGTTGATCAGTTTTAGGAGTTCTCTATATATTCTCAATATGAATCCATTATTAGATACATCACTTCTGAATATTTTTTCTCATTCCATGAGTTGCCTTTTTATTATATTGTCTTGACAGGTTTTAATTTTCCATGAAGTCCAATTTGTGAGTCTTTTCTTTTGCTGCTTTGCTTTTGGTGTCTTATCTGAGAAATCATTGCCAATTTTATGTGATGAAGCTTTTTGCCCTGTGTTTTCTTATAGGAGTTTTAGGTCTTACATTTAGATCTTTTTGAGTCAATCTTGTATATAGTGTTAGGTAAGGGTTCAACTTCATTATTTTGCACAGATGTCCAGCTTTCCCAGCACCATTTATTGAAGATTATCCTTTCCCCATTGAATGGTCTTGGCACCCTGGTTGAAAATCAGGAAGTATGTTTTCTCTAGCTTGAACTTTTTCAAGATACTTTTGGTTATTAGGGGTCTTTTGAGATGGTGTATGAATTATGGAATGGGTTTTTTACTTCTGCAAAAAACATCATTGGGATTTTGAATCTGAATACATCGACTTTGTAGATCACTTTGAGTAGTATTGTTATCTTAATACTGTCTTTCAATTCATGAATGAACATGGGATGTTTCCATTTATGTCTTTAATTTTGTATAGCAGTGTTCTAGAGTTTTCATTGTTAGAAGTCTTTCATTGTTAATTCATAAGTATTTTATTCTTGATGCTATTGAAATTGAATTTTTTCAGTAATTTTCTTTTCAGATTGTTCATTGTTGGTATAGAAATACAACTGCTATTTGTATATTGACTTTGTATCCTGCTTACTTAGCCAAATTCATTTATCGGGTCTGATTGCTTGTGTATGTGTGTAATCTAAGGTTTTCTACATATAAAATCATATTATGTACAAATAGGAATCATTTTACTTCTTTCTAATTTGGATGCCTTTCCTTTTTCTTGTCTGATTGCTCCGACTAAAACTTCAAGTACAGTTGACCTTTGAACAACACAGGTTTGAACTGCCTGGATTCACTTATGTGGATTTTTTTTTTTTCAAGAGATAAAGTACAGCATATAAATGTATTTTCCTTATGATTTTTAAAATACTTTCTTTGGCTTTATTGTAAGAATACATGGTAAAAACATGTAACATATTAAAGTATGTTTCAATCAGCTGATTATGTTCAGGGTAAGGTTCCAGTCCATGGTAGGCTGTAGTAGTTAAGTTTTTTAGTGTCAAAAGTTGTATGCAAATTTGCAACTGTGTGGGGATCAGTGCCCCTAACCCCCCTGCATTGTTCAAGGGCCAGCTGTATTATATTGACTAGAAGTGCAAAAGTAGGCCTTGTCCTCCTGATCTTTCAGGAAAAACTTCAGCCTTTCACCATTATGTTTGCTGTGGACTTTTCCATATATGGCTTTTACATTATATGTTGTATATTAACAGAATGTTATTTAGTGTGTATTAACACATATTTTGTATATTGATATTTTTAAAAATATTTTTAAAGATTAATTTAGAGCACGTGTGCACATGTGCTTGTCGGGGGATGGGCAGAGGGAGAGAATCTTCAGGAAGACTCCCCACTGAGCACAGAGCCCAGTGTGGCCCAGTCCCACCACCCATAAGATCGTGAGATCAGTTGCTCGATGGACTAAGCCACCCAAGTGCCCCTTAAAATATTTTTTATATATATTTCTCAGTTGGACCAAGGTATTCCTCTGGTACATGCCTTAAGAAGGTCTCAAAGTACAGTATTCCTCAAGTCTTTGCATGTTTAAACGTGTTTTTCTATACTCTCATACTTGACATACTAGCTGCTGAATTTGTTTTTTAGTATTCTGTTGAGGATTTTTGCATCAGCGTTCATAGGTGATAACTGGTCAGTAGGTTTACTTGTAGTGTTTTTCTCTGGCCATTTACATTTAAAGCGCTTCCTGATAAGAAAGATCTTATTTCTAACATTTTGTTATTTATTTTTTACATGCCTAGTAGCTTTTCTGTCCCTAATTACTGTCTTTTGTGTTGAAAAAAAAAAAAAAATTTTTTTTTTTTTTTTTTTGTAGTGAAATGTTTAAATGTCTTTCTCATTTCCTTTTGGTATATATTATATTGCTGTTTTCTTTGTGGTTACCATGGGAGTTACATTTATCATTCTAATATTATAATACTCTTGTTTCAATTTATACTAGCTTATCTTCAGTAGCACATAAAAAAATCTCCTTACAACTCTGTTCCTACCCCTTTTGTCACAAAATTAGATTTTTATACATTGTGTGTGCAAAGACATAAACTAAGAATTCTTTTAGTTGTATTAGTCTCCTAAAGTATGTAGAAAACTAAATTTGGAATTATAAGTCAAAGTTAACATAATGCTAGCTTTTATATACTAATAATTTTTGTTTGGACATTTAGGGTCCTTTGTATTTCCATATGAATTTTGCATTGGGTTCTCCATTACAATATTCTTTTTAAGTGGCATAATTTTGTTTTATTAATTCAACAGATACTTTTGTAGAACAATGTGGAACTGGTGCTGTTTTATATGTTGATTATACAGAGTTAAATGAAGTTGATGAGCTGGTAGGGGCAATTATGAGTATCCTATTGCTTTTAAGAATGATAGTGTGAGGGACACCTGGGTGGCTCAGTGGGTTAAGCCATTGCCTTTGGCTCAGGTCATGATCCCAGGGTCCTGGGAGCCTGCTTCTCTCTCCATCTCTGCCTGCTTGTGTGCTCTCTCTCTTTCTCTCTGACAAATAAATAAATAAATAAAATCTTAAAGAGCAAACAAGAATGATAATGTGACAGAATGATAAAGCATACTCACTAAGGACTAAATTATTTTGCGAGGTTTTCCTTTGTTCTGTTTTTTCAAGCAACGTATTTAAAATAGGTTTAAAGTAGAAGCAGCTCCAATATTTGAAATGAGTTGGTTTGGAGTTCTTACATAAGAACTCATTTTCTGACTTGGGGCAAATTGTTTGACAATTTACTCTCATTCACTTTTCTTACAAATGAAATATAAAAAACGTTCTAGTTACAGAGTTTATTAATTACATTTATGTCAAATTCGATCTTTACCAATTGAAAATAAACATAATAACAGCTCTGAATACTGTGAGAAGTTTTTTGGTAGCCAAATGACATGAAGTTGAAAACATTTTATGTCTCATCTCCAAAATGTAAATGTAAGTTGTCTACTCATTCCTCATTTGGTATGTTTCTTTTTAAACTGCTTAATGTCTCTTACAAGTTATGTCTTCAGAATTTTTTAAATGAAGTACTCTGTTTTCAAAGCACCATTTCCAAACATTTTTGAATATGCTTTTAGATTCGTGTCCTATAGTTTCTAAACTTTTTTTTTTTGGTCAGGATCAAGTACTTAAGAGTAGAGTCTTTGGAGCCAAACTGCCATGGTCTGGTTTCCTCTTTCCTGGATTTCCGTTCTTATCACTAGGAGTTATTTAAACCACCCCCATGTCTATTAAATCAGCTATAAAATGGAAGTAATAATAGTATCTACGTTATATGGTTTAAATGAGTTAATTTGTAAAGCATTATAGGAACACAGAAATTGATGAGTACATGTTTGTTTTTACCTCTGTGTTAGCACTCACCAACGACAGAGCTGATGCAGATGAAATAGTACTGGGAACAGTACATACTGTTGCAGCCTATCGAATTTTTTTTTTTTTTAATGGTTTTATCCTCTGCCTTTGTAATCAGTCCTCTCTTTAACCCATATTTCTTGAAACCGCAGATCTGATTTCTATCTACATATTTTTGGGAGTTTGTTTTCCATAATGCCAAATTGTAGAAACATGCAGTAAAAGGTGGTTCTTTATGTATGGCTGACTTCACTTAGCATAAGACTTGAGAGTCATCCATGTTTTTGCATGTTTTAGTAGTTTGTTGCTTTTTATTGCTAAGTAGTATGGGTGTACTATATGGATATACTGTTGCTTATTTTTCCCAATTTTTGGCATTTTTATGATGTAGTAGTTATAAGTATTTGCATACAGTTCTGCATATGAGCATATATTAGTATTCCTTTTGGACCGATGCCTAGGTGTGTGTGGGGTTGCTGGTTTGTAATATAAGTACCTGTTGGGGTGCCTGAGTGGCTCAGTGGGTTGAAGCCTCTGCCTTCCGCTTGGGTCATGATCCCGGGGTCCTGGGATCGAGCCCCACGTCAGGCTCTCTACTACACGGAGAGCCTGCTTCCTCCTCTCTCTCCCCGCCTGCTTCTCTGACTACTTGTGATATTTGTCAAATACATAAATAAAATTTAAAAAAAAAAAAGTACCTGTTTAATTTTATAAGCAGCTGCCAAAACCGTTTTCCAGAGTGGCCGTGTTATTTTTCATTCCTTCCACCAAAGTATGAGGCATTGCATTTACTCTGCTTTTACCAGCATGTGATATGTTCAGATTTTTTAAATTTAAGCCATTCGAGTAGGTATATAGTGGTATCTCATGGTTTTAATTTGCTTCTCTCCAGTGAGTAACATTGAGCATCTTTTCATGTGCTTATTTCGCATTCTGATTTTTCTTTGAAATGTCTCTTCAGACCTTTTGCCTGTGTTTTGCTTGGGTTGTTTTCTTATTATTGAGTTATAAGAGTTCTTTATATTTGGAAACAAGTTTTCTATCAGATGTATGTTTTGTAAACATTTATTCCCAGTCTGTAGCTTGTCCTTTTATTTTTTTAACAATATTTTTCTAAGAACAGAAATTTTCTTGCCTCATTATACTGGTTGGAACCTCTAACAGTGTTCAGTAGAAGCAGTGAGAATTTTTTTATCCTTTCCTTCCTGATTTTAAAGGGAAAGCATTCAAACTTTCACCATTAAGTATGATGTTAGTTGTTTTTTATAGATGTCTTTTACCATAGCTTAAGGAAGTTTTCTTATATTTTCAATTTGAGAATACTTATCATGAATGGGTGTTAGATTTTGTCAATAGCTTTTTTGTATCTGTTGAGATGATCATATGGTTTTGTCCCTAATTATATTCAATATTTCTCTTCTTTGATACTGTTGACATTTGGGGACAGGCAGTTATTTCTTATGTTGCCGAGTGTTTAGTGTATCCCTTACATCCACATACAGATGCCAGGAGTACTTTCTCCTTAGTCCGCAGTTGGGAACCACTTCGTTGTTGTTGGGTTTTTTTTGTTTGTTTTTTGTTTTTCATTTTTTTTTTTTTTCAGATGTTAAAACAAACTTGAATTCATGGAATCGATTCCACTTGTTCATGATACACAATCCTTTTTTTATTGCCAGTTTTGTGTTGTTCATATTTTGTTAAGAATTTTTTTTCATCTATTTCCATGAGGGATTATTAACATGTAGTTTTCTTTTCTTGTGATGTCTTTGTCTGGCTTTGGTTTTTTGTTTTTTTAAGATTTTATTTATTTACTTGAGAGACCGCTTGCCCAAGAGCACAAGCAATGGGGAGGGGCAGAAGGAGAGGGAGAAATGGAGTTCAGCCCTGGGAGCTTGATCCCAGGATCCTGGGATCATGACCTGAGGCCAAGGCAGATGCTTAACTGACTGAGCTATGGAGGCTCCCCTGTCTGGCTTTGATCTCAGGGTTATACTGGGCTCTTAAAATAGTTAGGGAAGTGTTTCCTTCTTCTCTGTTTTCTGAAAGTATCTTTATAGGATTGGTATTGTGTCTTCCATAACTGTTGATAATTTTCACCCAGTGAAACCATCTGAACCTGGGAAGATTTTTAATTACGAATTCATTTTTTATTTACATAATTCTGTTCTGATTTTGTTTCTTTATGAATAATTTGGTAAAATATTTCTTTTTTGAAAGTTTTCATTTCATGTATATGACCTGATTCATTGGCATAAATTATTCATCATACTCCTTTATAATTCTTTGAATTTCTGTACAGTCTATAGTGATGTTACCTCTCTTATTCCTAGTACTGGTCATTTGTATCTTTTTTCTTGGTCAGTCTAGTTAAAAGTTTATTCACCTTCTGGTTTTGTTTCTTTTTCTCTGTATTTGCTTTCTGTTTCATTGAATTCTTGACTTTTATTACTCCATTTTGTATTTGGTTTGCTCCTTTATAGCTTCTTGGTGTTAAAGTCAAGTTGTTTTAGCTGTTTGTTTTTCTAATATGAAATTTAAATTACGCTTTTCATCATTGCTTTAGCTATACTCCATATATTTCGGTATGTTGTGTTCTCATTGTCATGTAGTTAAAATATCTTCCTAATTCTTGATTCTTTGACCCATGGGTTCTTTAGAAACATGTTTTTAGTTTCCTAATATTTGGGAATTTCCCAGACATTTTTTCCTCCTGATTTCTAGTTCCATTGTTGAAGAATTCTAATTCAGGAGTTTTAATATTAACATGTCAAAGACCGAGTTAAAAAAAAAAATAAACCCTATCCAAACCTACCATCACTTGGCCTTCCTCTTCCCCACTAATGGGTTGTAGTGCTGCAAGGTAGAAAACTAGGAGTTCTCAACTTTTTTCTCTACTACTCTCTAATTCTAGTAGTTCATCAAAACATGTTCATTTGGCTTTGAACATAGCTTCTCCTCTTTGTCTGCATTCCTACCACTGTAAATACAAACTTCAACACTCAGTCATATATACCATCCTCCCATCTTGTATTTCTGTTACCAACAGGTAATACAACAGGTTATAAATACAACAGGTTATAAGGACCTTATGCCACTCAGTGTCTACACTTAACATGTGGTCTCAGTCATACTGTGCTTTGACTTTAGTTCTTGCTTTTGTGTCTTACCTCTCCAGTTGGGTCATGACTTGAGTTACAATTTGTGCGTCCAGCATAGCCTTGCAGAGTTTTGTCTATTAGTAAATACAGCAGAATATGTTTGATTCCTTTTCTCATTCTCTCTCAGCCTACACAGTTACTTTTAGGGTTTGAGGTAATTTTAGGATATGGACTATACTTAGTATATTTTATAAGTATTTTTTGGTAATAGATTGTAGCAGGACTGGGCCCAGTCAGTCACAGTAGATTACATAAGGAGAGTTTTAGGAAAAGAAGTATTAACTATGATAGAAGAGTAATACAGAAGGAAATGCTATATGATATACTCGGGCTGAGGGAAGGTAGTCAAGGAAAGACAAACTTAGGATTCAGGTTTCATTAGAGAGAGTGTGGTTCCACCCACCAGGCCCAGAGAAGTTTGATGGTTAACACAGCCTAGAGCTGCTTTGGAGCTGCATGACAGGTGATTGGCTACCCTCTGGAGTGAGGCATTCAGGAGTGGGGAGTTAGTAACCTATAGCATCGTGTGCAGTGGAAGTTTGGGTACCAGCAGGGGCAAGAAGCTTTTAGACTGTGTTGTATAGGGCTTTTGGTTACCATGTCAAGAGGACTGCAGAAAAGTTATTACTAGACCAAGGCTGCAGAGTCATAGGAGGATCGTGTTCTGCTACATGGCCAGGGTCAGCACTACAAGATGTTTTCACACCCAAACCACCAACACCAGTGTACACCTGAAATGGTTGGAGAGCCTCTGCTACAGTGTTCCTTCAGCACCCTCTACCAAGAAACCTTAACATCATACTCACTTTGAAGGAGAAATACTTAGAAAGTAGTCTGTTGCTTATCATAGAATATATATTGAAGCATGCATTTGGAGCTAAGACGCAATAAAATAACTGACACACAAATATAAAGCACTGAATGGTCATTTGCAAGTTTTCCCTGCCAACATTTGTCTTTTCTACCTTCAGTTCACTGAATAGCCTTTTTTTCTCAGTCGCTAGGTAGAATCATTTTTTTTTCTTCTTTATTGATCTACCTGCCCTAGCCTTCTTGCCCCTGTTTTTGGGATTCCATTTTATTTCTGGAGCATCTCATCCTCTGAGAACACTATTTCTTCTAGTCTCCCCACTTAGAATTAGGCTTTTTTGGGACACCTGGGTGGCTCAGGTCATGATCCCAGGGTCCTGGGATCATCAAGCCCTGTGTCCTCAGGCTCCTGGCTCCCTCTGCCTACCACCCCCCCCCCCCCCGCCATGTTTGTTTTCTCTCTCCCTCAAATAAATAAAATCTTAAAAAAAATAAAAGAATTAGGCCTTCCTGAACATTCTTTTCATTCCCATTTCCCTGGTAGCTGTTTTCCTTTCTAAAAATCATCTTTGGTCTCTCTAATTTGTCTCTTGGTCTCTGGTTTTGGTATTAGCACTTGGTTCCATCTCACTTCTCCACTCTCTAGAGATTGGCTATTATAGGAATAATTTCTAATCATCCCTGGAAATTTTTTTCACTTTTAAAAGGTCAGTTTTTTAATATACTACCTTCCCTATTCACATTTCAGCATAGATCAAACTAGTTTCAGTGGGGGAAAGGGGATGTGTTTTGTCACACATATGCTACGATGTTGAATTCAAAGCAATCTTTCATTACTCTAATAGAAGTCAGCCTGATAATATATCTTTAAGCGCTGTAAACTAGGAATGTTTTCTCTTTCCTTCCTCTCCCCCTCCTTTCATTCCTGTCGGGTGTGTGTTTGCTTTACAGTTCCCCAAAGATTACATGTCACCTGTAGTTTGTTTTAATGTACTAGCAGAGCCCTTTTAAACGTAAATTCCTTGAAATCAGGTGTGTGTGTGTGTGTGTGTGTGTGTGTATGTATATATATATATATATATATATATATATTTTTTTTTTTTTTTTTTTTTTTTTTTTTTTAAATAAAGATGACATTTTTGCTCTTGGCATAAGTAAGTATTTAGAACTTGTGCTTTTGAAACTTAAAATTCAGTTTTCTAAACCAAACCATTATTTTCAGAGGAGCATATAAACTTATCTGGGAATTATTTCTTAGGTTAGTTTTTTTTAGACAGTAGAGATTTGTCATTTTTTTTTAACCTTTCATTAATTGCAGGTTCCTTTTCTGATTCAGTCTTTGAGAATTTTACTGACATACTCTAGAAATTATTGTAGGACTATCAATTTCTTGAGGATATAGATTATTATTTATTGCTTATTGTTCTTGGTTATGGTGTATGAAAATCCCTGATGATAGGTTTTCAAAAATGGATGCTCATAATTAGAATTGTATATAAGATATATATATTCAAATGATGAAAACTTACAGATTAAGGTGTTATGCCTAAGAAAACCAGTCACATATAAAAATGTAGATTTGCTGAATAAATTTATTTAGTTAAAATCTCAATTTGTTGATATTAATCATTTTAAAATAGTAAAGCAAATAGAAAAATATTTTTTTTTCTTTTAAGATGATTTTTCCTAAAAACTGCATAAGAGCAACAGAAAAATCAGGGCTATTTATAAAATGTCTGACTCCTGCCCAGTGTTCTAAATACATATATTAAGTGGATCTGAATATCTGAATAACCATTGTACTTTCTTTAAATATAGAACTTTAGCTTTTTGTAGTACAGTGTACTAAATATTTAACTTTGTTTATTTAGTAGGAACATTTATAAACATTTGCCTGTTTGTGTTTTAGGTAAAATCTGTAAAAACTGGGTCAGTTTTTTGGACAATGTGCTGCTGCTTATCGTATTTCTATATGGTAAGAATTCATATTTGAAACTATATGAGGTCTAGCAAGTATTTGGCAATTAGACCAATTCCTCTTCATCATCATTTTCTTCTCATCTAGACTAGTTCTCCACTTCCTTTCTCCTGAAATCTTTAGGATGCTTAATGCATTCCTATTTATTATTGCCATCCTCTTCCCTACCTCCGTCCTTGGGGTGTGTATGGACTTTGTTTTAGTGGGAGAGCTAATATTCAACCCCTCAAATATAATATTTGCAGCAAGAAAAACAAAAATTTTCCTTTTCAGATGTTTAACTTTTTCTAAATAATGGTCCTATCCTCTAGGAACTACCTATATACTTTTTATAATAGATTACTTAAGATTAGGATCAAAATTACCTCTTCATTCTCCTGCCTTTCCTCCCCACAGCACAGCCTATATAGTAGTTTTATGCTGAAAATTAGTGATAATTTTAGGTAAGCTTTTTTCCCGTTTTTAAACAAATATCATGGAATATATGCATCCAAATTATCCATGCCCCTTTTAAAATGGTTAAAGCCTAAGACATATTCTGTGCTGTTGTACCCATTTTCTTTGAAGCTTACATTTAAATTTTGAAGGTAATTTGAAGTCCTTCAGTTAGGACCTGTGCTCAATCATAGTAACATTGTTTTTGGTGCGAAATAGCATGGGACTGAAGCACTAAACTGGTATTCCTATATGCATTGTACACTGAAGGTGGGTAGTTCATTACAAGTGGTCCTGAAACGTTTTAGACAAGGGTAGCATTGTTACAATATATATGTTAACATCTCTTCTCCTAGTGTGACTTGGTAAAACAGTTACTCTAAGCTTTTAATTATTAGTGCACCCCTAAAATTTTTATCTTGACAAGAGCTTATTGCCTATTGAATGTACTCAGAAAAGTAATACTCTGGGTTGAGAATAAACCTTATCTTTAGAATCTTTATTAATTTAGACCAGGACAGGGATGGCTGGCTGACTCAGTTGGTAGAGCATGTGACTCTTGATCTCAGGGTCATGGAGTTCAAGCCTCACTTTCCGCATATAGCTTACTTTAAAAAAAAAAATTAGACTAGAACATACTCAGTTATTCTGATTAAATAGAATATTCTGATTTTATGATATATGCTAAATATTAAAATGGAATCTTGATTTGTAATCCATTAGTAGGAAGTAATTTCTACTCGAGGTAGCACTTTTATTTTGAATATCTCAAAATATATCCAGATTATCTGAGTGTTCCTCGTAATTCACTTGTTGACTGGTGCTAACATTGATTGTTCTTATTCTCAGTCAAGCTTCTTGCAATGTAATTATCAAAAATGGGGGAAGTAAGATCCTTTTTTTTCTTTTAAAAATTTATGATCTATATCCAAAGAATCCTTACCCTCATGAAAAAGACTTTTTACTACCGATTGACAAATTATAATGTTCTTAGTGTTCTTCTTTAATTTGACCATTTCTCCAGTGAACATAGAATACCATGTTGGATTTATGGGATTGTGTTATTTTAATAATCAATAAAAATAAGTAGAAATAGTTTTTTTGTAAGTTATATAAATATCTTAAGCATATCTCAAAATTGTTGAGAATCGCATTTATGTCTTCATTATATGTTTAGATTGTCATGACAATAAAACTTACCTAATTTTTTAAAGCAAACATCTTAAATTATTTAACTTTGCATTTCTTAACTCGTAGGTCTCTGCTTGGGGTGGCTATGTGTTTATTATCAACCTTATTCCACTGCATGTATTTGTGTTGTTACTGATGCAGAGATATAGCAAGAGAGTGTACATAGGTAAGTGATTTGACTTTTGAAATTTTGGCTTCTAAGAGATGTTTCATATACATTCTTTTCATTGAACAGCCATTTCTGTTTGGCCATATTACTCATAAGAAGGTAAAAATAATTTTTTTTTTTCTTTTTTTGTATTGATAAGGTGGGTCGGCATTTTTACCCAGGTGCATTGCTACCAACTTTTCCTTGAGTTTTTCTTTTATTTTTGTAGAAATTAGTCTACACATACTAATTTTAATATTAGTTAGCCCAGCCTTTTTTTGGGGGGTGGGAATGGGCATTCTATAATGAAATCATTTACATATACATATTATTCAAATTTGGCTTAGTCACTATGAGATTAAATATCCTCAAAATAAACAGTGTTATAAATTTTTGAAAGCCCTCTCTGTATAATATATGGCAGTATTAGTCCGTTTGGGATGCTAAAACAAAATATTACAGGCTAAGTAACATATAAAAAACAGAAATTTCTCACAGTTTTGGAGACTGGAAAGTCCCAAGATTAAGGTACCAGAATGGTCACATTCTGGTGAGGGTTCCTTTCCTGGTTCATACCTGGTACCTTTTTGCTTTGTCCTTACATGGTAGAAAGGCTGAGCTAGTTCTCTGGACCACTTTTAAAAGGGTACTATTCCATGGAGCCCACAGTACCTTTATTACCTCCCAAAAGCTACCTCATAATACCTTCATCTTGGGCATTAGTTTTAAACTTAAGAATTTGGTGGGGGGACACACTGATTCAGACAGTAGCATAGACTTTTTTCTATGAACTTTATTTTCTCTCTGGGGTTTAAAACATGTCTTCTGAATAAGATGCTTAAAAGATGTTGTCTCATATCTTAGAGCTCATTTTCTATGACAGAACTTTTATATGTAGAATTAATCAGAAAAGTTGTCTGAACGCAATGTCCTAGTAAAATAATACAATTCCATTATGGTAATGCTGTTGGTAAGCAGTAACACAAAGATGTAAACTTATTTACTTAATTAAAGAAAAAAAATAGTAGTTTGGCATGATTAAAAACTTAATCATAGAGTTACCATATAAAAGTTTTAAACAGGAGCATTGTCCCAACTTCCCTTGAGTGTTAGCTCTAGGAACTAAGGGTGAGAAATAAGAAACGATCTTGTATGTGATGGATAGGATTTCTCTGGTAACTTTAGTTGGCTCTTGAAAATATTTCTTCTTTTCAGGGGGATAAAAAATACAGTAGTTTGGGGATACTATCTATGTGTGTGAAGTTAGAATAGTGAACACCTCATATAACTTGATGATATTCAGACTCTGTACCTTACCTTCCTTGTTCCTTAATCGCTTATTCCATTCATATAACTAAGAGTATATTAGGTAAGTTTTATGCTCTTTCATAGTTTGCTTCTAAATGGATGGAAAGTGATGGTATAGAACAATCAATTCTTTCTTTTCCTGAATGTATCAAGATTTAAGTTCAATTTAACCTAATGATCCTCAAAAATATGAAAGCATCATAAAATATATGTACAAGTTGTCCTCTCATTTTACCACATAACATTCTTTGTATTCTCTCTCCTTGTGAGCAGAAACATTTGGATAAAGAAATAATTGACAAATGGCAAACTCATAACCATACATTTGATTGGGTTCTCAGTATCAAATTAAATGAAGTAAAAAAAAATCATTTGAAATAATTATGAAAAATGGTTTTCCCTTTCAGTAAATTTTTTCCATATGTCTTTAGAATATGTTGGTAAGCCAGGGAAAACTCAAGTTTGTTCACATGTGGAAAGGGGAGCACATGGAAGATAATATGGTTGTATAGGGTAGGTGTGGCACAGGAATGGAGTGAACTGGGTAGGTAAGGGAAAAGAAAAGCCCCTACTACTTGAAATTTGGGTGGGGAAGAATTGTTGTATAAAGTTAAATTTATTTTGTTAAGAAATATTTTGGACTTGGTATATGTAGCTATATTGGAATGTGAATTATACAAAACTATGTTACAAGTAGGATTCTGATGTTTTAACAAGAAAAAAGAACACCCACTTCTTATTTTGCATTTATAGAAAGACTGGTTTGCAGGTATCACATAACGCTAATAAGATATAAAATTATTTAAACTTTGTAAAAATTTATTACACTTTTTATCAAAGAAATTACTAAAGATATGGAGACATATTTAGGGGTGTTCACTATGATGGAAGTTATAATCGTGAAAATAGTTTAAATGCCCACTAGAGAAATTTTAATTTCTCTAGTGGACATTTAAATTACACTTAAATTATGGTGTTGCCATATATGAAATATTATGATATCATTAAAATTGGTATTTGATGATATAAGAAAATGTTAATAAAAAGCAGACAGCAAGGACTACTACTGATATTTTTTTCTTCATACTTTTCTCTGCTTTCCAGATTTTCTCTAATGAACATGTACTAAAGTCATAATAAATGAGACTTGCTCTTTCATTTATAGAAATGTGAATTTTATCTCTGATGGTTTATAAGGGTCTTATTAGACTAATAATTTAAGGAGAAGGAAGAAATTAATTTCTTAGTATTGATAAATGATTTTTAAATGTCACTGAGGAGTTTGTTTTATTGTCTGTTTTAGTGAAGTCATTTGAGTAAGGAGAGTAACAATCACATTTTTTGTAACAGAATTACTTTTTATATCCACAGTGTATTTTTATGGTAATATTAACTGATGGAATCATCCTATAACGAGTTGAGTATTATAGACATACTACATACTTTAGTTCTGTACAAATTATTCTAGGATTGTAGAGTTTGTGAGTGAAGAAAGGTAATCCTGCTATTGAGTTCATTAAAATTAAAACCAGACGGGTGCCTGGCTGGCTCATTCCATGGAGCATGTAACTCTAGACCTCAGGGTCGTGAATTCAAGCCCCACGTTAGGCATAGAGCTTACTTTAAAAAAACAAAACAAAACAAAAATTTTTTTAAAGACTTTATTTATTTGACAGAGCACAAGCAGAGGGAGCAGCAGGCAGAGGGACAAGAAGCAGGCTCCCCACTGAGCAGGGAGCCTGATGGCGGGACTTGATCCCAGGACCCCAAGACCATGACCCAAGCCAAAGGCAGATGCTTAACTGACTGAGCCACCCAGGTGCCCCCCCCCCAATTTTTTTTTATTAAAAAGTAAAACCAGGGATGCCTGGTGGCTCAATTGGTTGGGTCATGATCCCTGGTCCTAGGATTGAGTCCCACATCAGGCTCCTTGCTTGACAGGGGGTCTGCTTCTCCCTCTGCCTCCCATTCCCCCTGGTTGTGCTCTCTCTCTCTGCAAATAAATAAAATCTTTAAAAAAATAAAATAAAAAGTAAAACCAAAAATAGTAAAACCATAAATTTTAGGCATTGTATTATACTTGGCATATATAAACAAAGCATACGCTAAATAACAGAAGAACTTAAAAGAAATATTGCATGTAAAAATTCTAGGATACAAAAGCTGGAAGCACTAGAATTTAGTTTATCTAATTGTACCCTAGGAAATTTAAGCAAATTGGTTCACTAGAGAATTAAATGTTTAATAGATACTAAGTTTTGTGCTAGCCATTAAGATGCACAGATGATCAAAGATGGTCCTTTTCTAGGGAGCTTATATTATACAACATAATTTCATTATTACAGTGTAATTCTAGCATATGAACAAAATGGAAATGAGAAGGAGTTTTAACTTTTGAGTTTCAGGAAAGTCTTGCCTTGTTAGGCTTTCCAATTGACTATGTCCTTCTGAAAGTTTTGGAGGTAAATCTTGATCTTGAGAGGAGGAAATAATATGGGAAACAGACTTACAGAGAGTTTGTGATGATGTAACTATAAATGAGAGGTGCCGTATCAGGGTAAGAGTATGAACTGAAAAGCCAAATTAACAGGATTCAATTCCTGGTCTAGTCACTTACTAGTGGTGCAAATTTGGGCAGATTACTTAATTTCTTTATGCTCTAATGTCCTCACGTAAACAAATGGAGATAATGATTCCCACCTTGTGGAATTTTAAGATTAAATGAAAAGTGCTATTTAAGTGTTTGCCTCGGGACGCCTGGGTGGCTCAGTTGGTTAAGCAGCTGCCTTCAGCTCAGGTCATGATCCCAGCGTCCTGGGATCGAGTCCCACATCGGGCTCCTTGCTCATCAGGGAGCCTGCTTCTCCCTCTGCCTCTGCCTGCCATTCTGTCTGTCTGTGCTCGCTCTCTCTCCCTCTCTCTCTCTGACAGATAAATAAATAAAATCTAAAAAAAAATCTTTAAGTGTTTGCCTCTGCTGTTGATATTTAAATTTATGAAGGAATAACTAGACAGGAAGAAAGAGTTCCAGAGGCTGAGAGGTGATGATAAAGACTGAGGGTATCTAAAGATTTTTTTTTTTAATGAAAATACACTTTTACTATATCTATTTTTGATGATGAGAAAAATAGAGAAATAACACTGGTATGTTAACTTAAAATAACAAATAGCAACTAAAACACACTAATAGAGTGGTATGCTTATTTTTATTTATAATTTTAAAATTTAAGATAATATTGTATGTAACTGAGAAAGTCAAATATTACTACAAAGCTTATAAGCAAAATCACGTTTTTTTCCCATGTTTTCCTTAATGGCTCACTCCCTAAATTCTTAAGTTGAGACAACCACTTTCAGTTCTTTCAGTTGTTTCTTTGGGTTTTTACCACTAATAAGCTTCTAAGGATTCTGGTCGTCAGTTCCAACATGTGGGGATGGTTTTCCTACACCATCAAACAGTTCTCTGATACTAGCTGAGTATCATAACACTCAACTCAATTCTGATACTGTCTATCCTTAGGTAGTGTCAGATGTCACAGGTTAAGGGTTTAGTCCTACAAGACTAGCCACTCTGCTTTATATGCCAGTCACAATTCCAGGTTGTTACTTGTGCTTTTGACCATATGGCTGTAAATCATAGGTTCCCATGATCCCCTCCTTGGTTTGATTAATTTACTAGAGTAATTATAAGATTGCAGATTTATTATAAAAGGATATAATTCAGGAACAGCCAGATGGAAGAGATGCATTGGGCCAGGTATGGGGAATGCCAGGCACTCCACTTTCCCCAGATCTCCACTTATTCAACCTGAAGTTTTTGGAACCCTGTCCTTCTGAAGTTTTATGGAGGCTTCATTATGTAGTCATGATTGATTAAACCATTGGCCATTTGAATTTAATCTTTAACCTTTCACCCATACCTGGAGGTCAAGGGGTTGGGATTAAAATTCTGATCCACTAATGATGTGGTTGGTTCTCTTTGACAACCAGCCTTTATCCTTAGGTGAGATGCAAAAGTCACCCAGTAACATAATAAAAAACACCTTAATCATTCTCATCACTTAGGAAATTCCAGGTGTTTGGGGGCTCTGTGCCAGGAACATTGGATCAAGACCAAATATATATTTCTTATAAAACATAGTAGCACAACTTGAAACTCCTATTTCTTGATTTTTATTTTCCAATTTTAGATGCTATCTGTTGATCATCTATTATTTCTACCCAGATTTAGCTGCCGTCCATTAATTTCTACTTAGATACAAATATACTTTCCTATCTCTGCTCCTCATTGCATTCTTGTCAAAAATAAAATCTGATGTCTGCTATAGGAAAGACTACCAATTTTATTTTTTTAAGTATGTAGAATTCTTTGTTTTGGTAATGTCCCTTGAAAAACTCTATGACAGGCTTTAATTTTGTTGGCTTGAGATCAGAAATGCCTCCCATTTGTTCATATGAAGTTTAATAGGTGAAGAATTTATGACATTGACTCTTTGTTATTTGTACTAATACTTGTCTTTATTAACATTTCCCATTCTAAAGCCCTGGGTTGTCTGCTGGAAAGAGGAATTAGGAGTATTGCGAATTAACAAAAACTACAGGGCAATAGCATACTGAGGTAGATGCATAGGGGTAATTGATGAAATAGAAGTGACATTCCTCGTCTTGCATAACTTCTAACTTCATAACATAACTTCTATTGTCTTGAAGGGTAATTTTCCCAAGAAATTAGAGTTAACCTTCATTTTACAGTTAAATAAATGAAAACCCAGAAAAGAAAAAAATTACACCTAAACAAAGAATAGTTTTTTCTAAAATGTTTTTTTTTTTAATTGCCAATAACATTTTATGGGCTAGAAATGCTAAATATCAAAGTGGTGTCCTTGCCTTTTGTGCTGATACACAGTTATAGGTAATAGAATGTCTTTAAAAACCTACTCTAGGGCGCCTGGGTGGCTCAGTGGGTTAAGCCTCTGCCTTCGGCTCAGGTCATGATCCCAGGGTCCTGGGATCAAGCCCCGCATCGGGCTCTCTGCTCAGTGGAGAGCCTGCTTCCTCCTCTATCTCTGCCTGCCTCTCTGCCTACTTGTGATCTCTGTCTGTCAAATAAATAAATAAAATATTTTAAAAAATGAAAAAAAAAAAAAAAACCTACTCTAAATAGTTAACTTATTACAAAATGACTCCTAAAAGGGATTCAGTATATAAATAAACTAAATAATTTAGATCTGAGATATTGAAATAATAAAAGGTTATACATTTTTATATTTATGGCTGGTAAATATTTACCACATGAAAGATTACATTTATAGCCTATAAATAGATTTTTATAAGGTGTGAATATGTCTATATATCACTAAAGCATGATTTTCCCATGCTATCTAGAATGTTCAATTTATCAGTGATGTTTTATCTTGCATTAATTGGTTTGCCTCTCTTCTTTATTATACCTTCAAGAGAACATAAGCCAAGAGCAGAAAGACAAACAGGAACTATCATAATTGTCCCTTCCCCCTAAATTTTTATGTGAAGTTTTCATTTTAAAGTTAGAAATTGCAATATTAGTTCCATAAAGTGAGTTTTCCAGATGACTGTCCTGTAGTAGGCATTGAAACTAATTATTGGAGGAAAGAAAGGGGAAAATTCTCCTTAGACTAGTATATAATAAGGATTCCTTTTACAACTTTCTCAGTGGGTACTTTAAAGTTTATTTGGGGGGAAAATTTTATACCTACATGTGCACTTGAAGATGCTTCTGCCATCTCTATTGTTAATATGACTCATTATTTAGTTTTCAAAGGATTAGTCTTTTACTGTCTTCTTGTTTTAAGACCTAGGATATATAGAACAAGAGTCTTACCTATGATTTAGCAGTAATCATTAGCTTAATCCAAAAGGTTTCTTCAGTGAATAGAAACAATGAATGTTCATGTTCTACAAACTGTACGGAAGCAGTAAATCATTTCATACTCTGATCTAGAAGAACAGATATTAGATTTCCTTTAAGGATCTGTTCTTACTGAATTTTGTTTCATAGTCCAGAAAATTTTTGTTTGTGTAGTATAAATTAACAGAGTCTTAGTCGTATTAGTTATATAAATTTAGAAACCTAGTTAGTGATATTAATTGACATTAAGAAAAGAGCTACATTAAGAAGAACTTAAATTGCTTAGTTTTTTAGTAATAACATTGAATCTGCGTGGTTTAAATTCTTTATTTTACTTAGTTTATGAGTGAATTAAGTTTATGAGTGAATCAGACAAATGACTGATATTTGTCTATTACTGGTTCTTTGCATATTAAGTTTAATACCTAATCTTAGCTTTAAAGGAGTTAATTATTTATCTAGGAACATCATCTGATACTTTTACATTATGTAAAAATTACATATATTTCATGAGTTCCTCATATAGTCTTTAAACACTTTATATTTTAATGTACTTAGGTAACTTATTAACCATTGGCAGAAATTAAATGAGTAATGTTTTCACATGACAGAAATAAAACTCAAACTCAGATGTATGTTTATTTTCTCCTGTACTATCCTTGGTGTTATTTTAGGTATCCGTATGAAATATATATGCTATTCTTAAAAGTTATATTGGGTGTCTCTCTGTCAAGTGTTTGGAACAAGTCATTGCTGCTTTTTGCAAATCGATCTTATAAAATATCTGTTTCAAAGGTTCATTCTCAGGGTGCCTGAGTGGCTCAGTCGGTTAAGCATCTGCCTTCAGTTCAAGTCATTATTGCAGGGTCCTGGGATCAAGCCCCATGTCAGGCTCCCTGCTCAGTGGGGAGCCTGCTCTTCCCTCTCCCTCTCTCTCCGGGCTCGGCTGGTGCTCTCGCTCACTCTCTCAATCTCTAATGTCTATCTCTATCTCAAATAAATAAAATCTTAAAAAAAAAGAAAAACAACCACAAAGATCCATTCTCTACATAGTTAATGATGAGCAGCATCTTTGGAAAAGAGAAATTATTTTCCTTATTATATATGTCTGTTAATCATTAAGAATTCATATTTTTATGGGGTTTTTTTTTTCAGTTCTAAGCTTTAATTCATATCTTGTAAGTTTCTTACCATTCTTTATCCTGCTTATTTACCCAGGATTCACAGTAATCAAGTAATAAAATATCTTTATTAAAAGGCTTCAATAGTTTTATAGTCCTTCAATCATATTTGTTAATAAAGCAAAATTGGTTGGATTCTCAAATATTTCCCCATGGTGTTTCTTTTGGTTAATACTGTTTTGGTTGAGAGAGAAGCAGAGTGGCAAAGGAATATTTTGTTAGACCTTTCCATTAAATATCAAACAGGAGATGAGGGAACTCAGAAATGCTAAGGTGATTTAATGGTGGATCATAGTTAGTGGAAATGCAATATTCACGAAACCTTTTCCAACTTTAAATAAAAGGAAGTACAACAGTATTTTATAAGTCTAAACAGTACCATCGACTTAAGTCTTTGCTTTGTCAGGGAGAAGGTACTTAAAGGTTAGTTTGGTGAACGATGAGGGCTTCTTGAAAACTTAAAATTTTAATGGAGCTTGAATCAGAAGTTTCAGTACCTTTATTTTATAGAACAACTTATCTGTGTGCCTTAAGTAAAGGGCCATAGTTTTCTATATAATTTTGTCCTTATCCCATACATACCCTTAGATAAAGAATAAATAAAGTATTTTAACAGTAAAAGACATTTAGGCTCTGTTTAAAAGATTAGCATTTGACCCAAGTCGGAGAGATTTTCTTTGGCTAGAAATAACCAAACAGATTAGTATACCTTGTAGATACCTAATGACAGTTTTTTCTGGAATTCTTCGAGCATATTGGGAATATCATATGCAGTAGTGAATGCCAGTAACTGTGCTTCCACAGGATGGCAGTGTGGTAACGTTTTCATGATGTAATAAATGATTTACAACATTATTGGCATCGTGCATTTTCTTAGAGTTCTCTACTTTGATGGTACGCTTTGTTCTTCTGGTTCAAAGGGTAAGAGAAGTAGGTTAGCATGGATGGATAGAAAGTTGTGATAGTTATGGATAGTAAGTTATTTGAACAAGTTTCCTTAGAAAGTTCATGGGAAGAATTAGTGGGGAATGATTGCTATCTGTGGGTTTGTGTTGTTGTGGTCTTCTAAGAACATTAGAGGATGGTAGAGATGGTGTCCACTGTCTTTTCAGTGCTGATGGCAAGAAGAGATCTCTCCCTCCTTGAAGTTTTTATAGAGCCAGGGTTTTTTCATTGATGTGTTTCATTGTATTGTAGTTATGTACATCTCTGATTTTCCCAATTACATACCTAACTCTTAGAGGATGGAGTTGATCTTAATATAGAATGCCTTGACCATAATGACATAAAGTTTATATTTGAATGAATTAATTAGGTAATTTTTAAACACAGTGTTAGATGCTATTGTACAAAGCATCTATTCTACAAAGCAACAAAATATGTTTTCACTTTAGTGAAAATTTTATTTATTTTTAAGAATTGAGAGTCATTGCTGAGTGAAATAAGTCAAGCAGAGAGAGTCAATTATCATATGGTTTCACTTATTTGTGGAGCATAACAAATAGCATGGAGGACAAGGGGAGATGGAGAGGAGAAGGGAGTTGAGGGAAATTGGAAGGGGAGGTGAACCATGAGAGACTATGGACTCTGAAAAACGATCTGAGAATTTTGAAGGGGTGGGGGGTGGGAGGTTGGGGGCACCAGGTGGTGGGTATTGTAGAGGGCACGGATTGCATGGAGCACTGGGTGTGGTGCAAAAATAATGAATACTGTTATGCTGAAAAAAATAAAAAATTTAAAAAAAAAAAAAAAAAAAAAGAATTGAGAGTCACTTCACTATTTCTTTCTACCGAAGTATATCTAGTTCTTCTTTTCTATGTCTTAAAACATGGCTTTGTAAATGGAACTTAAAATGAGGTACAGAAATGTGTATTTAATTTTACACAGTCAAGGAGAAGGGCAATATTAAACAATTTGAGTTTGCGATATTTTATATTACCTGGCAAGTAATCCTCACTTTTTTTTTAATGGAAATACTTGTCTTTTTAATAAAAAATTCTGTGAGGAGCAACATATATCCCACTATGTAAACATCACAGGATCAGTGATCCAAAAAATATAAAAATAGAGAAAACATGAATCCAGTTCTCTTAGAAGAAAATCCTGCTCTTTGGATTATTGTATATATCATTTACTAGCTTTGTATCACTGGTGCATATCTAATATGGATAAGGGCATTCAAAGGCAAAATATTGTTGAACTTACCTCTTTCTATTTATTTAGTTTTATTTGGCATTAACCAATGTTTACAAAGTAATACAAATAAAAGTCCCACCTGGTCTTTTAATGTTTTCTGAGATTGAGGTTCTTTTTCTTGAACAACTCTCCATCACTCTTACTAAATGGCTTGAATTCTAGTGTATCTTTTTTCTATATGAAGTTTTTTTCTTTACCAATGACCATGTCTGTGGATTTGCATAAACTGAGTTGAGACTATTACGAGGTTTCTTCTTCTTCTTCTTTTTTTTTTTTTTGAGATTTTATTTATTTGGGGCGCCTGGGTGGCTCAGTGGGTTAGGCCGCTGCCTTCGGCTCAGGTCATGATCTCAGGGTCCTGGGATCGAGCCCCGCATCGGGCTCTCTGCTTGGCGGGGAGCCTGCTTCCTCCTCTCTCTCTCTGCCTGCCTCTGCCTGCTTGTGATTTCTGTCTGTCAAATAAATAAATAAAATCTTTAAAAAAAAAAAAGATTTTATTTATTTATTTGACAGAGAGAGATCATAAGTAGGCAGAGGCAGGCAGAGAGAGAGAGGAGGAAGCAGGCTCCCCGCCAAGCAGAGAGCCCGATGCGGGGCTCGATCCCAGGACACTGGGATCATGACCTGAGCCGAAGGCAGAGGCTTTAACCCACTGAGCCACCCAGGCGCCCCTTATTCTTTTTGAATAAGTCTGGAAATGAACTTGAGCAGATCCCTGAGAGGAAACTTTGATAGTTCCCAAGCATGTGGTTGCTTACGCTTTTACATTGCCAAGCATAGTAATAGTCCAGTTTGAAGAGAGAGAATATGAATATGGATATGTTTATGTGTGCTCACCATACCTTTCAGTAATTATTTCTGGAAAATAGGACTTAAAGAAGTGAATGGGCTAGAGACTTCCTACTTTTTATTTTTTTCTAAAACAAAAAACATACTACCTTGCAAATTAAAACCATAGAGACAAATGAAGATTTGTGTTTATCTGCACTGGGATGGGGGGAATGGGGAGCACTTGCTTAATGAGTGTGGGGTTTTATTTTGGGGTGATGAGAACATTTTGGGACTAGAGAGCCATTTGTGAATGTACTAAATACCTCTAAAATACTCACTTTTAAATGATTATACATAAATATCACCTCAAGTTTTTTAAAAAGGTTTTTTTTTTATTCATCATGTGCCATTTATCATATTTAATCCAGATTCTGTGATAGTATTAAAACATTCAGTGTTCATTAGTGTTTATAAGAGAAGTCTAGCCTAAGGGGTGAAGATGCTATTCGGACATAAGTAGACTTAACTATAATTAAAATACGTAAATGACATAAGGTTTTCCCAGGCCTGGCCTTTCTAGTTGTGCCTTAGTGTGTTCAGTATTTGTCTAAGGTTTGATTTAGTAGTAAGTGTCTAATAAAAGGCCTGTTGGTCATAGAATCTTAGGTTCTTATTGTTAGGGTGGGGGTGATCTACAAATCTTTTTGTCCAAACCCCTCATTCTATAGTGAGAAAATTGAAAATTTTTTAAGTAGTTGTTCAAGATCAAGATCGCTCGTTACCATTTTTTTCTGATTCTGCCTCAGTGACTCTGCCATGGCATCTACACAACACTGATAGAAACATGATGATACTAGAAATCCTATTAACCAAATTGATTGACAGTTTAAGTCACATAATATAGAAATTCTGGTTCACTTACCTTTTATGCATTTGTGTTCAGATACCTCACTGAAGGTAATTCCTTCCATCATTAATACCTCTGGAATGTGCATTATTAGGTGGACTACTTTTGTAGTCTCCTCTAGACAACCAGTACTCCATTATCTTGAGCATATTGGAAACTTTCTTCACATACACTGGTCCTTCCTATTAAATTAACTTGAGCTTCTTACCTTTTCCTAACACTATAGTCATCTCTTATCATACAGATTGGGAGACAGCTTAACATTTGAACCATTATCCCATGGTTTACCTTCCATAAATGGGTTTCTTTTGAAACCCAAAAAACATTCTTTCTCAGCTAAATTGGGGGAAAGATAAGTGTATGCTGAATGCTGAATAGTGTAGAATTTGGATAGATATACTTTTAACAGTTCTCTTCCGAACTACACCCACAGTCTTTTTTCCTAATAGAATAGTTTATTTGCCAACAGCTATGGACTATGTTTCATAAAATGATGTAAATAAGCTTCCATTATAAATAGAATAATTTTCATATTGACTTACTTCAGTTGGGTTTTATCTTCATTTCTGAATAACTTCCGATTATAATGATTCCCAATTCTAACGTCTCTGTAATGAACTTAATCAAAATAGTGATCTGCAAACACCTAAATGCAAAACAAGTTATTACACAAATTCTAATCCCTCCCCATTTCCCTACATTTATGTTGATATAAGCCAAGAATACTATAGTATGCTTGATGCCAAGAGCAAATGGTTTTCCTTTATTAGACCCTAGTAAATTCAGAAACTAGTCTGTTCAATGGCTTGACTTTTGTATACTTTGTCCTTTTCTTCTTTTATGACAGAAAACTTAGTGGACAGACATGGGAGGGGTTTTTTTGTTTCTTACTTAGAGGTAGTGTACAAAGTAAAGTGTTAGACTATAAAAAGGATGTGGAATACTTGAGAGTTTTGAGATGATAGCAGCTATTTGTATATGATGAGGATCAGTATTCTTTAGGTCATGCTTCAGACTAATGCCAGTAGGAATAGCTTTTCATTAGTTATATATTATATAGCTTCTGAGGTATGTCAGTTATTACTGATAGATTGAAAACTTGATTCCATTTTAGGAAAAGGAAAGCAGCACCAGTCTCCTAAACTATTCTAAATGATATTTTTTAAAGTAAAGTACTTTAAAGATTGGTAGAAAGAATTTTCATGATTTATAATATGCAATTAACTAGCAATTATATATCAAATAGAGCAGTCATTTCAAGATTCTGTTCTTAAAATAAGGTTCATTAAAACTTTGCTAAAAATATGAGCTATTTATATACATTTATGTTTGAAGTACTTAAGTAGTAAATTATCCTTGTTTCCTATTTTGTCTTTATAGCATATAGCACTTTCTACATTGTGGGTTTAATATTATCCATGCAGATACCCTTTGTGGGATTCCAGCCAATCAGGACAAGTGAACACATGGCAGCTGCTGGTATGAAAAAATATCTGTTTTTCTTTTTCTAAAGAATATATGAATGCATAACCAGCCAGCCTTCAAGGGAATTTTTTTTTTTTTTTCGTTTTCTTTTTAATTTTCATCTTAGTGGTTTTAAAACATTGCCACTATAAAATATGAAGTCATAGGTTTTTTTTTTTTAAACTTTCTGATACTGTGTTCCGAAATGTGCCTATTTTCCCAGCTACTGTTGTTTTGAAAAGGGAAAATATTCCTTTTTACACAATCCATGTTATTTGCAAACACTAAATAACATACACTTGGTTTGAGCAAATATTAAACAGTGTATCTGTATACTGAGTTTCTGCATTTCAGTAAATTTAGATGGAGCGTTTTATTTTTATGTCCCTTTCATCTCCCTAAAATATTTTATCTACTAACTGAAATTAATGGCTTTTATATTGATTATGAAATAATACAATTCCTTTCCATATGAGTAGACTACTTTGCCATTATTAGTCTAGGTCACAATTAACAAGGTAATGGGAGACCTTTGAATAAAACTTTAACAAAGATTCTTAACACAAGGTCCATGACACCCACAGGAAGTCTGCGGGTAGTAATTTTATTTGTAGCATTTTATAAATATTAGTATATTTAACTCTGATATGGTATTCCATAGCTTTTATCAGATTCTAAGTTAGAATCTTGAACTCCCCGCAAAAAGTTAACCCACACCTTACTGTTACATAGCACTTTATGAATACTTTTACTTACATTTCTAATTTGATATTATAAAATTACCAAGTTGATTTTATATGCAAGAAATGTATATCCAGTTTTGAGAATAGCCCCTTTATAGTAATGTGTATGAAGATACATAATCACCTAAAAACTTCAGTTGTATGGGTTATTATATTTTTGTTTATATTATATCTGTTATATGGGTTATTATATTTTCTGAATTCTAAATCTTTGATTATACTTAATCATTCTAAAATGGTTAAAATTCTAAAAAATAAATTTTTAAAAGAAAAATCAATATGCCATATGGATTTAGGATTCTCACATGTCTTTTAGTTTTACACCTAGTGCTTTTGTGTCCTGTTTTATATATTTTAACAAAAAATACTTTTTGCTGTTACTGCTGTAATTTAGCATTCACCCTTATATTCAATAATTTAGAGTCTTATATAAGTGTGTAACTAAGATCACATCCTGTCACTCAGTCATAAAGAGTAACTATCAGGATTCTCCTGATACAAGTCATTTGTATCCTTCAGTAAATCTTAGGTCTCTTTTTGTAATGACAGTTCTACTTTTTTTATCCCTAGAAAACATATCACTAAAATATGGGACAAGGGAGGAATGTAATGTGATAAATGGGCTCTAGTTACTGAAAATGAGATTTTTCATATCTGGTCCATATGTGGGGGTTCTGATCATTTTTAAAAATATATAATTTCTTTGACAAAGGAAATGTTGGTTAGATGAAATGACTAGTCTTTGATATGTTTGATACAGAGTATTCGAAGAAGCTCTTTAAATTAACCTTTTTAAGTATCTTTGGAAAAGTGCTTTGTTGATTATATCACCCTTTTCTTTAATTAGGTGTGTTTGCATTGCTGCAAGCTTATGCTTTCTTGCAGTATCTGAGAGACCGATTAACAAAACAAGAGTTCCAGACCCTTTTCTTTTTGGGTGTATCACTAGCTGCAGGTGCTGTGTTCCTTAGTGTCATCTATTTGACTTATACAGGTAGGTGTCATCACCTGTAGATTGTGAATCTTGTCTTTAGATTATTCCAAAAGGTAATTATTTTACAAATTTGGTACATTTTCTTTTTATCCTACTAGGTTAAATACTGTAGTTGTATTCCTTACAAACAATATGAAAATAATAATCAGAGGTCCTAAAATCTGAATAGCACTACAAATTGTGATTTTTTTTTTAAACTATATCTTAATTTTAGTGCTTCAGTCCCAAATAAATACACTTTCAAGCATCCTTCTCTTGATAGGTGAATAGCCCCCAAAGTATATAAAATTCAGTTTCCATAGTTACCTACGGTAAGCTTGCCCTACTCTGTGTGCATACACTCTTTCTCTTTCCAACTTTTAAACACTCAACCAAATCAGTTTCCATCTGCGTCTAGATTCCGAGTGACTTTCTAATCCTGACTTCATTAGTTCCTGGAAACAAATCAGATTTCTCTCTAAAGGTCAAATTAATGTACTAGCCTAGCTCAAAATCAAGGATTAATTGACAAGAGTGAAGGCAAGAATGTTTAAAATCATTTTTGCACTTTATTTAAATTTGGCATACTGGATTAGGTAATTTAGACATCTTTCCCCTTTGTAAATTATCAAATGTTATCTTAATGTCTTAGCTTTATTTAACTAGTGAACTGGAAGTTTAAAAAAGAATGGGAAAATTTCCTATAATTTTATCTGTCAACTTGTATTTCTCTGGAAATGTGATCTTCATAGATATTTGTTTTTATATGATAACTAACCTTACTTTATCTGACTGCCAGGTGTATGAAATATGTTGTCACCTACAAAAGAAAACTGAAATTCTTTTAATAGTAATTTACATTCGTTCCATAACAATCCGTTAACATAAACAATAAAAAGGCAGATTGATTTCCTCTACATTTTTCCTTCCAAGGTTACATTGCACCATGGAGTGGCAGGTTTTACTCATTGTGGGACACTGGGTAAGTGCAGATAAGTTATTTGTCCTAATATTATTTTAAAATACCTTTTTCCTCTGTTGCTGTATTATAGTATCTCTGTCAGTACTTGGGCAACATTTCTGAAGTACCTAGCATATGCTAGTTTAATGTTGAATCATCCTTTGGAATTTATCTTTGTTTAAAATTCCTGTTTAGAGTGCACCTGTAGTACGATATATGTAAGTCATACCTTTCTGTTCTACGTGGTCAGCTCCTTATTTTAGTTCTGTTTGTCAAAACACTCTAGGTAACATTTGTACCCTTTTAATAATTGATTTTTAACCATTCCGTCTTTTAGTAGTACTTAATTTTTAATTCGTAAGGTTCTGTATTATAAACACATAGCTTTTCTGTAGTTTTTCTAATGCCACATTATCTAAGTTCCTTGATATTTTTAGTCTATCAAATACATTAGAGGATATTTGTGCATTTTTAAAGAGTGCTACTGTAAAATGGAATGATTAAAAATTTTAGTCTTAAATGAGACAACTAGTTCAATAAAACTTTTGTCCCTAAATGTTTTCCTGAGGATAAGAATGTAATCTGTTGATGACAGTTTATCTCTCTTGCCTCTTCCCACTGTTTTTCTTCTTTGTTACTCCCTATGTGGCCCAGTAAACCTGCCAATAAACAACTTACTAATTGGGCCTGCTTGGTGTGATACCAAAAAGGCTCATGCCCAGGTCTAATTAAGGGCATAAGCGGTTTATGTATAAATGACTGAAGCTAACATTTAGACACATATTTCAAGAGATCAGCCTGTGGATCACCAAAAAGTTTGAGGAAGAACCCTGGTCATAGACAGTTATTCTTATTAGGTTAAATTATTAGGTCAAATTTTTATAAGTCATTCTTATTTAATTGACTATTTTGGAATCTCAGGGTATTTCAGGAACAATTTGTTCTCTCCTTTTGGTTTCCCTCACCTGCCTTTGTGCCATCTTGTTAAGAAAGGTATTGTGGCAATACAGTATCTTACAGGATAAGATATTTCTGCTAGTAATAAGTCTAAAAGATATGAAACTTGTTGATAACAAACGTAGGAAATGCTAATCAAAACTGCAGAAAATTCCTATTTGAACAAAGCTTTTGTATTAAAAGTCAGAGCCAACACTTTTATAACTGGCTTTTAGATAAGTCTTCCAATTTTAGGAGTGGCATATTGATTTTTGGTTTACCAGTGTGGACCAGATTTATTTCTATCTGTAGGTTACATTGGAATATACTTTTAAGCAAGAAGGGATGGGTGATAGGAACCATATTTACAGTCAAAGGAAATTTCTTCATCTAAAAGAGATTCCTGTTTTATTTAATTTTAAACAATATTAACTTTTTAAATGCCAGGTATGCAAAAATACACATTCCAATTATTGCATCAGTGTCTGAACATCAACCTACGACTTGGGTATCTTTCTTCTTTGATCTACATATTCTTGTGTGTACCTTCCCAGCAGGCCTATGGTTCTGCATTAAAAATATCAACGATGAAAGAGTATTTGGTAAGAGATTTTTAATAAATACTTTGATTTGGAACAATTACTTACTTTCTTTATTGAGATTATCACTTTAAAGTTTTATTTTTCTTTGCTTGAGTCTATGCATATTCAAGATAAATTTCCTCTCATTTTGCGTGTTTTGTGAAGAAAAACTCAGTTTGTATTATATATACTCATTAAAGTGCTTTAAATTAACTTAGAGCAGTTACATAAAATTTTCATTTAATTGAGTATGTTTTCTGAGAGATTAATGTTCCTTATAGTCTGTGACTAAAAATTGGAAATTATAACTTTGTTGACAACATAGTCTTTATTTTCTGAATTAGATATGTTTAAGTAGGAGGAAGTTCACAGCAGCATCCATTGTCCAAATTTCAGTGTAAAGTCATTTTGTAATGGAGTAAGAATCACTTTTAAGTTAACATCCTTTTCACTGATAGAATTTATTTCCAGCTAAGAAGGTGGTATTTTCAAACTATTTTAAAGCCAAATGTTTAAGATTTGACCTTCAAGATATAAGTAGACAAAATAAGCAGATACTAAAGACCTTTACATGAATAAGTCATCACAAGAAGTATCTGTTTAAATCTGAAACTTTAAAAAGATTTGTAACGTACACACTTGAACTTGTACAAGTATGATGTTTGAACCATGAGCGACATTCAGGTTACTATTTCAGAGTAAAGTCAGGAGAGAAAAATAGCACTTGCGTGAGTTATAACCCAGGATGACATTCATTTTTGTCCTGTTTATATAGATCAGTGACTTTGGATAAGGTCTTATTAATATTCTGTCACTCAGAAGAACTTAGTTTAAACATTTTCCCCCCTTATTAGTCAGCAGTCCCAGTCCCAGGTATATATCCAAGAGAAGTAAGTGTGTATATCCAACAAAGGACATATTTAAGAATGTACATAGCAACTTTATCCATTATAGCCCCTAATTAGAAACATTCCAAAGGTTATCAGCAGTAGAATAGATAAATAAATTCTGATGTACAATGTAATATATGACAACATTTAATAAAAGAATAGCATGGGTAAATAAAAAGCTAGTACAAAAGAACATTTTTATATAATTTCATTTTAAGAAGTTCAAGAATAAAGAAAAACGAATTCGTGCTTTAGAAGTTCAAATAGTGATTACCTTTTTTTATAGGGAGGAGGAAGGGCAGCTATTAACTGGGAAGAGGCATGTGGGTTCCTTCTGAGGGAGATATACAAATGTTCTATATTTTGATATGGGTAGTAATTACATAGGTGTGCACATATGTTGAAATTCATTAAGCTGTACACTTAAGAATACAGTATAATAAATCTATGGTTAGAAAAAATTTAGTTTCAAATGATATAAGAGCTCTGATGACCATTGAAAGTCATACAGCCTTTAGCCAGAATTGGTGGAGACTTCCCTGTGGTTAGCACATTATCTAGAAAGCTTTGATTGTTAAAAACTACTTTCACAAAAAGATCTTTTTAAGTCTCTTGGCAGTAACTTTGTAAGTTCCTCCTTTGGTTAATAAATTATATTATTCTCATCTCATTCCTACTTTAAAGCAGGCTTTATGCCAGATATTTGCATTGGCTTTTTATAGATTATTTGTTTTTGTAAACTTACTTTGCCTAATAATCTAATTCACCAAATATGTTTTCATCTATTAGCTATGGATTTTCAAATATGTGATGCTATTGACAAATACTAAATTGTCATCTTTCCCATAATAATTAAATTTAAATCATGATACATTAACCTAAAACTGTTGATATGTAGTGTTTAGTCAAGTTGCCTTATAATTTCTGAGTATGACTATTAAATCAGTTGGCCTGTATTATCAATTTAAAAATAATTAGCTCTCTATGAGATATTTGTCTCTTTTTAGCTTTGGTTTATAATGTAGTATTAAATACTGAGTTCAGTTTTCTGTAGACATTTTCTGAAGTGTTATAAGAGAACTTGTCTTTGCAGTTGCTCTGTATGCAATCAGTGCTGTCTATTTTGCTGGAGTGATGGTGCGGTTGATGCTGACTTTGACTCCGGTCGTCTGTATGCTGTCTGCAATTGCCTTCTCGAATGTGTTTGAGCACTATTTGGGGGATGACATGAAAAGGGAAAACCCACCTGTGGAAGATAGCAGTGATGAGGATGATAAAAGAAACCCAGGAAATTTGTATGATAAGGTGGGAATCTATAAGGCCTTTAAAAATTTTATGTGCTTTATTTTTCTACCATGGCAAGAACTATACATATTAAGAAAAATGATTAAATAAGGATTTAGACAACCTGTGACATTTCTAATTGGTCTCTACTGTTTGTGTCAACATTTGGGTCTTCTTTGGTCTTTTGGTCTTCTAGCTTAGAAGAAGAAAATATAGTATAATCAGAGAAGGAATTATCTTTTCTTATTGGTCAGGTTTTATCTGAAACCCCTCCACTTTTGAGAGTAAAACCTTCTGCTCTCCTTAGTTACACAAAATTTAGCACTATAAACCCTTTTGAAACGATGTGTACAAGCATTAATCCTTTAGGTCCATATTCAGTGTAAACTTTTTAAATATTTGATTGAAAAGTAAAATAAAGGGAATAAATAGCTTTAGAAAAAAAAAAAAGAAGAAGCCTCTTGAGCACCTGGGTGACTCAGTTGGTTAAATGTCTGTCTTGATTTTGGCTTGGGTTGTGAGATAGAGCCCTCCATCAGGCTCCACACTAGGTATGAAGCCCACTTAAGATTCTCTCTCCCTCTAGCCCCTGCCTCGTGTCCCCAGCTTGCACAAATGTGTACACATACTCTATCTTGTTCTCTTAAAAAAAAAAAAAAAAAAAAAGCCTCTAGTTTGTTAGTAACAGGTGGCTGTCCAGTATAATGTAATTTACTTTTGACCTCTCACGTAACAGCAGGATTATATTTGGTGTAGGTGTAGAAAAACTTGTAAGGGCACTTGTCTTTTTTTTGTTTGTTTAGTCCCATGTTACTTATTTTCAAGAGGGGGGCAAAAAAGAACCTTTTATGAAAAAATATGGAACGTTTCATGAATTTGCATGTCATCCTTGTCCAGGGACCTTGTTAAGCTTCACTATTTGAGTATTCACTAGGTTTTTAAATACCAAAAAGGAATGAAACTTCCCAGTATAAGTATTAACTTTGAAGTTCTTTCTTTCCTTATTATAGGTCCAATAGAATTCATGTGGATTTGTGTTAATAGAGCACATTCTTGCATTTGTGGTGGTTATGTTTTGTGGTTTTTTTTTAAACTGGCCTTGCAATCTAGAACTCTGACTCTTTTGGGATTTTGTTGTTGTTTTCAAAAATGTAATCTTAACAGGATTGTAATCTTAACCAAATAACAAGCCCGTTATTTTGAGGCTTTGGTAATTGAAAGATTACGATAATGCAGATTTTTCCTGTACTAAAATTACTACAAGTCTAAATTATAGGTGGACATTGCCATTTTCAGAATGATAAATTCAGATTTTAAAAGAAAAGGTTGCCAGAATGAGGCCAAAATAACCAGTTATCTCCTCTGTCTTTGTTTTGTTTTTTCCCTTTGTATTTAAGTAAAACATAAGGGCACCTGGGTTCAAAAGCTTTATACTAGAGGTATTTTACTTTGTGATCAGCTCCTGAATTGGGTTTAGTCCCAGAAATCCTTCTCATTCACTTTTGACTTTAAAATCTACCTTGATAATTTTTAGAAAACATTATATCACCCACACAAGACTATCTGATGGTTATACATTTTCCTTCTCAAAGAATTAAATTGATTTAACATTCTCTCAACATTTTCCCTGAGTGCCTTAATGACACAAGTTAAATTATTAGTTTTTCTGGTTCTATTAACCAGTTTTTCTATGTTCAGGCAGGTAAAGTGAGGAAACATGTAACTGAACAGGAAAAAACTGAAGAAGGATTAGGTCCTAATATAAAAAGCATTGTCACCATGTTGATGCTGATGCTGTTGATGATGTTTGCAGTCCACTGTACCTGGGTCACAAGCAATGCCTACTCCAGTCCAAGTGTGGTCCTGGCGTCCTATAATCATGATGGGTAAGAAAGTAAATTGGCAGAGCGCCTGGGTGGCTCAGTCAGTTAAGCATCAGCCTGCAGCTTTTGTCAAGACCCTGGGGTCCTGGGAGTGAGCCCAGCATCGGGTTGGGCTCCCTGCTCAGTGGGGAATCTGTTTCTCCCTCTCCCAATGCCTCTCCCTCTGCTTGTGCTCTCTCACTCTCTTTCTCAAATTAAAAAAGAAAAAGAAAATAACTTGGCTATAAAGGGATTTTTTTACCTATCCTTTTTTTCTATCTCAAAAGATAGAATTCAAAGATAGAATGGTGTTTGTGAGACTCTGCATTTGAATTCACCATGTTTTTCTTTTACCTTTCTATGGACATTTCCGCCCCAGAACTAGTACACCAGAATCTGCTTTTTTTTTTTTTTTTTTTTTAAAGATAGCCAAGTGATTTGTGTGCATATTACAGTTTAAAAAGCACTGGTCTAGCTCTTAATGTATCCCCCCACCCCCGTTGTTGAGGATTTTAAAATGTGAAATTATTTAATGGCTTAGCACCTCAAGATTTTAAGTGATTCTCTTCACATTTAAGATCTTATTTAAAAGAATATTGTGATTCTTTTCAGCACCAGGAATATCTTAGATGATTTTAGAGAAGCTTACTTTTGGCTAAGGCAAAATACAGATGAACATGCCCGAGTGATGTCTTGGTGGGATTATGGCTATCAGATAGCTGGAATGGCTAATAGAACTACTTTGGTGGATAATAACACCTGGAATAACAGCCACATAGCACTGGTAAGAATTTGATAAGCAAAAGATTAAAAATTATAAATCTTTATAATTTGCAGTCTTTATATTTTGCTAAATCTTTGTATTTCACAATTAGGCTTCACTTTGTGTTTGAGTAGGGAAAATGTGGGTAAAAGTACTCTGCTGAATTCTCAAAATAATATTTCACTCATTTATTCAATAAAGTAAACTCAGGGTATGCTTATATACTTTGTTTTTAAGAATGGTATTTACTTATTTAAATATCATTCAGAAAAATAGGCTGATTTCTGGCACATTGCATGACAAATTTAACTCACTGGAAAATCAGGCAAAACCTGAGACTTAAGTATTGTTTAACTTGTATTTTCCATTTTTAAATTATTTGCAAGTATGTAAAGCCAAATGTATTGCATTTTTATGGCCATGTAAATCATGTTCACTCTATTAAGTAAGTAATTTGGATAAATTAAGATAATCACCTCTCTGTTCTTTAAAGATTTTAAATAGATAATGGATGTTAAGCAAATGAGTTCTATTTGTGTTAGCATTGTAGCTAATCATCTGGTAGACCGAGAAGAAGAATATATTTCTATCAGCTAGATTGCTGGTCATCCTTGGCCTTGAAGTTATGAGAAATTGTATTTCTTTTAAGCTTGCCTGCTTTTATATTAAAATATTAATTCCATGAAGCTTAATTATTAGCACAACATTAGAACATATATTCAGATGTTGACATTCCTGCTATAATTGGTTGTAGTAAGTGAGGTGCTTATAGAACTTGGTAAATTTGTTGAATTCGTAACAAATCATCTCTTAGAAAAGAATTCCATGTAAGTCGAACTCTTGTGGTGCATTCTGTCCAATATTCATTAATTTTTATTTTTAGTGTACTATGGGACTAAATACACACATTCTCATTTTTCTATAGGTGGGAAAAGCTATGTCTTCAAATGAATCAGCAGCCTATAAAATCATGAGAAGTCTGGATGTAGATTATGTTTTGGTTATTTTTGGAGGAGTTATTGGCTATTCTGGTGATGACATCAACAAGTTTCTCTGGATGGTTAGGATAGCTGAAGGGGAACATCCAAAAGACATTCGGGTGAGAAACCTGACCATTCTACATGTGTGAGACAGCTGCCACTGTCCTTGTAATTGTCTTACCTTGCTAATTGTATCATATTTATTTTCATCATCTTATATCCTAAATTAGTCCCTTACTCTGACTTTACTATTTATTGAAATAGTAAAGCATTGAGCATTTTTCCAGGTTTAAAATTTTTGAAATTCACTGATACTACTGTTCTCTCCTGTGAAACTGTCCCCTCTCTAGACTCTTGCTTTTTACTCCTTCACAGCCTCTCAGTTCTGCCCTTTCTTTCCGTTTACATTGCTTCTACTCTGATACTAACCCTTATGATTATAAACCTGAAATGGGTCAGTAACCTTGAGATTGTTCTCTTTGCCTCAGTCTTGTTTCCTGTCCCTAACATGACATTGATCATATCGTTGTCCAACTTAAAAGCCTTTAGTATATTAAGGGTTTTAAAATCAGAGAGATGGGAGTTAGAACTAAAACCCTGCCACTGTCAGCTTGGTGCTATGGGCAGCTTATTTTTGTCCAGTCAGCATTACATGCTTGAGGCATTAGGTCTCATTCTTGATTCTGGTGTTATAATGGTGACTAAGGTAGCACAGATTGTCACTAATGGACAAGCCAGGAGTAATTAATTTGTGGTGCTGTTATGAAAATTTGTAGGGATATAGATGAAGCTCAGCCTAGGGGTTGGTATGAAATAATCTCTACTGAAGCAGTGGTATAAAATCCAAACTCCTTTGCTTGGAATGTAAAGCCCTTAATATTTTCCTTTATTTTTCTGGCCTCTTGTCCCTCTCAACTTTTTCCCATCCGTCAATCTACTCCAGCCTGTGAAGTTTGCCTTGTGGTTTCTTTCTTTGACTTATGTGATACCTGTGTTTATATACTCTTCTCTTTCTTGGAATACTTTCCCTACCACAGATTTATCCACTCTCCCAAAGCCCTTCTCTGGTGCATCTGTGTGTTTGTTTATCATCAGATCACATGCAGCCTGTCTCGTTCATAGATTCTAAGATCTCTCTCCCTCTTAGTTGTGAGCTCATAGAGGATGGGCACCCAGCATTGTGGTTACATGATGAAGGGACAAAAGACAAGAGTAAGATTAACCACTGATCCAGAATAAAAAAAACTTTTGGGAAAATGTATGTATGTGTGTCATATGACAGGGATGAAGTAAAGCTCCCAACTTTCTGTTCAGCTGTAAATGCTGTGATGGTTTCCCTTGACTGTGATTTTAAAACACTACTTCATTGTATTAAATTAATCTTAATTTTTCTAGTATGTGATTTCCATTTATGGATTTGCTTTAGCAGTGTTAAAATTGTGACCTATGATCCAGTTTCCATGCTTTTGAGTATTTTTGAACTTTGAGAATAAGTATACATTCACATGATTCAAAAAATAAAAAACAGGGGCACCTAGGTGGCTCAGCTAGTTAAGTGTCTCAGAGTCCTGGGATCAAGCCCCTCATCTGGCTCCCTGCTCAGTCAGGAGTCAGAGTCTGCTTCTCCTTCTCCTTTTATCCCTCCCTACTCCCATACTCATGCTCTCGCTCTCTCTTGTCCCAAATAAATTATTTTTATTTTTTTAAAGAGAGGGCATGAGCAGTGGGGGAGGAGTAGAGGGAGAGGAAGAAACAGGTTCCCTGCTGAGCAAGAAGTCCAACAATGAGGGGCTCAGCTGCATCCCAGGCCCCTGGGACCATGACCTGAGCAACCCAGGCATCCTATAAAATCTTTAAAAATAAATAAATAAAATATAAAGAGATATACAATAAGAATTTATCCCCTCCCCCAAGGGAAAAAAAGACCCATGTTTTATTATTTTCTTATGATTTTTATTTAAGCAGGTAACGAGTAGCAAAGTATATACTTTGTTTTTGCTTTTTTCACTTTGCCATATATCTTGGAGAACGTCCCATATTAGAATATGTGGAGAGCCTTCTTCATTCCTTTATTGCACATCTACACAGTGGTTGCTCAGTTGTGTCTGTGCACCATGATATATTTAACCTTTCCCTCTTGATGGATACTTGGGTTATTTCCAGGTTTTTAGTCTTAATAAACAGAGGTATAATAAATAACTTTATATACTCATTATTTTGCCAATATATAAATATCTCTGTAGGATAAATTCCCAGACAAGAAATTTCTATCTGTATTTCCAAATTGACCCTCTTAGTGGTTAATCTATAAATTTTATGTAATTCCAATAAAAACTACCACAGTTTTTTTAGACCTTCTCCTCCCCAACCAAAGAACTGATTATTTAGAGTTCATATGGAAAAATAAATAACTTTTAGGAAAACTCTAAAAAGGTATAATTGGGTTGAGGATGGAGCAGTTAGTAAAGGGCTAGCCTACCTGGTATTAAACGATGCATTGGCACCATTCTTTTTAGATAATTGAGATTTTATAACATGGTTTAAAATCTGCCCTCCCTCATCGAACAAAGTTCTTTTCTTGTTTTTTCTTAGACACTCTTGTTTATTTTTTATAAATGATTTCTAGACCCAGCTTAAAAAAAAAAAACCCTTGATAGTTTTTGCAGGTTTCTTTTAGAGGTCATGTTAAATTTATAAATTAATCTTTTAATACCATATTTTTTGAGATAACTAAATAATAGCTTTCTGAAGATCACTCTCAAGAGCTACTTCTTTATGAGGAAGTGAGAGGGGGGAACCTGGTAGCTTTGAATGTGTTAAATTGAACTGACACAGAAATTTTGATTTCTTTTCTTGTAGGAAAGTGACTATTTTACCCCACAAGGAGAATTCCGTGTGGACAAAGCAGGATCCCCCACGTTGTTGAATTGCCTTATGTATAAAATGTCATACTACAGATTTGGAGAAATGCAGGTTGGTTACATCAGTTTTCCTATAATCTTTATTCAAAGGAATATTTTTAAAGTAGTCTTGTTTGCCTCCAGAAAACAGGATAATGAATGTTTTCGTTGTGTTGTACAGAAAAATATGCTATCTGGGGCGCCTGGGTGGCTCAGTGGGTTAAGCTGCTGCCTTCGGCTCAGGTCATGATCTCAGGGTCCTGGGATCGAGTACCGCATCGGGCTCTCTGCTCAGCAGGGAGCCTGCTTCCCTCTCTCTCTCTCTCTGCCTGCCTTTCTGTCTACTTGCGATCTCTCTCTGTCAAATAAATAAATAAAAATCTTTAAAAAAAAAAAAAAGAAAAATATGCTATCTAAAGAGTCCACACACCCCCTTAAATTTAGATTTCTGAAACTACTATGTAAAAAGTTAGGGGGGAAATTTTTTTTAGAACCAAGATTTCTTTCCAAAATATTAATTAACATTAGGCTCAAATTCAGCCTTCGCTTGCCATCTTAACTTTTGATCTCATGCTTTTGGAAGACATTTTTCTGTTAAGGAGAGGTCTTCTAGGTAGGAAACCACATGATCTTAAGTAGGCTACTTTGCTGTTCGGTGGCGAAAAGTCTGAAAGAGTCAAAATATATAGTCACTTCTGATACCCTCTCTATCTCTGTTCTCTTATCCCAGCTAGCTGGGACTATCTGGGTAAGAATTTCCTAGAATATTAGAATGATGTGCATACAAAAGCTTAATGGCCCCCAAAATGAGTGAATGTGTAAAGAGACTTTGTAGCAAAAAGAAAAGAATGGACTTCCTGCCGTACTACCTGGGTTTTAGCTGTGGCTCTGTCAGGTTATATAAACCTTAGACAAGTCACATCCTCCCCGGAGTCATTCTTTTCCTTGTCTGTATATAATGGGTGTTGGACTGATGACTTGATTTCTGGGCTTCTTTGTAGCTCTTACATTGTATGACTATAGTATCAGGTTAGACCTTCATACTAAGATTTCAGCACAAACTGCCTGATTTCATGTTGCTTTCTGGTTGATTACTAGAAGGTAGAGGAAAAATTGCTTGTTGAACTTTATATAGGAGTCAAGGTAATTATTATTCATTTGGAATTATACTCTGTAAGTGGCTTTTTTTCTGTTTCTGGTTTTTTTCTTTTTTTTTTTTTTTTTCTTTTTTTTTGGAAGTACAGTTGGCAACATAATACTACATTTATTTCAGGTATACATTGTAGTAATTGGACAAGTTTAGACATTGTGTTCATAATTGTAGCTACCATCTGTCACCATACAATGCTATTATACAACGACTGACTATATTTATATTCTGCAGGTGACTTAAAAAAAATAGACAGTAATTTTACTACAAGATTTAGGGTTTTGTTTGTATTTTTATTTTCTTTGAAGGCAACTGCATGGTCTCTAAACTCCTGTAAGAAAGAAGCACTTAACCCATGATAATTAGCTAGGTCAGAAAATGGTTCAAAGATTATTTTTCTGGTCATAGTGATAGCATCAAAAGACTTTTTCATGTGTGTGTCCTTTAAATTTATCAACAGTTTCAAATCATACTTCAGTCATGCTTTCATTTTGATATCTTCCCTATTAAAGAATAATAAATGTTTAAGACATGAGTACAACTTTTCTATCTTATAGATAAGCAAGAACAAGTTATGCCCTCATTAGCATTTGTTTTTCTTTTAAAGTTGAATTTGCTCATGCTCTGTGTGAACATAAACTTAGTCTGAGAATTTCTTAAAATCTTCTCCCTTCTCCCCACTTTTTCCTTTTTTCATTCCTCATAAATCCTCCTGTGGTTTGGCTTTTCTAACTTCCTTTATAGTTTCCACTTTCTGGATGTAGTATCGCTGCTTACTTGTGCATTTATTTAACAAATAATACTGGGGAGATAAAGCCACACTCTGAATAAGATAAAGTCATCTTACAGCTTACATCCTGGTGGAGGATACAGGTAATTTTAAAAATACATAAAAAACTTTAGCAGTGAATGCTATAGAGTAAAAGATGAGGAAACAATGGAAGAGACTTCTCAGTCACCAGTTTCAAGAAAATATTTCCCTGGTGTTTGGGCTGAGACCAAAGGATAGAGAGGAGCCAGCCTAGCAGAATGAAGGTGGATGAAGAACTTTCAGGCTGAGAGAGTAGACAGAGCAAGGCCTTGAAACAGAAAAGAAATCCCTTCTGTATGTTTCTCTCTGTATACCTATAATAAAGAGGGCTTTAATGGATTTCCTTTGATTGGCTGTTTAGGTTTTTTATGCCCGTAGGCTGCTCATCTACTCTAAGGGTTCAGTGAAATTCTAATTCTGCTGTATTTAATTTCTCTCTTCCTATCTAGTTAGGAACATATGAGAAATGTTATGATATATTGCTCTGATTCTGTTTTCCTAGTTTAAAGGGAGAGAGTTTTGCTCTGATTATAACATTTACTATCTTCTAATACTGAATGTTTTCCAGTACGGTTAACATCTCATACTAATGCCACTTTTGCAGCTGGATTTTCGTACACCCCCAGGTTTTGATCGAACACGTAATGCTGAGATTGGAAACAAGGACATTAAGTTCAAACATTTGGAGGAAGCCTTTACATCAGAACACTGGCTTGTGAGGATATATAAAGTGAAAGCACCTGATAACAGGGAAACACTAGACCATAAACCTCGAGTCACCAACATTTTCCCAAAACAGAAGTATTTGTCAAAGAAGGTGGGTGCCAAGGGAAGTCATTAGTCTATAAAAGGGTAACTCAGAGTTCATTGGTTTGTCTGAAAAACAGTTACTTAAAATTACTAATCTTCATTTGCCAGATCTTTGTAGACTATAGCTTATATACAAAGTAAGCAGCAGGCCATTCTTTTAAAACTGAGCACTTGAGATAGCCCAAACAACAGCCTTTTCTGGATAGTATCATGATTATCGATGAACAAACCTGAGATTTTTCCAGAAGTATTCAGGCTTTAGTTTGGATCATTCCCATTAGTAAGACTTACTTGAAAGTAAAATATATCTGTGGCCATCACTTTCTGAACTTTTGTTGAAAGTAAAAATGTGATTGGTTTCTCATCTTTTAGTCAAAGCAAATTTACATTGCATTGTCATGTTCCATTCTTAGTATGTTGCTACAGTATTACTGAGTAAAAACTAAGTCTGAATTGGTAGAGTCTTGAATTTTAAAAAATCATCATAAGAATTATTTTTAAATGTAATTATCATGACAAAGGTTGTAGACAAGGAATTATGATGATGGGACTATTCTAGCCCTTTTGTAATAAATACTTAATAAGATATGAAGTATTTTATTGAAGGTCATTATTGCTCACTTAAGCCAAATAGATCTAATCTTTGCTATAATGGTCTACTAAAAATGAATATTTATATAGGTTGCTCTCTATATTAAGGTACTACCCTTATAATACTAATTATTAGACCCATTTCAGTTTTAAGTCTTGAAAGATGCTTAGGTTTACATTGCTTGGGTGAGGATTTTTTTTTTAAATCATTAGAGCAGTTGTCTTTCTCTTTGCATTGCTTAAAATATATTCAAAGTATAGATCATTTATATAAATAGAAACTTTTTAAATTAATATTTTCTGTCAGGTATAAGTCACTGTATCTAGACTCATAAATTTAAATATGTCACATGGAGCTGCCATGCATGTGTTAGTCATATCAAATTCACTGAACAGTATTTGCATCAAATGACAAATGATCTGGTTTTTCATAGGCATGTGGGCAGAGAAACTGGTGAGTCACATCAGTGTAGAAGTCAAAATAAATGCTGCTAGTCTCAAGGCACTTATTCCTAAGACATCTAAGCCCCGTTAAAGTCTACCCTTTCTGAGAAACAAGGCCGTTGAACTTGCTAACTGATGATAGTGAATTTTCTAAATCTGACCTCTTTTGTCTTCCCATGATTTCCCCCAAATCAGTAAATGAATCAATAAATAAAAATTAGTCTCCCTTGTATGCCCAAAACCTATATTCTAGTAGCCAGCAACATGGGTTTTGAATCTCAGGTTTCCATGTCTTCATATTCTGTTTTATACTAGCACTAGAGGAATATTTGCTTTCCTCTCCCCACCCCAGTTTTTACTTTTTGGGACTGTGTAGTCATTTGAAAACTTACTTCTGCTACTACAAAGCTGACAAGGCTGAGGCACTAGGAATTGTATGTAGTCCAGGGCTGGAGAAAGACTTTTTGGCATGGGTTGCTGAGTTCTAGTTACATACTTACAGAGACCTGGGGCATTTTATAAGATCTTACAGAAAAGGTTTCATGTTAGAAATCTTTGGGTAATGATAAGGAAACTAACTCCTTGACCAGGTTTGAAGATTTTTACATTGTGCCCTCTGAAATTTTTTACTTTTTTGCCTTTATAAATTAATAATAAAGTAGCATAAATTATGAACAAGTTAGCAGTAGCTGCTTTTTATAACCTTAAGAAGGACTGCATTTGCCTTGTATTCTTGTGCCTGTTAGGAAAAATTATAAATTGTTTTAAACTGACATCATAAATTACATGACATAGCATTTACCCTAAGTTTTTAAAACCACCTGTAAGAGTTGTATTTAAGTCTTCAGCCTCTAATAAGTGCTTTAAATTTAAAAGTGTTTGCTCTTTTCAGTATCTGTGGCTGTGTCAGAGTGGCAGACACATGTGTCTGTCTGATTAGTCTTCTAAGATTGTACCACAGCAAATGCTTTTGCAGTAAGTTCTAACACACATTTGTAGTGATTTGTTTCTTACACCAGAAAACATCTGTTGAAAGTATTTTAGTGGGATCCTGAAGTGTTTAGAAAAATGTTATTTTTTTTTAAATCTATGAAATTTTTTTCTTGGTGTTTGGTTTTGTTTTGTATTTCATTTTTTAAGTACTTAATTTTTACCTAAATTGGGAGACTATGCCAAGTAATTTTATTTCTTTCATTTTTGTAAATAGGTACAATCATCATCATTTTACACATAATGAAAGTTCCTAAGTTATTTTGTATTTTTAATACACAGCTAATTCTTGGAGGCTAAAGCAGGAGCCACATTTAACATTTCCTGATTCCTTAGTCTAGTGTTACATTCTGTTATGCCTGGAAATGTGAGTAATAATTATAGCTAAGCATTTAAAGGTTGAGAGGAGAGGAAAGAGTTCATTTACCCAATGGTAAGGAATATATGAAATACATTTGAGGAATACTGTGGTAAGTGCTTTCATCCTAAAGCTAGGGACCTAGTCTAATTTACCTTGAATTTCTAAGCTCACTTAGCATAGAGCTATTATTGATGCTCATTGATTGTTCAAGTCCAGCTATAGGATGAACTCTAAGGGCTTTATTAAGACAGTCTTCATAAAAATGCTATAAACCATGTGTATAATATTTTTTTAATTTGTGGGAAACCTACACTAATATCATGTGTTCTGTTTTCTTTTTTAGACTACAAAAAGGAAGCGTGGCTACATTAAAAATAAGCTAGTTTTTAAGAAGGGCAAGAAAATATCTAAGAAGACTGTTTAAATACACTGTTCTGGTTCCTAACTTGAAGCAGTTGTCCTTGTGAGAACCGGTCTTTGCCTTTAGCTCATGTCATGTTTCACAACAGAGGGTACAGAACCATCACTGGTCCAGATTAATGTACAAAATTTTCTGGCAATGCCTGATTTAAAAAATAAAATTGGCTTATTGAGAACAGCTATTTTCTATTTGTAATGTGAAGCAAGACAGAGCACTGCTGTAAATGTCTAACAGCAGATTTTTTTTATTGGTACATATTATCCTTCAAATCTGAGAATTTGGACTAATTGCACCAAAGAACCCTCTAATTTGGTCCCTGGCACATGCATACTTGTCAATGTTTTTATTTTTTACAAGACCTACATTTTCTTTGAATTACCCAAATAGCAATATGTAAAATACAAATGACAAAATGTGATGTTTCTTGAACCAGTAAACTAGTACAGGTCGGAGAAAGAGGTATTAGAAAAATAATTATACTTCCTTGAACTATATTTATTTTCATGTTTCTCCAGTGCAAAGATTGTTTCATCAAATGTATATTTTCTGTTGCTTACTGTTTGCTCTGTCAAAGAAGAAGCTGCTGTTTCAAAGATGGACCTCTGAGTAACTAATTGATGCCAATAGTTTTTTATGTTGACACATTGCTGCTTTTAGCAGTTGTTTTCACCAGGTACTCAACAGAGCAGATCTCATGCATTGTTCGTTCATTCAAGGGCTAAATTTATATCCTTTGGAGGGCATGGCAACTGCACAGAATGTTGCTTACCAGGATGGGGTTTGGTATCACTGAGATTAGCACTATGTTTACATGCAGAAGATTAAGGAGAAAACCCTTAAAGTAGACAGGTATCCAAAGTTCCTTTTCTGTGACTCTTCAAAATGACAAAGGATTTGTAAACTTTGCCTGGATTTCTCTCATTTTATAATAGTTTCATCCATCACAATGATTTTATCCTCCACTTCATTTTTTTAAATCCCTAAAGCATTTGATGAAACACTCTTTAATGCTATATGCATTTTCTTACTTTTATTAAAAATGTGACAATTGTCAAAAAATGCACTAAAATATAAATGGAGATTGAACATGTTCATTTTCCAGCTTATAGGCAACTTTATATAGACTTGAAAATTTTCTCCAGTTGTTTAGTAAAAGTGAAAGAGAAAGGGTTTTTCCTGCCACAGGATATAACTTTTTTTTATATAAACAAGCATAACTTACCACTGCTTTTGGTGGAAAAGTACAGAATAGTATGTACCTTTTATGAAGAAAAGTGTAATTTACAATATTCAGTGAGAATGTTACTGCTGACTTTCTTTTCCAAAGTGTAGAATATTCTTTGATTTATAGAATTCATTTTTGACCCAGATGATGGTTCTTTTACAGACCAATAAAATGGCTGAACATTTTCACAAATAAAGTGTAACTAAATCTGGATTTCCGATACCTTGTCATTTGGGGGATTTTATTTTACTTTGTTGCTTTAAAATTCAATGCGGAGAAGTTGTTGACTGTAGGGAAATAAAGTTAATTCAAATTTTGTGTTAAGTGTTGTCTTTCATAAAAATTTTATTTTTGAAAGGAGTTACAGAGTACTGAACACATAATTCCTTCCTTGTTCACTTTTATAAAGATTTTAGAGAGTATGTGTATAGTAGTCCTCCCTCTATGTGGTTTGGCTTTCCTCAGTTTCAGTTTCCTGCAGTCAACTGTGATCCAGAAGCAAATGATCCTCCTTAATGATGCATCTTCAGAAGGTCAGTAGTAGCCTATCGCACATCATAGTGCATATGTCGTTCACCTCACATCATCTCATCACATAGGTATTTTATTATCTCAAGTCATCATGAGAAGGGTGAGTACAATACAGTAAGATCTTTTGAGAGAGAAACCACACATTAACTTTTATTACAGTAGGTTTTGTCATTATTCTACTTTATTGTTAATCATTGTGCCTAATTTATATATTAAACTGTGTTGTAGATATTATGTATAGGAAAATACAGAATATATAAGGTTGGGTACTGTCCGCATGTTTAGGCATCCACTGGCAGTCTTAGAACATGTCCCTCACAGATAAGGGGAGGACTATTGTAAGAACAAAGTGCTAGATTACTTCAACCTCAACCTACTGTTTTGTTTTTCCTTCTTTTTACTAGAGAATTAAAATCTCATCTTGACTTTTTATGAATAAGTGAAGGGGGGGGGAGATACCTAGCCAAGTAGGAACTTCATCTCTTTTAAATGGAGATAAATGAGGATAGGTCTTTAACAAAAGCCCTGCTCCATAAAGTATATAACCAGTCAAGTCTTCATCACAGAATTTTCTAATTAAAAGCAGAAATGATCTTCCATTTTCTCAGTTTTAGGGAACACCATTTTGGTTCAGTGGTTCAGTAAAACACCATACTGTAACCCCATTTGTGGTTTTATTGTAGCACAAAAGTGAAATTATAGCAGTTTAAAGACATTGGAATATATAATAATTGGCTCAGAATATTCTTTAAATCTCTAAATTCATGTGTGATCACTAACACCATACATCACAGAAGGAGGAGATCATAGCCTTGAAGTTTTAGGCTATAAAACGTCTTTTGTTTTTGTTCCACATTTTAGAATTGAACAAAGCTGAGTGCTTTGGAGTATAAATAAGGCAGTGAGACAGCAAATCCAGAGAGAAAATTCAGTTTTCAAACTTACATTATTACCTACTTAAGTTTGCATTTGTGGAGATGTACTTCATTTGAGTCCCTAGGCTATGACCAAAAGGCCAGGATGCTAAATAGTATAGAAGCATCTTCTAGAGTATTAGTTTTCATAGCCAAAGGGCCATAAGATGAGATTTGGAGCTATTGTACCTTATTCTCCTTTTTTAAAGTTTTGTTTGTGGCAAAAAATATATAACAATTTACTATCTCACATCTGTACATTTTTAAATGTACAGTACTTTTGAGTTCTCTGTCATGCAACCAGTCTCAAGAATTAACGTCACCTGTCAGACATCTACCTTGCTGCCCATAATCCTCAGTTAAGGTAGGTGAAATAGTGGATAAATGGAGAGCTCAATAGCCATTGAAATTGAAATGGTGGGAAATTGAGACAAACCATCCCTAAACAAATCATGATGTTTAAAAGTACAAGTAAACTTTTACTGTGAAGTGTAACACAAAAGAACACAAAATTGTATACCTTAGTGAATTACCACAAAATAAGCAACTTTGTAACCACAACCCAGATCAAGAGAACAGAACTGTGCCAGTACTGGAGAAGTTTCCTCATGCCCATTACACAGTCACTGGTCTGTCCCTCTCTCCTAGCTTTCATAGTAATTACGGATTTCTGGTTCTAATACTTACATATTTCTCTCTAAACATAACTACATCTACATTTTAAATAATGCAAATGGAATCAAAGTATTTTTTATATTCAGTTCTTATGAAATTGATCCAGAGTGCTGCATGCAACTGCTTTATTTTCACTGTGATAAAGAATACTTGTGTGTGTCAGTTTCTCTACCCCACTGCACACACACTCTATTGTTGGTGGACATTTGCATTGTTTCCAGTTTGAGAATACGACAAATAATATAGGAATATCCTTTTACATCTCTTTCAGAGCATATATGCATACATTTTTTGGTGGTTATTTACCTAATAAAGTAGAATTGCTAAGTAGGATATGAAGGTTTTGGTAATTCTCACATCCTAATGAGCCTGTATCAGTCTTTCTAATTTTTCCTTTCTGGCGGGTGAGTAATTTCTCATTTTGTTTAATTTGCCTTTTCTAGATTGTGGTGAGGACAGCCACTTGGAAATCATGAATTTAGTCCATTTTTCTGTTGGTTTTTCTTTTATTATTTGCCGTAGTCCTTTATATATCTTGTATATAGGCCCTTCCTTGTTTGCGTTGCAAACTGCTTAAGAATTTGTTTTAATGTAGCCTTATTTTTCAGGCTTTTATGTGCCTGCAGCTTTCTATACCTTGTATAAAAAACCTTCTGAGATGTGAAGATAGTCTCTTATATTCTTTTCCAGAAAGTTTATCTTTTGTAATTAGCTTTGTAGTCTGCCTGGAATTCATTTGTTGAGTACAGTGTGAACTGTTTTGGGATGGTTTTTGGTTTTTTTGCATATGTACACCTAATTATGCACCATTTCTTTAAAAAAAAAAAAATCCTTTTCCTACATCTCTGCAGTACTCCTATGTAGTATAAGTCAAGTGTCCAACAGTCTATTTCTGGAGTCTGTTACATAGAGTTCTTACTGACTTACTGTAGCCTTAAGATAACTAAGATACAGTAAGGCAAGTCCCTCTCCCATCCCAACCTTGTTCTTTAATCCTCCCTTGGCTGTTTATGGTCCTTTGCTTTTTTAATATAAATTTCAGAACCAGGTTGTTAAGTAACACCAAAAAAAAAAAAAAGGAAAAAAACCTTGTCAGGATTTTGATTCAGCATTGAAACTGGAGAATAATCTGAACACCTTTAAAATATTGTGTCTTCTATGAACATGGGATATCCTTCAATTTATTTAGGGCTTGGTCATCTTTAATTTGTTTTCCTATTTTAAATAGGACTTGCACATTTTCATAAGTTTTATTACAGTGTATGTTATTTTTTGATGTCTTACAAATTTTTATTTTTGTCAGCATATAGAAAATTCAGTTTTCTATGTTGAAGTCATACTCCACAACCTGTTGAATTCTAACAATTCAGATTATTATAAACATGTGCCATCATAATTGAGGAATAATGGTAATTTTCTCTCTCCCTTTCTGGTGGTTATATTTATTTTTCTTATGCTGCGCTGATAGGACATCTAGTATAGTACTGCATAGAAAAGGTAACATTTGTGTTTTGTCTCATCTCATATGCAAAGTTTTGTTTTGTTTTCCCCAAGATTTTATTAGAGAAATCACTTGGGCACAAGTGGGTTGGAGAAAGAGAAGCAGGGAGCCTGATGTGGGGCTCAGTCCCAGGACCCAGGGATCATAACCTGAGCCAAAGGTAGATGCTCAACTAACTGAGCCAGCCTCCCATTTTTTTTTTTTTTTTAAAGATTTCATTTGTTTATTTGGGAGCTAGAGAAAGATAGCAACAGAGAGCATGAAAAGAATACCAAAAGGGAGGAGAGGGAGAAGCAGGCTCCCCGCTGAGCAGGGAGACCAGGGGCTGGGAACTCGGAGCTAGCTCAGATCCTGGAATCATGCATAACCTTTGCCCACGGTAGAAGCTTAACCAGCTGAGCCACCTAGGCTTCCCTCATATGGGAAGTTTTTGGTATTTTTGGTATTTTTCCATATGCTGAGTTTCCATCATGAATGAATCTTATCAAATGGGCTCCCCCCCCTTCATTTACTGAGTGATTTTTCTCTTTTATTCTGTTAATACAGCGAATTAGAGACTTTTTGTTCAGTTTTAAAACTAAATTTGCATGCTTGAAATTGATAGAATTTGCTGGTAAAACATCTGAGCCTAGATTTTTTGTGCAAAGATTTTTAATTGCAGATTTAATTATTTTATAGACATAGGATTTTTTTTTTACTTACACATAAAAGCAAAACTGACATGTTTAAATTGTTTTTCAAAGAATTTGTCCATTTCATCTAAATTTTCAAATAGGTTGACTATTGTTGCTCGTCACTGAATTTTAATGTTTGCACATTCTGTAATGCTGTCCTTTTCATTCCTAACACTGGTTTTTTCTTGTTGGTTATTTTTTCCCACCCCCTCACATCCCTGTGTGTTTTCTCTCTCCTCTCCCTCAGTACCATGCTCATTTTCTTTGGCAGTTTTTAATTTTTGTTAAATTCTTTTGCTTTCCTTTGTTTATGGCTTTGCTGACACGTTCTACAGTTATGTTTTTTATTTCATTAATTTGTGTCCATTTTTTTCTATTTCCTTGGACAGGAGGTGTTCTTTTTAATGTGTTGATTTCTTTTCCCACTATATGAATTTAAAGTTATAAATTTACTCCAAATATAGTTAAACTATATATATTAAACTATTCAGTTTAATATGTATTTTAATTTCCGTTGTACTTTCCTTGAACCATGAGTTAGATGTACATTTCTTGATATTCAAATATGATTTTCTAGTTATCCTTTTATTATCCATTTCTACCTTAATTGCCTGTGGTCAGATTCTCTGATTTTTAACCCTTTGAAAATGGTTGAAATTTGCTCGCTGGCCCAACATATAGTCTATAGAGGTGTGTGTATATATGTCCCTGAAATACACTTTCCAAGGATGATGTTTTAAAATTGTAGGCTGTTAACAGATTTGCCTAAGCGTTCTTGAGCTGTCAACTTTTTCTTTATGTGTTTTGAACCTATATTATGTGTTATATACACTTGGAACTTTCTTGGTAAGTTGAACCTTCAATTTTTAGGGAATACCAGATTTTCAGTAACACTTTTTGTTACAGCCTATTTTGTCTGATAAATAATAGTATTATATCAGCTTTATTAAGATGATTGCATGATATATCTTTTTCGGCCTTATGTGTCTACTTCAGATTTGTTGAGGTTGTTGGTTTTCAACACCAAAGTTTAAAATTCTTAGTCCTCTCTTTAAATATTTGCTTCTCTGCCATTCTCTCTGCTCTGAGATTCTGACTAAATATAGACACTATTTGGTTCTCTCCCTCCTTTTGCTTCTCCATTCTGTGTATTTTCTCCTTAAATTTCTCTCATTACTTATGGCTAATCTGATGTTAAACTCATTTATTGATTTATTTTACTTATTCCGTTTTTCAATTCTAGAATTTATCCCATCTGTTTACAGCTGATCTACTGACATTTTCAGTCTTTTATTTAACATAGTGGGCATAGTTGTTTTAAGCTTATATTGAATAAATCCACAGTCTAGAGCTCTGTGGATCTTGTTTCTATGTGTGGGGTTTTTTTTTCCTGTCTGTTGTTCATGTGATCTTATCCCCCAATGTGCAGGCATTTTTCTGTGTTCTAAACATACTTTAAGAAATTGTATGAGGAAGTTCAAGGCCTAGTTTGTTTTCCCTTCTAGAGAGGATTTGGTTTCTACCTAGTTATCTAGGAAACCAGCAAGCCAGAATTACTTTAATCCAATTCAAGAGATGAGATACAAAACTAGTCTGCCACCCCTAGGTAAGGGCTGGTTCATTGTTCCTAGACAGGATCATACCCATGTAGATTTAAATATCAGCATTTATCCTCCTAGTTTTGTGAGGTTACTGAAATGATTGGTGTCTTCCAATTTCCAGGGAGAAATGGCCCCAAATGCCAAGCTTCTCTCTCAGGAGTTCCATCTTCTAGATTCTGGGCTGGTGATAATATCTTGGTTCTATGAAGTCTTAAAGGAGATGTTATGTCTTGTCTAGTTTTTCTACTTGTTCTTAGCCAGAGAATTGGCCTAAACTCCCTAGTCTACCAGTCAGAAGTAGAAATACTTTACTTAGAATATATGGAATTTTCTTGGAGAGTTATCCTCAAATCTTAAAAAGAACCTGGAGGTCTTTTGATTAGAATATCAAGTGTCTGCTTCTGTGAAATTTGTTTCAGTGAAAGCTGGAGATCAAATGGGAACCAGAGTGACTAAGTGTGACACAGTGCATTCCCTTATAACCTCAGCACACTATCTTAATTACTCAAGCTAGATAGATAAAACATCTTCTCTGGTTTTTGACAAAATGAGATGAACATGGATTAGAGCTCAGGCCCATATCCTGCTGAAGGAAATACTTTTTAAAATGCTTTTATGAGGGCGCCTGGGTGGCTCAGTGGGTTAAAGCCTCTGCCTTCAGCTCAGGTCATGATCTCAGGGTCCTGGGATCAAGCCCCGCATCAGGCTCCCTGCTCAGCGGGGAGCCTGCTCCCCCTTCTCTCTCTCTGCCTCCCTGTCTACTTGTGCTCTCTCTCTCTGTCAAATGAATAAATAAAATCTTTTAAAAAAAAATGCTTTTATGACCCTATCTACTGACAAAATGACTACAGTAGCAAACATTACAGAAGGCAAGACCACTTTCTATTTTGTATCTTTCAGTTTTATAGAATTTACTTTTAGGTTTGTAATCTGTTACTTTTTGTATATGGCTTGAGGTGGAAGCCATGTGCAGACTATATACTAACTTTTCAGTAAGTCTTGAAATCAGGTAATGTGAGTTACACCTTTGTGCAGTGGCCTTTTAATACTTAAGCCCTAGGACCACAAGCACACACTTGGTATTTTGGGCAACTATCATCGCCTAACCAACAACTGACATATCTAGAATTTGTGTAGTTCTTAAGAACAAAAGAACTCCAAATGCAGTATGTGTAAAGAACATACTATCAGGTTAGCTAGAATGCATAAAATAAGCGTTAGGATGTACAAAAAGTGTCCTGTATTGCTGCTGGTAGGAACTTAAAACTGTTTAAACCACTCTGAAAATACACATTCCCCATTTCCCGGTAATTCTACTCCTAAGTCTGGCAAAAACAGCTGATGGCAGTATGTTCATATAAGGGAATAGTATAAAAAGAAAATGAATTACATTTATGAGGAATAACTGATCTTAAAAATGTTAAAAAGATTATATAACATTTCATTTATATACAGTTCAAAAAAACTAATAGTGTTAAGGAATGTAATCTAGTATTAAAGCTATAAGGCAGTGTAGGATGTGATTATTTTCTTTGTGTGGAGGTGGAAGGGATCATATGGGGGCCTTGATTAATTACAAAATGGGTAAGTGAAGTGGTTCTGGAGTAATGACAGTGCTCTGTTTCTTGGGTTGGAGTGTGGTTTACACGTTTCTGCTTTATTACCCTGTACATTTGATTTTTTGTGCTTGTATTATACTGCACACAAAATGAGAGCAAGGTTGCAGACTAGGAACCTCCAGGCCCTCATTTCTTTTATATGAAAGCGTTAAAACAAAACCCACTAATTTTCCCAGAAAACCAGCAGTGGTTGATAGCACTGAATAAAATGTCCAGTCAAGACAAAGTCACATTCAAAATGTCATGTTTTTATTCAACCTTTCTCCACCCTTCTCCACAGTGTGAAGCAGCCTCCCAGCGCCCATTGATCTTTCTCAAATAGCAGGGAATAGGACAGACCTTATTTGCAACATTCTCATGTGTCTAGGGCTGCCTGATAAACTGGCCTCGTTTTCACCTAACTTGGCTCAAGGAAAAGTGTTACAGGCTGGGGAAAGCTTATAAAAGCTGCAAGGATACTAAAGACTTGGAAATGATGGGGCAAGAAATTATGGGTCCAGGAACAAGAAAACTAAGGCCATGGATAAGAGGGGAATAAAAAAACAGCACATGGGCCCAGGGAAGACATGGCCAGAAAAGACCCGAGGTGGCCTTAAGTCTCCACCCTGGACTGATCCCAAGGTTCAGACACTGCAAGTTAGTGAAGGTCTTTCTGGCACAGAGCCAGTTTGAAAATACTGGAAAAGACTTATTTTTTCAGACGCCTAATTTGCACCAAAAAGATCACAAGGCATCTCAACAAAAACATGGCTTATTCAAAGGAAGAACATAACGTGACAGGAAATCTCTTGTTAACAAACAGGCATCAGACATACTAAAGACTTTAAACAAACTGTCTTAAATACGCTAAAAGTAAAAACAGTCAAAACTGAAAACATGAACAAAGAATATCGACTTAGAGAAATTCTCTTTTTAGAAAATCAAATTATGTGGCTGAAAAATGAAAAGTTGACTAGAGGTTTAACAACACTGGAACAGAAAAGTCAGGAAAACCAGTCAACTGAAATTACCTGGTCTCAGAACAAAAAATTTTTAGAAATCTGAAAACCACCTATGGGCCACCATTAAACGGAAAAAAAATATATTATGGGAGTCCCAGAAGGAAAAGAAAAAACTGCAACAAGTTTTGAAGAAATAGTGGCAGAAAATTCCCCAAATTTTAAGAAAGGAATCTACAAATTGAAGAAGCTCACTGAACTCCCAAGTATGTTAAACCCAAGGGAACCCACGGACCACTGAGACATACAATCAAAAATAAAAGCACCAAAATGGGATGCTATAAAAACAGTGCTAAAAGGAAATATATAGCTATAGACACATTTGTAAAGATCTCATACCAACAATCTAGTTTTGAACCTTAGGGAATTAAGGAAAAAACTGTTGAAAGCCAAAAACATCTTGAAAGCAGCAAGAGAAGTGATTTATAACATAAAAGCCATTGGATTATCAGTGGATTTTTCAGCAGAAACTTAGGAAGCAGTAATGCTGAATGAAAATAACTGTAAACCAAGAAATTTATACCTGTCAGCATTGCCCCTCAAAAATGGAGAAATTAAGAAATTTCCACATAACAAAAGTTGATTACCACTACCCTTGCCTACGAGAAATTAAGTCTTTTAAGTAGATATAGAAGGCTTTAGACAATTAACTCAAAGGTGTACAAAACTATACAGGTAAATACATGGGCAAATATGAAAACCAGTATTATAATTTTGGTTCATAATTCCAGTCCTGGACTTAAAGTGCACAAAAATATTTTAGATCCGTGAATACACATATAAAGATGTAATTTGTGACATCAGTAATGGGTAGAACTGTAAAGGAGTAGAGTTTGGGACTGAAGTTGGTATTAATTTAAAATAGATGGTTATTACTTTAGGATGTTCTGTGCAATCTCTCTAGTAACCATAAAAAAGACTAGAGAACACAGATAAAGGAAAATGAGAATGAAAATGTAGCACTACAAAAAATTAAATAAAGGAAGATAATTGAGGAAATGGGAGACAATGAAGTTGTAAAGCATCCGGAAAACAAGAAATGGCAAAGTAAGTCCTTATCTGTAATTAATTTTGATGATATTCCCCCATCAAAGGCCAATGCTGGCAGAAGAGGCCCAATTATTATGCTGTCTACAAGAGACTCACTTAAGATCTATGGATACATACATTCAAAGTGAAAGGATGGGAAAATATTTCATGCAAACAGTAATCAGGATTGGCTATACTAATATCAGACAAAGTCAAACATAAGACACGAGGTCATTACATACTGATAAAAATTAACTTGCTACTATAAATATAGAAGCACCAAATATCAGAGCTCAAATATATGAAGCAAACATTTACAGAATGGAGGAAGAAATTGCCCTACTATAATAGGGGACTTTAATACCCCATGATCAATAATAAAACAACTATGCAGGGTCAATAAGGAAAGAGAAGACCTGAACAATTCTGTAAGGCCAGCTGGATCTAACAGGGCTTATACAGATGGTTCCACCCAGCAAGAGCAGAATATTCATTTTCCCAAGTGTGTGAATGCAGTAACATTCTCCAGCACAGACCATGTGCTAGCTCACAAAACAAACCAGTAAATTTTAAGACAAACCATACAAAGTACCTTTTCCAATTCAATGAAACTAGAAATCAACAGCAGAAGGAAAACTAGGTAACCCACATACATATGGAAATTAACACACTCTCAACCAGTGGGTCAAAGAAGAGAAATTAGAACGTATCTCAAGACATAAAAATAAAAGCACCAAAATGGGATGCTACAAAAACAGTGCTAAAAGGAAATATATAGCTGAGGACACATTTGTAAAGATTTCATACCAACAATCTAGTTTTGAACCTTAAGGAATTAATAAAAAAAATAACTAAACCCACAGCTAGCAGAAGGAAGGAAATATTAAAAGATTAAAGCAGAAATAACTAGAGAAATACAAAAACGAAATTAAAAATTGGTTCTTTGAAAAGATCTACAAATGACAAAGCATTAGCTAGACTAAGAAAAAAAGTGCAAGTGGGGCCATTACAACCGGTTTTTTATAAGTGAAAGGCTTATAAGCATAAACACTATGAAGAACATCAATAAATTGGATGACCTAGATGAATTATATATCAACAAATGGAACAAATTCCTAGAAACATTACCTATCCAAGACTGAATCATAAAGAATCAAAATATGAAGAAATATCCAGAAAGAGATTGGAGTGCAATTTAAAACTTTCCGAGAAAAACCAAGGACCGTATGACTTCACTGGTAAATTCTACCAAACATTTAAAGAATTACCACCAATCCTCAACTTTCTTTAAAAAAAACTAAAAAGGGAACACTTCCTAATCCATTCTATGAAGGCAGTATCCTGGTACCTAAGCCAGAAAAGGACACTACAATAAATAAGATTATAGATCAGTATCCCTTATGAATATTGATGCAAAAAATTCTCAGTAATAGCAAATTCAATAACATTAAAAATATTACATATGACAAAGTAGAATTCTCTGAATGCAAGGATGGTTCCAAATATGAAATCAATGTTATACACCACACTTTACCAGAATGAAGGGAAAAACATATCTCGATAAACTGCAGGAAAACCGTCTGCCAAAATTCAACAAATCTTTCATGATAAAAACAACAACTAGGGATAGGATGAAGTTATCTCAACATAATAAAGGCCATATATGAAAAAAGCAAAGATTAAAAGTTTTTCCTCTTAAAAGTCAAGATACCAGCTTTGCCACTTCCATTCACATACTCAAAGTTCTATATAGAGCTATTAGGCAAAAAAAAGAAAAGTCATCCAGACTGAAAAAGAAGTAGTAAAACTTCATAAAAGATATGATTTTATATCTGGAAAACAAAGATTCCACACGAAATTGTTGGTATAAATACAGCAAAATTGCAGGATACAAAGTTAACACATTAAAATCAGTTGTTTCCGTATTCTAACAATGAACAAGCCATAAAAGAAATTAAGAAAACAATTCCATTTGCAATAGCATAACAGTAAAATACTAAGCAATAAATTAAGGTAAAAGTCTCGTATAGGCATACCTCAGAGATGCTGCACTTTCAGTTCCAGACTGCCACAACAAAGCATATCTCACTAAAGCAAATCAAATGAACTTCCTGGTTTTTCAGTGCATATAAAAGTTACATTATACTATAGTCTATTAAGTGTGCAACAGGATAGTGTCTAAAAAGCAGGGTACACACCTAAAGAATACTTTTTGCTAGGGAAATGTTAATCATCTAAGTTTTCAGCAAGTCCTAGTTTTTTGTTTTTTGTTTTTTTTTTTTTTTTGCTGGTGAAGATCTTGCCTTGATGCTGATATTGATGGCTGCTGACTGATCAGGTTGGCAGTTGCTGCAGATTAAAGTGGCTGTGGCCGATTTCTTAAAATAAGACATCAAGTTTGCTGCATTGATTCTCTCATGAACAGTATTCTTTGTAGCATCTAATGCTATTTGATACCATTTTACCCACAGTAGAACACTTCAAAATTGCAGTCAGTCCTCTCAAATCTTGCCACTGCTTTACCATCTAGGTTTATGATATTCTAAATCCTTTATTGTTATTCCAACAATTTTCACAGCATCTGCACCAGGTATAGGTTCCACCTCATGAAACCATAAGATTGTTTGCTCATCTGTAAGAAGGAATTTTTCATCCATTAAACTTTTTTCATGAAATTGCAGCAATCCAATCACAAATTCAGGCTCCACTTCTATTTCTAGTTCTTTTGCTATTTCTACCACATCTGTAGTTACCTTCTCTGCTGAAGTCTTGAACCACTCAGTCATCCCATGAGGACTGGAATCAACTTTCAAACTCCCATGAGTGTTGATACTTTGACCTCTTCCTATGAATTATGAATGTTCTTAATGGTGTCTAGAACAGTGAATTCTTTCAAGATTGTCAATATACGATGTCCAGATCCATCAAAGGATTAACTATCTATAGCAGTTACAGCCTTACAAAATGTACTTCTTAATAAGACTTCAAAATTAAAATTAGTCTTTGATCCATGGGCTGCAGAATGGATGTTGTATGAGCAGACAGAAAAACAATGTTTTGTGTATTTCCATCAGAGTTCTTGGGTAACCAGGTGTGTTGTCAATGAGCGGTAATATTTTGAAAGGAATCTTTTTTTCTGAGTAGTTCTCAACAGTGGGCTTAAAATATTTGGTAAACCATGCTGTACTGACGTGCTGTCATCTAGACTTTGTTGTTCCATTGCTAGAGAATAAGCAGAGTAGATTTAGCATAATTCTTAAGAGCCCCAGAATTTTTAGAATAGTGAATGAGAATTGGCTTCAACTTAAATCACCAGCTACCTTAGCTCCTAACAAGAGTCTCAGTCTGTCCTTTGAAGCCAGGCATTGCCTTCTCCCCTCTAGCTATGAAAGTCCCAGGTGGCATCTTCTTCCAATAGAAGTCTTTTTCATCTATATTGCAAATCTGTTGTTTAGTGTAGCCACCTTCAATTTCTTAGTTCCAGTCTTCTGGGTAATTTGCTGCAGCTTCTACATCAGCATTTGCTGCTTCCCCTTGTACGTTAATGTTATGGCTTCAATTTCTTTCCTTAAATCTCATGAACCACCCTTTGCTGGCTTCAGACTTTTATTCTGCAGCTTCCTTACCTCTCAGCCTTCCAAGAAGGAGAAGAGTTAGAGTCTTACTCTGGATTAGGCTTTGGCTTAAGGGACAGTGTTGTGGCTGATTTGACCTTCTCTCCAGACTACTAGAACTTTCTCCATATCAGCAATAAGGCTGTTTTGTTTTCTTATCATTTGTGTTCATTGGAGTAACTCTTCTAATTTCCATTAAGAACATTTCCTTTGTATTCACAACTTGGTTAACTGGTGCAAGAGGCCTAGCTTTTGGCCTCTCTTGGTTTTTTTTTTTTTTTTTTAAGATTTTATTTATTTGACATACAGAGATCACAAGTAGGCAGAGAGGCAGGCAGAGAGAGAGGAGGAAGCAGGCTCCCCGCCGAGCAGAGAGCCCGATGCGGGGCTCGATCCCAGGACCCGGAGACCATGACCTGAGCCGAAGGCAGAGGCTCAACCCACTGAGCCACCCAGGCACCCCCTCTCTTGGTTTTCAACATGCCTTCCTTGCTAAGCGTAATCATTTCTAGCTTCTATTTTAAAGTACGAGATGTACATGACTCTTTCTTCCACTTCAACATTTAGAGGCCTGGTAGGTTATTAATTTTGATACTGTCTGTCTCAGAATAAGGAGGTCCAGGCAGAAGACAGGCGGGGTGTCACATGGTTGGTGTAGCAGTCAGAACATACACAACTTTTATCCAATAAGCTTGCTGCCTTACTGGGTGCAGTTCATGGCACACCCAAACAGTTAAAATAGTAAGATCAAAGATAAGTGATCACAGATCACCATAACAATTAAAATAATGAAAAATATTAAAATATTGCAAAAATTACCAAAATGTGACACAGACATTAAAGTGAGCAAATGTTATTAGAAAAATGGTGCTGATAGCCCAACCTTAAGGACGTCTGCCACAAACCTTCAACTATAAAAAAAGCGGTATCTGCAAAGCACAATAAATACAATAAAATGAAAACTGAAAACCACAAAATATTTCTGAAAAAACAGAAGATGAAATAAGTAAATGGGAAGATCACCTTTATGTATTACAAGACAATATTGTTAAGATGTCAATACTGTACAAGGTAATCTACAGAGTCAGTGCACAGCCTAACCTATCAAAATTCCAGTGATATTTTTAACAAATCTAGAAAATTCCATCCTAAAATTCATATGGAATCTCAAGGGACCCCTAGTAGCCAAAACAATCTTAAAAAAGAAAAAAGTTGAAAGTCTCTCACTTCATATTTTCAAAATTTTCAAAAAGCTATAGTAATCAAAACAGTGTGGTACTGGCATAAACAGATATAGACCAGTGTAAGAGAATGAAGGGCCCAGGAATAAGCCCTTGCATCTTGATCAAATGATTTTTGGTAAGGGTACCAATACCATTCAATGGAGAAAGGAGAGTCTTCAACAAATGGTCCTAGGAAAACCGGATATCCATATGCTAAATAATGAATTTGGACCCTTACTTAATACAATATACAAAAATCAACTTAAAATGGATCAAGACCCTAAACATAAGAGCTTAAACTGTAAAACTGTTAGAAGAAAACTTAGAGGAAAAGCTACATGGGGGCGCTTGGGTGGTTCAGTCAGTAAAGCCATCTGCCTTCAGCTCAGGTCGGCCCAGTGTCCAACTCCCTGCTCAGCGGGGAGAGTCTGCTTCTCCTTCTCCCTTTACCCCTTCCTGCACTCTTGCTCTCTCAAATAAAATTTAAAAAAGAAAAGGAAGAAAGGAAGGGAGGGAGGGAAGGAGAGGGAGGAAGGAAAGCTCCATAAAGTTAGATTTGTCAATGATTTCTTGGATGGGATAATACAAGCTACAAAAGAAAAAGTAGATAAATTGGACTCCACGAAAATTACTTTTGTATATCATGGACCCTTATCAACAGGGTTAAAAAAAAAACCTACAGAATGGAAGAAGCATTATATATCTGACAAAATTATAAATCAGAAATTATATACCTAATAAAGACTATCCAGAATTTATAAAGAACTACAACTCAACACACAAAATCCAATTAGAAAAATGGGCAAATGACTTAAAAAGATATTTCTCCAAGGAAGATAGAGAAATGGCCAATAAGCACAAGAGAAGATACTCAATATCACGATCATTAGAGAAATGCAAATCAGAACCCCAACCAAATGGCACTTCATACCCTTTATGATCATTATTATAAAACAGAAAAACAAGTGTTGGGGAGGATGTGGAAAAATTCAAACCTTAATGCATTGCTGGTAGGACTACAAAATGATGGAGGCACTGTGGAAAGCAGTATGGCAGGTACTCCAAAGTTAAACATGGAATTTTCATGATATAGTACCTTTTCCTTCTGGATACGTATATCCCCAAAAGAACTGAAAGCAGGTATTACTCAGGTATTTGCACTCCCATGTTCACAGCAGCATTATTCACAATAGCCAAATGTTCATGGATAGATAAAGAGATGAACAAAATATGATATATATACATATGATGGAATAGGATTCAGTCCTAAAAAGAAGTTCTGATGAGCTCTGAACACATTATGCCAAGTAAAATAAGCCAGACACAAAAGGATATGGGCAGAAGGATTCCATTATATGAGGCACTTATAGTAGCTAGTTAAAGTCCAATGGTGGTTGTTAAGGGTTGCAGAGATGGGGGGTAGGAAGGCAGAGTCTCTGTTTAATGTGCAGGGAGCTGCATTTTGGGAAGATGGAAACTAAGATGGTTGTGCTGGTTACACAACACTGGGAATGTATTTAATGCCAATGAACTGTATACTTAAAAATTGCTAAAATGGTAAATTATATGTTACATACATATTTTGCCACGATGAAAGTATAAAACAAAATGTGAATTCAGCAAAAAAGAGCAGGAAAGCAAACAAATAGAGTAACTCACAACACAGATTGACCTATAAGCAAAATGTTAGCTCAGATAGGCAAAAACCAAGCATGCTCTTTATAAATACACATAGCATGTGTGGTAGTTAAAAAAAAGTTATTCCAAGAATCAGGACAGTGGTGGTGTTATCGCTATGATCAAGGAGGGGGATACAATTTTGTAGGGACACAAATGTGGCATTTAAGGTACTAGCAAACTTGGGTGTCTTCCCTTAAGCATTGAGTACATAAGTGTTTATTCTTGGAATTGTAATATATTTTATATAAATCCTCTGTATATATTTCACAATTTTTTAAAAAGGCAAATTGAACCCTCTCCCACCTAAAACAGAAAAGCAAGCAAACATTGTCCATGTTTAATTTCCCAGATGGTTCACACTTTACCGTAACGAAGACTGGAAAAATCTAAAACACTACAGTGATTATTTTGCAGTCTTCTCTTTGAAGATTTTCTCCCTTGAAATAGCATCTATTCTGTTTTCCTTCTCAGAAATAAAATGGCTCCACACACTTTATTCTCCCAGATGTTTTAAGACTATGAACCTGAACAGGCCTACTATATTAGGACTTTGACCGGTACTAACGTCTCACAAGCTAGAACATTCACTAGACAGGAGACAAATTTTCAAATGAACTTGTCAGAACATTTCCATAAATAATGTTTATCAGGTAGATTTTTTTTTACTGTGTTTCAAACACTATTTTGATGTACATATGATTGCTGTTCACATCAAATTAGCAATATAACCAATAAAATCTGAGCTCATTCAGAACTACCAGTTCCAACTGAAATTTTGGATCCCTAAAAATAAAATACAGACACACAGATAGGTATAGTACTTAATTGAAATATATTGTCTAATATCTACAAAGTGAACTATTGGTCTTAAGAAAGCAGACAAAAGGCACAAAAATCAGTATTACTACAGAGAAGCATTCATGCTACTGGATTTTTATAAATATTCTGAGTGGCACAGTAAAAAATAAATTAAGCATTGAGCAAAAAATCAAATACTCCATTTTTTTCTTTGCTTTATATTCTAGTCATGTCTTGACCTCATTTGTAAAGGCTGAGGACTGAAATTCAACTGAAACCATGGAACGCTTTTGCAGTCTTTATGTGTGTGTCATTTAATCACAGTGGTTTTCTTGCTGAGTTTGGGTCAAACAAGAGAGGCGCACTTAAAAAAAAAAGAAGAAGAAGAAGAACCACAGACAGAAAATTCTTTTCTCTCTCCCCAAACTAAATACAAAATTGAGGCTGTGGTTGTGCAGTTTTTTATATGCATGCGTGTATTTAACTTCTAAAGCCCTTTTTCATCACAAAAGTAGTGAAGTCTTCATCTGACTTGTTTTCTAATAGCAACAGCTTCTGAAAAATGTCTAATGCTTGGTGCAGAAGAAATTGTCAGAAAGATTCTGGGGCAAGGAGATGGGACGCTAATTCCAAGGTGGGCCTGCTTCTCCCAAAGATGCTCCCTCACGGAAGGCTCTGGCACAAACCCTTAATGGCTTCTTGCCCACTTGCCATTCAGTGGGAAATAGCTGCTCTTTCTTGAGGAAGGATAAAATGCTAAAGTGGGGAGGGAGGTGGGAATCACAAAAATAATTGTGAAGTGACAGCCACCTACACTTCCTCCAGGAATGAGCCACTTTCTACCATATGGACACCAACTGGGCCATGTCAGTTCACCTCTGTTTTGACAGGACTTGACTACACGAGAATACTTTTGTGAGTGCAAAACATTTTTGGCAAAGTGAAAAATAGAAAACTTCAAACCTCATTGATAAAAAGGAGCTCGTAATTACCCACTCAAATCTTGGTAAGTGCAGTATTTACATGTGTAATAATACCCAGCAGATATGTGTATATAGTGCATGTGTGTGAACATACAGTGTACTGAGAGCTCACACACAGACCAGTGCACACACACATGCCCCAAATGGCTCTTGAGTAAATTCAATCCTAGAGTGGTTTGGTGGTGCATTTTCACAGTATATCATTTCCCTCTCAGGTACCATTTCTTGAATGGTATCAACAGATCTTAGTGAATACCAGGAGAACCCTGATACTGCACCACTTTAATTCCTACAAAAACAGGGCTCTTTCTGAAAGATCTGCACCACCACCCCATCAGTGTGCCTTCCAAAGCGGATTGAAGTACACCCAGCCGTCGCCCTGCAAGAGAAGGAAGGAGACATTTTATGATGACCTCTCAGCTGGGCAGGTGGGGGAAGCAAAGCTATTTCCCCAGCCTCTGCTCGGTTAGAAATGGAGGACCAAGCAAAGCAGGGCTCGGTTAGCATCTGTTCAGGACTGCCATTAATGCGTGTGCGGGCACCTTGTAGCTCCCAGCCATGCCACACTGGTGGTTGCTTTATAGAGACCATAAATCTTCACATCTTGGCATTTCAGGAGGAAACCCCACAAAATAGCATAAAGGGGGGCTTTGTTGGTTTACATCACATAAGATTAGTTGGCCAGAAAAGCTCTTTGAAATAGTGGGGCAAGAGAAAAAAAGGGCTGGTCCAATGAACAGACAGGAGAGAGAAGGCAAGGCCTGCCTCTGAGGAATTTGCCCACACCCGGGATTTGCAGCCCACCGGCCTGGAGGGGAGGGCCCAACTCTCTGCAGCAGGAGGTGGTCACAGACCCACACACAAGACATGATACCAAGTATCAGGAAAAGCCCAAGAATCAAAATGGTATTTACAATCTGGGGCTTACCTAGAAGGGGATGTACTGTTAATGGTAACAATTCTGGTATTGGGATGACTTTTATTCTTTATATTGCCTCCTACTTTCTGTTATGAACATACTGGCTCTTATTAAACCCAGGAAGAACTGGGGGCGGTTATTTTGTTGTCATCTCTGGGGTTTTTCTATGTCTAACTTTTCCCAGAAGCCAGGCAAACTAGTTGTCTCAGAGAGACCAGATCCACCTCACAAAAGGATCCTTGACCGATTTTGTAATGGGTAATTTTGTGTATTAACTTGATTGGCCATAGTGCCCAGATTAAACAGGATCTCTGTGACTGTGAGGCTATTTCCAGACATGATAATAAGTGCCCTGCCAAGCTGATTTCCCTCCCTAGACTGGATGAGCATGATCCAATCCAGGGCCTGAAAACAAAAAAAAAGGCAAAAAGGGAGGAATTCATCTTTTTTTTTTTTTTTTTCCTGCCTCACTTCTTGAATTGGGACAGCTCATCTCCTGCTTTGGGACTGGCATTTCTACCACTGGCTCCCCTGGTTCTCAGGCCTTTGCCCTCGAACTAAATTGCACCCCTTGGCTTTCCCGGGGTCTATAGCTTGCAAACGGCAGATCCTGAGGCTTTCCAGCCTCCACAATCTCATGAGCCAAGTCCTCATAACAAATGTCTCTATATTCACATCTCCTGCTTCTGTTTGTGTTGTTTCTCTGGAGAAGCCTGGCTAATACAGAGTCACCTCACCCAGGCAAGGCCTCCAGGCACTGTTCTCACTCAGGGCCTCCTAAACAGTCTGCTCAAGCCGGCCTCCTGTCTGAACCAGAATCCAACCTTAAAGTCTCCGCTCCTGCCTGTGGGGAGAAGAGCAGCTCCTGTTCCTGACCAGAAGTCCACCTCAAAGTCCCTAGCTCACCCTGTTGCCTTCCTGCTACACAGTGGAACCCTTCCTTGGAGCTGAAGTCAGACACTAGCAGCATCTGGGCCAAAGAAAGCCTAGACATCCTTCCATCGGCTCTCTGCGTTTCAACTTGTTAAAATTCCTGGCTACCATGTGAATACCCGATTTCTCACTTGTGAAGAACAGGACAGTCTGGGATTGCCTGGTGGTTAAGTGGCCTCCACTCCCCTTAGGGACTCCTGGGTCTGCCCCAGTCCTCATGGGTCCTTGTCTCATTGATACGGCCAGGCTCCTGAGGGCCTGCATTGAAAATGGGGACTCCCACACTTTCGATATTTCCAATTCTGTTCTCAGAAAGCTTCCCAACTGCTCTACAAACAACTTCAGAAGCGTAAGAAGCTCGGTGGGGCCGGTGGTACCTTGCCCGCTTGCCCAGGGGGTGGGCAGCCTGGTGACCAGTGTTCTTTCAGTGTCACTTTCCTGGGGGACAGCAGCAGCCCTGAGGACACAGGACTCAGGCTGGCCTTTCCTAGCAGGTCCATCCCCTCTGGCCCATTCGAGGGCTTCACGGTTAACTTGTTACTAATAATAAAGTAGCAGGGACCATGTTTTTGGTTTTGTTTCTGTTTTTTAAAGAGGACAGCAGCCAGATCTCCACCCCATCCATTCCTCGTGCTCCCTTTCAGGCTGATGAGCTACTCTGACGGAAGATGTCAGATGGGAAGTGTCAGGCGCTCAGTTCTGCCCCAGGAGGGCCGGGCTCAAAGCTGAAGCCAGAGCAGAACAGCCCCAAACCTCCCCAGGACCTCCCCTGCCCCATCCTCATCCATCCAAACGGCTGCAATGGCAAGACAAACCCATCTGTCCCTCACTTGGGACAAGTCCCCAAAGACAGGTGGCAGAGTTACCTCCTGGATAAAATACTTGGGCTGCCACGGTGTGTTGAGGTTCTCCCGTTTCCGTTCCTCCACCCGCTGCTTCTCCTCCAGGCGCCGCTTCTGCTCGGTGGCAGCATCAATGTCCCCCAGCCGCAGGTATCTGGTCACCTCCTGCCAGAGGTTCCTGGGGATGCACGCAGGAGAGGAAGTGGTCAGGCAGGGACAGCTGGCCTGACAAGGGTGGTTCCCAGAAAGAACTCAGGTGGGGAGGGCACTGGGGCAGGGGGAGCGCAGTCCAGGAGCCTCGAAGACCCCTAGAGCCAGGATGAGAATCCAGGGCCAACAGGTACCCAAGTTTCTAGTCCCCGCTATGTCCCAGGCAGCATGCCTCTCTCAGGACTCTAAGGGTCTAGCAACTAAATCTAGTAACAGCAGTAGTAAGCAGTATTAATACTACCAGTATGACAACAACAATCACAGCAGACATACTGCGTATCGTATATCTAACACTTTACATTCATAATAGCTCAAGTCATTGTCACAACCACCCAGGGGTATGGTTGATATATGACCAACCCCATTTTAAAGAGAAACATAAGATCCACAAAAAGGGATGGGCTCAAGGTCAGCAAGCTCATCAATATGAACCACGGCTGCTGATCCACAGAGGACCCCGCTATTAAGAGGTGTAGAATGGGGTGAGTGGGCGTCTGTGTTTATGAGGCAGGATCCATCAGGCCCCCCACGTCCACATGGAAAATTACTTCTCTGCCTCACTCATTCATTCATCACAGAAGGCAGCCTAGACCAGCTTTCCCCCTCGGGAATGTCCAGGGACCATTCTTGATTCATATTCTGCTTTGGAGGAGGACAGGGACTGAGGATATGCACATGCATCCCCTTTGTGCTTCTTCGTGTAAATGCATCAGGGCAATTTGGGATTTTTGCACAAAAGAAACTATCAGCATTCTCAACTGTGAGGACTCCCTCCCTGACTTTGGGGAAAAGATGCCTCTGCAGGCAGGAGTAAGCAGACATTCCAGAATTAGATCCACGGCCAGGGAGCGCTCCCACAGTGGAATACCCTTGGCCTCGTCCACGAGAGGGTCTGGAATGGCAGGAAGCCCAGAGCGTTGGCATGATGAAGCCGAGAAAAGGCAGACTAGGCTGTCAGCCAAGTGGAGACAATGAGCAGCCCCTTCTGAGGGGAATCAGAACCAGCCAGGTGACAGGGGACGAGACCTGCACACCAGACCTGTTCAGAGCCCCACCGTACACAGCCCCAGGGAGAACAATGCTCTGACTCCCATTCTACCGTGGGAGAAACTTCTTGAACCGGACTCTAAAGCTGAGCGCTCAGCGGCTAGTTCTCTGTCCCCTGGGTCAGGAGCTGAGAAGAGCCAAGCCCAGAAGAAACACCCCGCCAGGCTCCCACCTGGACTCCATGGGCCCCTGCTTCTCCAGAGGTCTGATCTTCTTGGGGTACACTGGCAGTGTGGTTGTGTCGATGACCCTGGTCTCTCCGCTGTTGTAGGTGAACTCTAAGGTACCGTTCCATTCCCCGTGGGCTTTACAAACAATGGTGTTGGTTGGGTTGTGCTTCACTTCGGCTGTGACCCTGAATGAATGAATGAATGAATGAATCAAATGAACACGTTTTGCGGGATTATCAAAACAGAGGCTCACACTTCAAAAGCCGTACTCACAAGCAGAGATTCTTTTCCATGGGGTCGCGAGGGAGAGGGATTGTTTTTTGCCATTTTGCTTAAAGCCTAGCTCTGAAAATGTGACCTAATATTCTTGATCAGAGAAAGCAAGCATTGGTAGGACAACTGGTGAGATGTGAATGAAGTCTGCAACTTAGTTGATGGCAATGCAGCCATGTTAATTGCTTAATTTTGATACACACACAAAGGTGCTAAGCTTTTATTGGGGTGGAAATCGAGCAATTCAGTAGAAATGAAGTATACACTTCTCCCTAAAATAGCATCGAATACTGCTACATTTTACCCACCAAGAGGGCGTGAGAATAGGCCAAACAGGACTGCTCACAATCAGCCTGAGATCCCGCGGAAAAAGGAGGGAAATGTTCAAGCTGGCATCCAAAGACTGAATGAAACCTCAGCTCATGGCACTGCACACCATCCCCCTGCCAGCCGCAGCTCCGAGGGCCCCCCTTTACAAGGGCCTTTGTGGAGCTCTGTGTCCTCCCCTGCTTCTCCTGCCTGGCCTGAGGGGGCTCCAGGTCTCCAGCCCCGGGAGAAAGCTGACCGCACCTCCCACTCCTTGAAGCGTGCAGTGCAAACAGGAGAGCCTACTTGGAAGCGGCCAAGGGGAGGAAGGAACTAAGCTCCTCTCTTCCTAATGGCACAGCTCAGGCTGAACTTAGAGTTTCCAAACACACGCTTGGAAGCTCCCTCCCTGTGAACACAGCCATGGCTCCTAGGTGCTGAGGCCAAGGCTTGCGGGGGGGAGTTTCGGGAATGTTCTGGCTGCATGTACTGGCAGGGTGCTGGTGGGGGGCTGGCAAAACTTTAACAACTGGCTCCCCAAAGGGCAAGACACCTGATCGGTAGCATCTATTATTGTCGGGGGTGCCCCCACAGCTGATCGCAAGCTCCTGACAGGGTCTGAGGGACGGCTTGTGCGAGCCAGAGTGCTTGGCTCCCAAACAGGTACTGTAGGCAGCCCCCTCCCCGGGTGACACCGGACATGTCGCATGAACGCCATACAGAACAACACCTCCCCAGGAAAAGGGCCAAGATGGGAGTTTGCTTAGATGGTGACCTGTAACTACAAGAAGAACAACTTAAGGCTGCCCTCAAATAGTAGGCTTTCCCTTCGATTTCTTAGGATCAGTCTTCCCCAGCTTCTAAAGTGTCCTGATTTCGTAGATGATATGGGGTTCAGGATATTTCATGGAAATCAACTTAACATGAAATGAGCTCTCAGTGGGTTAAGCATCTGCCTCGGGCTCATGTCATGGTCCCAGGGTCCTGGGATTGAGCCCCACATTGGGCTCCCTGCTCAGCAGGGAGTCTGTTCTCCCTCTCCCTCAGCCACTCCCCCTGCTTTTGCTCTCTATCAAATAAAAGAGCAATCTTTTTTTTTTTTTTTTTTTTTTAAGATTTTTGTCAGAGAGAGAGTGCACACAAGCAGGGGGAGCAGCAGGCAGAGCAGGCAGAGGAAGAAGCAGGCTTCCTGCCGAGCAGGGAGCCCCATCTGGGACTCAATCCCAGGACTCTGGGATCATGACCTGAGCTGAAGGCAGACGCCCAACCAAATGAGCCACCCAGTCATCCCAATAAATAACAATATTAAAAAAAAATAAATTAAAAAAAGAGCTCTCAGGCAGTGTCTGAGCTCACAGATGGAATTGTTTCAGAGCAGAGAAATGGACTGTGTCCCCAGAAGGGAAAGGTTATCTTAAAAAATGGAACCAGCTTTCACTCTCTGGTGTGGTTCCCAGGACTCTATCACCATAGGATTTCACTGGAAGTGCAGATTGGGGAGGGCTTTAAAAAACTGCCATGTCAGGGGTATGGGTAGGAAAGAGGTGCCTCTTTTGAAAAAGATGTGTTCAGGGGGAGGGGTCAAGATGGCGGAGGAGTAGCAGGCTGAGACGACATCAGGTCTCAGGAGTTCAGCTAGATAACTTATCAAACCATTCCGAACACCTACAAATCCAACAGGAGATAGAAGAGAAGAGCAACAATTCTAGAAACAGAAAATCGACCACTTTCTGAAAGGTAGGACTGGCGGAGAAGTGAATCCAGAGCAACGGGAAGATAGACTACGGGGGAGGGGCCAGCTCCCGGAAAGCGGCAGAACAACGGAGCACAAAATCAGGACTTTTAAAAGTCTGCTCCACTGTGGAACATTGCTCCAGAGGCAAAGCCAGGGTGAAGCCCAGGCGGGGACAGCGTGGCCTCAGGTCGCGCAGGGTCACAGAAGGATCAGGGGTGTCTGAGTATCGCAGAGCTCGCAGGTATTAGAGCGGGGAAGCCGGCTACAGAGACGGAACCGAGGAGTGAGCTCTCAGCTCAGGGTTACTTCAAACTGTGATCTGTGGCAGTCAGGACACTGCTCTTTGAGCAGGGACCCCACAAGATCTGGGGAGAACCCCTGGAAGAGTACAGGGATCTACTGGGTTTGGAGACTCCAAACGGGGCTGTGTGCCAGAGACAGAAACGCTCAATCACAGGTGGGTGAGCTCAGAGCATGGCTGGAGGCCAGAGAGACGGGAGTGATTGAGCGCTTTTCTCTGAGGGCGCACTGAGGAGTGGGGCCCCGAGCTCTCAGCTCCTCCGGGCCGGAGACCGGGAGGCCGCCATCTTCATTCCCGCCCTCCGGAACTCTACGGAAAGCGCTCAGGGAACAAAAGCTCCCGAAAAAAAACCCGAGCGGATTACTCAAACCGGCCGGGTAAGGGCGGTGCAACTCCGCCTGGGGCAAAGACGCTTGAGAATCACTATAACAGGCCTCTCCCCCAGAAGATCAACGGGAAACCCAGCCAAGACCAAGCTCACTGACCAAGGAGAACAGCAGAATTCCAGAGGATGGGGAAAGCAAAGCATGGAATTCATAGCTTTCTCCCCATGATCCTTTAGTCTTACAAAGTTAATTAAATTTGTTTAATTTTTTTAACTTCTACTCTTTCCTCTTTTAACATTTTTTAACTAGGTTATCTTAACAATACTTTTCTTTAAAAAAAAATCTTTTTGAACCTTTATTATTATACTCATATTTTATCCTTCATTGTATCTATCTTTTGTATACACATAGGGTTTTTTCTTCTAAAAATTTTTTGGATACTTCTTCTAATAGATCAAAATGTACTCTAAATCTAGCACACAGTTTGTTCCAGTCTCCAACCTGAGAAAATTCTCTCCACGTTCATTTTCTTTCTTTTCCCAACCAACTTATCAACTCCTTTTTTAGAACTTTTTTAAAAATTTTCATCTTTAGAGTCATATTCCATCCCTTCATTGTGTTTACTTATTTTGGTGTGTGTGTGTGTGTATTTTTTTTTTCTTTCTTTAAAATTTTGGGAGGTAGTTTCTTCTAAGAGACCAAAATACTCCCAAAATCAAGTGGGTGGCTCTGTTCTAGTCACCAGTCTAATATATATATTTTCTTTTTCTTTCTTTTTTTAAAAATTTTTTTAACTTCTTTTTACCCCCTTTCTTCTCCCCATGACTTGGGATCTCTTCTGATTTGGTTAACGCACATTTTTCTGGGGTCATTACCGCCCTTTTAGTATTTTATTCTCTCATTCATATATTCTTATCTGGATAAAATGACAAGGTGGAAAAACTCAACACAAAAAAAAGAACAGGAGGCAGTAACAAAGGCTAGAGACCAAATCAATACGGACATTGGTAATATGTCAGATCTAGAGTTCAGAATGATGATTCTCAAGGTGCTAGCTGGGTTCAAAAAAGGCACGGAAGATATTAGAGAAACCATGTCTGGAGAAATAAAAGCCCTTTCTGGAGAAGTAAAAGGACTAAAATCTAACCAAGCTAAAATCAAAAAAGCTATTAATGAGGTACAATAAAAAATGGAGGCTTTTACTGCTAGGATAAATGAGGCAGAAGAGAGAATTAGTGATATAGAAGACGAAATGACAGAGGATAAAGAAGCTGAGCAAAAGAGAGACAAACAATTACTGGACCACGAGGGCAGAATTCGAAAGATAAGTGATACCGTAAGATGATACAATATTAGAATAACTGGGATTCCAGAAAAAGAAGAAAGAGAGAGGGGGGCAGAGGGTATATTGGAGCGGATTACTGTAGTATTGTAGAGAATTTCCCTAATATAGCAAAGGGAACAAGCATCAAAGTCCAGGAGGCACTGAGTACCCTCCTCAAAATCAGTAAGAATAGGTCTACACCCTGTCATCTAATAGTAAAACTCACAAGTCTTAGTGACAAAGAGAAAATCCTGAAAGCAGCCCGGGACAAGAAGTCTGTAACATAAAATGGTAAAAATACTAGACTGGCAGCAAACTTATCCACAGAGACCCAGCAGGCCAGAAAGAACTGGCATGATATATTCAGAGCACTAAATGAGAAAAACATGCAGCCAAGAAAACTATATCCAGCTAGCCTGTCATTGAACATAGAAGGAGAGATAAAAAGCTTCCAGGACAAACAAAAGCTAAAAGGGTTTGTAAACACCAAACCAGCTCTACAAAAAACATTGAAAGGGGTCCTCTAAGCAAAGAGAGAACCTAAAAGTAGTAGACCAGAAAGGAACAGAGAGACAATATACAATAACAATCACCTTACAGGCAATACAACGTCACTAAATTCATATCTTTCAATAGTTACCCTGAATGTTAATGGGCTCAATGCCCCAATCAAAAGACACAGGGTATCAGAATGGATTTAAAAAACAAAAACAAAACAAAACAAAAAAAACACATCAATATGCTGTCTACAAGAAACTCATTTTAGACCCGAAGACACCTCCAGATTTTAAGTGAGGGGTGGAAAACAATTTACCATGCTAACGAACATCAAAAGAAAGCTGGGGTGGTGATCCTTTTATCAGATCAATTAGATTTTAAGCCAAAGACTATAATAAGAGATGAGGAAGGACACTATATCATACTCCAAGGGTCTGTCCAACAAGAAGATCTAACAATTTTAAATATCTATACCCCTAACAGGGGAGCAGCCAACTACATAAACAAATTAATAACAAAATCAAAGAAACACATCGACAATAATACAATAATAGTAGGGGACTTTAACACCCCCCTCACTGAAATGGACAGATCATCCAAGCAAAAGATCAACAAGGAAATAAAGGCCTTAAATGACACACTGGACCAGATGGACATTACAGATATATTCAGAACATTCCATCCCAAAGCAACAGAATACACATTCTTCTCTAGTGCACATGGAACATTCTCCAGAATAGATCACATCAGGTCACAAATCAGGTCTCAACTGGTACCAAAAGACTGGGGTCATTCCCTGGATATTTTCAGACCACAATGCTTTGAAACTAGAACTCAATCACAAGAGTAAAGTTGGAAAGGACCCAAATACATGGAGGCTAAAGAGCATCCTACTAAAGAATGAAAGGGTCAACCAGGAAATTAAAGAATTAAAAAAAAATTCATGGAAACAAATGATAATGAAAACAAATGGTTCAAAATCTGTGGGACACAGCAAAGGCAGACCTGAGAGGAAAATATATAGCAATACAAGCCTTTCTCAAGAAACAAGAAAGGTCTCAAATACAAAACCTAACCCTACACCTAAAGGAGCTGGAGAAAGAACAACAAAGAAAGCCTAAACCCAGCAGGAGAAGAGAAATAATAAAGATCAGAACAGAAATCAATGAAATAGAAATAAAAAAAAATAATAGAACAGATTAACAAAACTAGGAGCTGGTTCTTTGAAAGAATTAGTAAGATTGATAAACCCCCCAGACTTATCAAAAAGAAAAGAGAAAGGACCCAAATAAATAAAATCATGAATGAAAGAGGAGAGATCACAACCAATACCAAAGAAATACAAACAATTGTAAGAACGTATTATGAGAAACTATATGCCAGCAAATTTGACAATCTGGAAGAAATGGATGCATTCCTAGAGACATATAAACTACCAAAACTGAACCAGGAAGAAATAGAAAACCTGAACAGACCCATAACCAGTAAGGAGATTGAAGAAGTCATCAAAAATCTCCCAACAAACAAGAGCCCAGGGCCAGAAGGTTTCCCAGAGGAATCCCACCAAGCATTTAAAGAAGAATTAATTACTATTCTCCTAAAACTGTTCCAAAAATGGAAATGGAAGGAAAACTTCCAAACTCATTTTATGAGGCCAGCATTACCTTGATCCCAAAACAAGACAAGGACCCCATCAAAAAAGAGAGTTACAGACCAATATCCTTGATGAACACAGATGCTTCTCACCAAGATACTAGCCAATAGAATCCAACAGTATATTAAAAGGATTATTCACCACGACCAAGTGGGATTTATTCCTGAACTACAAGGTTGGTCCAACATCCACAAATCAATCAATGTGATACAATACTTTAAAAAAAGAAAGAACAAGAATCATATTACATTCCCAATAGATGCTAAAAAAGCATCTGACAAAGTACAGCATCCTTTCTTGATCAAAACTCTTCAAAGTGTAGGGATAAAGGATACATACCTCAATATCATCAAAGCCAACTGTGAAAAAGCCACCTCGAATATCATTCTCAATGGGGAAAACCTGAGAGCTTTTCCGCTAAGGTCAGCAACCCAGCAGGGATGTCCATTATCACCACTGCTATTCAACACAGTACTAGAAGTTCTAGCCTCAGCAATCAGACGACATTTAATCAGAAATTAAAGGCATCCAAATTGGCAAGGAGGAAGTCAAACTATCACTCTTTGCAGATGATATGATATTTTATGTGGAAAATGGAAAAGATTCCACTCCAAAACTGCTAGAACTCAAACAGGAATTCAGTAAAGTGTCAGGATATAAAATCAATGCACAGAAATCAATTGCATTTCTATATAGCAACAAGACAGAAGAAAGATAAATTAAGGAGTTGATCCCAGTTACAATTGCACCCAAAACCATAAGATACCTAGGAATAAACCGAACCAAAGAGGCAACGAATCTGCACTCAGAAAACTATAAAGTACTCATGAAAGAAACTGAGGAAGACACAAAGAAATGGAAAAATGTTCCATGCTCCTGGATTGGAAGAACAAATATTGTGAAAATGTCTACGCTACCTAAAGCAATCTACACATTTAATGCAATCCCTATCAAAATACCATCCATTTTTCCCCAAACAAACGGAACAAATAATCCTAAAATTTATATGGAACCAGAAAAGACCTCGAATACCCAGAGGAATGTTGAAAAAGAAAGCCAAAGTTGGTGGCATCACAATTCCAGACTTCAAGCTCTATTACAAAGCTGTCATCATCAAAACAATATGGTACTGGCACAAAAACAGACCTACAGATCAGTGGAACAGAATAGAGAGCCCAGAAATAGACCCTCAACTCCATGGTCAACTAATCTTTGACAAAGCAGGAAAGAATGTCCAATGGAAAAAAGAGTGTCTTCAACAAATGGTGTTGGGAAAATTGGACAGGCACATGCAGAAAAATGAAACTAGACCACTTCCTTATACACAAAAATAGACTCCAAATGGATGAAAGACCTCAATGTGAGAAAGGAATCCATCAAAATCTTTGAGAAGAACACAGGCAGCAACCTCTTCAACCTCAGCCACAACAACTTCTTCCTAGAAACATCGCCAAAAGCAGGGGAAGCAAGGGCAAAAATGAACTGTTGGGACTTCATCAAGATAAAAAGCTTTTGTACAGCAAAGCAAACAGTCAACAAAACCAAAGGACAACTGACAGAATGGGAGACGATATTTGCAAATGACATATCAGATAAAGGGCTAGTATCCAAAATCTATAAAGAACTTAGCAAACTCAACACCCAAAAGAACAAATAATCCAATCAAGAAATGGGCAGAGGACATGAACAGACATATCTGCGAAGAAGATACCCAGATGGCCAACAGACACTGAAAAAGTGCTCCATATCACTTGGCATCTGGGAAATACAAATCAAAACCACAATGAGATACCACCTCAACACCAGTCAGAATGGCTAAAATTAACAAGTCAGGAAACAACAGATGCTGGCAAGGATGCGGATAAAGGGGAACCCTCCTACACTGTTGGTGGGAATGCAAGCTGGTGCAGCCACTCTGGAAAACAGCATGGAGGTTCCTCAAAAAGTTGAAAATATAGCTACCCTACAACCCACAATCGCACTACTGGGTATTTACCCTAAAGATACAAACGTAGTGATCCGAAGGGGCACGTGCACCTGAATGTTTATAGCAGCAATGTCTACAATAGCCAAACTATGGAAAGAACCTAGATGTCCATCAACAGACGAATAGATAAAGAAGAAGTGGTATATATACACAATGGAATACTATGCAGCCATCAAAAGAAATGAAATCTTGCCATTTGCGATGACGTGGATGGAACTAGAGGGTATTATGCTGAGTGAAATAAGTCAATCGGAGAAAGACAATTATCATATGATCTCCCTGATGTGAGGAAGTTGAGAGGCAAAGTTGGAGGTTTGGTGGGTAGGGAAGGAAAAAATGAAACAAGATGGAATCGGGAGGGAGACAAACCATAAGAGACTCTTAATCTCACAAAACAAACTGAGGGTTGCCGGGGGGAAGAGGGTAGGGAGAGGGTGGTGGGGTTATGGACATTGGGGAAGGTATGTGCTATGGTGAGTGCTGTGAAGTGTATTCACAGACCTGTACCCCTGGGCCTAATGATACATTATGTGTTAGTAAAAAATTAAAAATTAAAAAAAAAAAAAAAAAAGATGTGTTCACTCTATCTTGATTGCCAACTCCTCCCATGGTTGGAATACAAGCTCCCTCTGGAGGAGAGAAAGCCAGGGTATCATGTGAAGGCAAACACACAGCCTCAGGGGCGGCATCCTACCTGTGGACCTTCCCTCCGTAAAAAGGCTTCGTGTGGAATATGACTGTTGCCGAGTACCCCGTCTTGGCACAGCTGATGCTCACTTTGCCTCCGAGCTCCACCCAGGGGATGGTGAGAATGGACCTCGCGTAGGCACTGGGCAGGGTGAACACGTACTCCTCCCCATGTTCCAGGAGCCTCAGCACACCTCCAGGGAGAGAGGAGGAGAGAGTCAGGCACACAAGATGAGGGCAGCTGGGGATCAAAAGACATGAAGATGACAAACCAAACACCTCCGGCAACAGATACCACATCTCCCACCTCTGCAAAGGTGAGCTGCTCACCGACCACGTATGTATTTATCCCCTGCCTTCCTGCGTGCCAGACACCGCTGCGAATACAATAGTGAACAGACCCACTTGCTTCCTTCAAGGGGAAAAGGAAGGTTGACATTAATCACCGACTCTGATGAAAGGAGGGAAAAGGGCCCAGTGCCATGGAGGCCTCCAGAGAACAGAATTCTCCCTAAGGAAGGGCTGCTTGGACCCGGTAAGAGTTGTGAAGGTAAAGAGATGAGAGAAATAGTCCAGGCAGAGGGAAGAGGAGGTACAAAGGGCCTGTGGTAGAAAGGAGACTGGTGAGCTGGGAAGGGTTGAGGGAAGGGCCCACGTGCAAAAGGGAGGGAGTAGGTGTAGGTGTGCAGGCTGGCCAATTCAGCAGGGCCCAGATCTTCTTTTAACCCTTGAAATAGCATGTAAAGAAGTTCTGCCTTCTTCTGAAAGCAGCACAGACCTTCACGGTTCTCATGAAGCTAGAGAACTGGACCCTGCTATCAGCAGCCGGACGCAGGCACTATCCACATGAGCTCCCCACCTGCAGATCAGGGGGTCTCCAACCCAGGGTCTAAGTGTCAGGTGTGGAGAGGTCTTAGTCCTCTGGAACAATGCAAAAGTGCGTGGGTTTGTCTACTTTCTAGGGAAAAGGGCCATGGGTTTCACCAAGCTCTCAAAAGCGGACATGAAAGCCTTGATTTAAACGCACAAACTCCCAGGGCTGGGAGTCTAGTTGAATCCTATTGTGTAGTTTATGTGCTGCACAACGTGCCCTCAAGGGCTGAAGTCCAGCCCTCACTCTGGCCCACCAGGCTGGGCACCCACACTCGAGGGGCAGCATTTCACTGCACCCTGAGGCCCATATAGGCCAGCAGAGGCCCCCGAACCAGGCTATGAGTTGACATGTGTTCCATGCAAGGAACCTTCTCGGCCTCCCACTCCAACCCTGGGGCTCAGGGACCTGCATGTGGCCTGGCCCTCTGTCCCAGCTCATTCCCCCAGTCATCTGCAGGTGCACAGTGCATCCCGGGAAGGAATGTGCTGCCCTTCCGCCCACCCTGGTGGCATCCCCCCTCCCCCGATCCCGGGGTCAGTGGTGCCCCTGTGAGAGGGCACTTTCTGGCTGCCCGGCATCCCTGGGGGGCTTCCCCATTATGTCCCTTAAGTTTCACAATGACCCCATTTAGCAGTACTTTTCATTTTTAAGTAAGGATGAGGAAGCTGAAACACAGTTTAAGTAGTTTGTCTGGACAGTGCTTCCCTCTGAGGTGAGACAAGCATCAGTATCAACTAGAGCTAGAATGTCCCCAGGAGAGACAGTGCATTTCTCTGATGTGCTGATGAGCTTGCCTGAGGTGCTGAGGACAGATGGGACTAACTCGTACAGTGGAGTCCTGAATGTTGAGTCGCCGGAGGCACACTTGAAGGAGCGTACAGCTATAATTTAATGTATCCTTGACCATCCCCTTACTCGCCGATGGGCTACCGTCTGCGGATAGCCGACAAGGCTGGTCTGGAACCAGCAGAAACCCTCCCTGTTCACTCCAGGAAAGTCAGTTCCGCTGAGCCACAGAAACAGGGAGGGGGCCTGCTGTTCTGGGCTGACACACTCGCGTGCGCGTGTGTGTGCGCGTGCACATGTGTGTGAGTGGAGGGAGGCTTAAGCAGGTGGGGCACACGCAGCAGCTGAGGTGGTGGGTCACTCACAATCATGTGGGCAGGACTGGAGGACAGATATCATGGCAGCATTTAAATCTCAATCTCACTCCTTCCTTCCCCCCGCCCCCCGCCAGGAGTATAACTGAATATATGTAACATAAATGCTATTTGTGCATTTACGTTATGCCAAATACGCTGAACATCAGAGCAGCCCTCCTCCCCACTTCTCCACCTTGCCTTAGTTCTTGTAACTGAATGAACCCAGCCCCGGGAAAGTCAAGCCCCCAGGCCAGCGAATGCTCTCCAGCAGATCCTTCTCCCTCCTCCCTGGGGCAGCCAGTAGACTTCCCAGATGCCCTGGAGGCCTTGCCCTGTGCGCCTACGGGGAGGGATGATGTGTCTGGCAAGAGAATTGCCCTTTGCTGGCTCAGTTCTTACAGGTGCTGAGCAGGACCCTTGGAGGAGAACAGTCGGGGCTGACACGCTTTTTGTTTCAAAGCCCACTTTGTGTCTGACTTCCTTGTGTTCAGTTGCTGGAGGAGATGGCCCAGAGCAGGTGGAAAATCACAGCTAATACCAGACAATAGGTAGGATGCCAACAGGCAAGGAGAATCAGAAGGAAAAGCTGAGGAGAGAGAGAGGTTACCTCAGACCTTCCTCCTTGGCCCAGTTCTACCCACAAGCTTCCAGGTTCCCCGGGGCCAGCCACATTTGCAGGGTCTCTGGGTCTGTGGCAGCTGGGAGGGGACCCCTGGGTCCCCGCAGAGGAGGCTGTCCATCCCCAGTGGGCCTGCCTCCGAAGTCCCGGAGAAGAGGCTTCCCTGGCACCGCCCATCCCCAGACTCTGTGCTAACTAGCAATAGAAGCCTTCCCAGGTGGCCAATGTGTCCTCAAGGGCACCACCTCAGCTCTGACGGCTATAGCATCCCTGGGTGGTCAGCTCTTCCAGGCTTCAGCTGAAAGTGCCCTGGGGGCTCACACCCGCCAGCAGCCTCTTCTCAGGCCAGGGCCACACATCCTGGGCTCCACGTGCCACACCTTCCTGGCCTCATTCGCCAACATCAACTTGGTGACATAGGGTTCTACAGCTGATACTCTCTTTACAACATATTCACATGGATCCTAAGCCCCACGTGTTCATAAAGGGCTAGATGAGATGGAGATCTCTCAAGGGCCAGCGGCTGGTGGGGGGGGGGGGGGTCCTTCCAAGCCCTCAGTCACTCATCAGCCTGGCAACCGTAACTTCTCTGTGCCTCAGTTTCCTCATCCGTGACACAGGGATGATGGCATCCATACCTCACAGGGCTGTGGTGAGGAGAAGAGGGTGATTCTAGAACTCAGCGAAAAGCCTCCGCCTGGCACACAGCTAGAATCCTGGAGGTTTTATATGCTAACTACTCCTCCCCCCTCTGCGGCGGCTCTCTTGGTGGGTGAACCCTGAGCTGGGGTATTTCCATTTGGGACTAAAGAGTGAATCACAAAGTGGCAGCGGGTCAGGCACATGATGGGTGAAGAGAGGTGGGAGGCGTCCTCTTCCCACTCAGCTCTAGAAAAATGTCTTACAGGGGCACCTGGGTGGCTGGGTCAGTTAAGCATCTGACTCGTGATCTCAGAGTCCTGCGTTCTGCCTGTGCCGGCCTCCACCCTGGGTGTAGAGCCTACTTAAAAAAAAAAAGAAAAGAAAGAAAAAGAAAAAAAGAAAAATCTCTTGCAAACCTGAAGTCCACAGACATCAGTGAGCCCCAACATTGAGTTGATAGGAAAGCACTGGGGAGACCACATTCCTTTGGCTTTTCTCTAAAAATCCACAAATGTGTGCTTTCTCATTAATCACCTGCAATTATGCCTTCTCAGTCCTAACTCCTCTTCCAGGGCTGCATTTAAAAAAAAAAAAAAAAAAAAAAAAAGCCTGACCCTAATATGAATAAAAGACTATATTAAAACCAGACTTACAGATGGGCTCACAAATGAAAGTCCCTTTCTAATTAGCCTAAGAGCTGAGAGAAGCCAAAAAATGCCAAATAATCAATACTTCCACATCACAGTTAGTTTTCAAGCTGCAAGATTTCCAGTTTAAATTCCACAGACTGATTCACCAATCAACATTAAGGCAACACATTAAGATTTCCAAACTGATACATTTGAAATAATTTCACACCTGCTCTCATTCTGAGGAACCCCAACTTTTCCAGTAGGACACGGTCTCTGGGAAGCACCTTAGTGGCAGGAAGGAGCTCGGGCCGGGTCTGCAGGCCTGGCAGCATCGGCGCTCCCAATCACCAGGCCCATGCGGCATTCTCTTGCTAGAATGAGCTAGAACTAATTGCCTCTCCCCACAGACCCAATTAAGCTGTGCCATTTCCTGGGCTCTGGCCCTGGAGTTTTGGGGGGAGCAGGTTGTAAGTGCAGCTGAATATGCCTCAGCTCCGCCCCCCCCCCCCCCCCCCCCCCCCCCCCCGCGCCCCAGAGAGTGGGTGATGAGTGGAAGGGCCTTGCTTCCCTGGAGGGAAAGCTGCGGGGGGGTGGGGGGGTCGCGGAACAGTGTGTTGTCAATTAGGGGTCTGAATGCAAGGGTGGAGGGACCTGGGAGGGGGGTCCCCCAATGAAGCGCTGCATAAGCACTGCACAGGCATTCTGTCCTTGCCAAATATGGCAGAGCCTAAAGGCAGTACTTTAAAAGATAAGCCCACGTATTTGCATATAAAAACTTACTTCCCGTGGACCCACCCTAAGATCTAATTTTTAAGAAAGAGGGGGTAGAAAAAACGGTACTTCAGAACCGATCAACAAATGCATGGAATGTGCTAGATCAGTACAAGGAATTAGTGAGGGGGGAAAGGAAAATCTGGCTTCCCATTCCCCCAACGGACCTCTGAATACAGGAACCAGAACCTTTTGCTCCAAAATTTGGGGACACTTAAAAGTATTTTCTGGGGGAATGGGGAGGGCACCCAGGTGGCTCAGTTGGTTAAGCGTCTGCCTTCAGCTCAGGTCATGATCCCAGGGTTCTGGGAGGGAGCCCCACATCAGGCTCCCTGCTCAGCGGGAAGCCTGCTTCTCCCTCTCCATGTTTTCTCTCTCTCAAATAAATAAAATCATTTTTTTTAAATGGTATTTGCGAGGACACCAGGAATTAAGAACACAGAAGAAAGAGTATGAGGACATAGCAAGAAGGATGACCACATGCAAACCAAGGAAGAAGAAACCAAACCTGCTGACACCTTGATCTTGGAATTCTAGCTTCCCGAACTGTGAGAAAATAAATTTCAGTTGTTTAAGCCAAAAAAAAAAAAAAAAAAGTATTTGCTAGGAAAAAATAAGGATCCTGGGTGTTACAGAGTGCACATTTAATTAATATGAATGGGGATGTAGCTTCTAGAAGGAATTGGGAAATTTAAGGCCTCACAAGCATGAGCCAGGGGTAGGTCCCCTGACCCCTCCCAGGTCCATCCACATCAGGAAAGCACTGGGTGGCCAGAAAGGGCTATGTCCAGGGAGGACCCTTCCAGAGTGTCTCTCTAGAATTTTCTTCCCTGATTCACGCTCTGCTGAGAAGTTCTAAGTAGAATTCTTGAACAGGTAGAATTGGGAGCAGCAGATTCTAATTCTACTTGAGGGATGGCTCCAGTGAGGGAGGGTCTCAGGAGAGAGTGTTAGATGATCTCCCTCCCACTGCATTAAGAGCTTTGCCCAGCGTGCCCAGGACTGTGCCAAGTGAATCCAAGGCCCCAGGCCCCATTCGCCGCCTGTTGGGAACAGGGGAGCAAACACCCTGAGACATCAGACGCCCCCACTCTGAGCCACTCTCACTCAACAACCACCACCAACAACAGAAAGTGAAGGTGCTGGCTCACCTCAGTGCGGGAAGCAGGGGACACACTGGGGTTAAGAGGACCCACCTTTCTCAAGTAAAGTTCCAGAGGAGATGGATGTCGGTCACACAGGCTGCGGGGTGAAGGAAGGAGCCCCAGCCCAGGACAGAGCAGGGTAACAGAGCACCCAGGGAAGAGGGGAGAGAGGCTCAGAATGGGCCGGAAGGGCGGAGCTAGCAAGACAACAGGACAGGCAACACGTCTGTACACAGCCTCCTCACCAGAGCCCACTCCTGAGGTGGACCGCTGGGGAGAGACGGAGTTTCACGGACTTAAGAACTCCCTAAATCCCTAGATTTGCAAATCTTCACCTTTATGGAAAATCTCCAGATCTCTGTCCAATGTCAAGAATCCTGACTCAGGGGCCCCGAGGCTGGGAGGTACCTGCCCGGTGCTCTCCTTTACGAATTTGTGACTTTGCCTTGCCCTGGCACGGGGCAGCAGGCACTGTCTCTGAGCACAGGGGAATCCCCAGAAAGGCACTGGAATAAATCGCCCGTGTACCTGAAAGTGCATTTACCTTTATCAGAAGATCTTCTACTCATTGAGCACCTTACCCTGGCTAATGACAGACTGAAAGTATGTGTGGGGTGGGGGAGGGAGGAAGAGAAAAGAAAGGACTTGTCTGTCTCCCTCCAGCTGTGCCCCTGGGCCCTCCCTGCTCCCCGCTCATCAGTTCCAGCAGCCCTGGGGATGGGTTCCAGCCATGTCCACTGTCCACGGACTCACACCTCACTCAGGGGAAAAGCCCGAGTCCTTGCAGACCCCCGACCTAGCCTCCCGTGGCCCTCCTCTCTGACCTGTCCCCTCTCCTCCCGCCATCGCAGCCATAACGAAGTTCCCAGAACAGCCCTGTCTCACATGCTCGCCCACGGCCCCCGAGCCTCCTGCTCTCTCGGCCAGGAGCAGCCTTCCTCCAGCTGTCCACACAGCTCCTCTCTCACCCCTGGCAAGCATTTGCTCAAAGGCTGCCTTCTGGGGGCGCCTAGGGGGGTTCAGTCATTAAGTGTCTGCCTTCAGCTCAGGTCATGATCCCACAGGGTCCTGGAATCCAGCCCGGAATCGGGTTCCCTGCTGGGCAGGAAGCCTGCCTCACCCTCTTCCCTCTCTCCCTGCTTGGGCTCTCTCTTGCTTTGTCAAATAAAATTAAAAAAAAAAAAAAAAAAAAAAAAAGGCTACATTTTTGTGGAGGTCTGTCCTATGAATAGCGGCAGCACCCCCTCGCTGGGCACCCCACTCCCTATCACCCCGTCCTGCTTGGTCTCATCAGCGCCAGTCCCGCGGCACGTTTCCTGCAGGTGCCTTGTTTTCTGTGACTCACGCCTCAGTCGTCAGCTGAGGGCAGGGTCTTCAGTCTTGTCCCAGTCCCTGCAGTGTGCCTGCCACCAAAAACGGCACTCTTCGTTTCACAAACGGACCAATAAGCTATATGAACCACCCCATTAGAGTTAAGGGAGTAAACACACTTGAAACAGGTCTCTTGAGAAGGTGCCGCTGATGGACGTGGGCGGTGAGTGGACCTGAAGGTGTGAATGGGCTCCACACCCCACCTCCTCCCCCAAACCCACATTTCACCCCCAAGTAATTCATCACATGGGAGACTTAGCATAAGGAACAAAACAAAACAGGATGAGACTGGAATCTCCTGCACCCAGATTTTTTTTCTAAATCAAAGACCTTCCCAGCTGCCAGCGCATCCCATCTTGAGGCTCCCCTGCCCCAGCCCCACTGCTCCCCGGTCCCTCCCCGGCTTTATTTTTCTGCATCGGACCTCACACCTTCCCATACAACCTACATAAGTTTATTTACCAGGAAAACAGAAGTAGAATGGAAGTTGAATGAGGACAGAGATTGCGGGGGGCGGGGGGGAGGCGGGGGTCTATTTTGTTCCTACAAGAATCCTTATCTCCTAACACAATGTCTGGCATCTAGTAGGTACTCAATAAAAATGCCCTCAGTGAACGAGATGTGTTCTCATCTCATGGGCTTTCGGAAACACTTCCAAGGAGTCGTGTACTCCCTGAAACTGAACACTCAATTTTGCGTTGGGTTTTTTCCTTTCCCTGAGAAGAGAATCCATAGTCTCAAAACCTCAAAGGAATCCGTGACTCAGAGAAGCTGGAGAACCACAAACACAGATGCCTCAGTGTGACAAGGACTCTTACAGATTTCTTCCAACAATGAATAAACTTCATTCACAGCTATTTGCTAAAATAGGAACGCAAGAGCCACACAGGGTGTGATTACATTGTTCTTGCTTCAGAAATCTCTAGCAGAAACCAGAAATTTGCCTTGGGAATGTTTACCAGCAGATTCGGAATAGGCAGCCTTGTTATTCTTACTGTGAGCCAGAACACCGGAGAGAATGAACAAAAATGTGTCTTCACAGATTTGGAGCCAATTCTTAACATTCATGCAAAGCTGAGGGACACCTGGGTGGCTCAGTCGTTAAGCGTCTGCCTTCAGCTCAGGTCATGATCCTGGGATCGAGACCTGCATGGGGCTCCCTGCTCAGCGGGAAGCCTGCTTCTCCCTCTCCCACTCTCCCTGCTTGTGTTCCCTCTCTCGCTGTGTCTCTCTCTGTCAAATAAATAAAATCTTTTTAAAAATTTCATGCAAAGCTGAAAATAAAAATAGTATATAAGGTGGGCCTCATAACACGTACAGTGTGTCAATGATCTAGGTGTATCCCACCTCGCCTACAACCTGGGCCCCACTGAAAAATTACCAGGGCCTCATCCCAAAATAACAAAACCTGTCCCTCTTTACCACCTAGCCACCCCCAATGCCAAAACAAAATAAAAACAACTCCACACACACAGGCATCCATCATCTATCAGCTGTGCAAACATCACCGTGTAAGAGCCAAATTCCACCAAATGTATGATATGGCTTACCTTCCCCTATCATGGAGACCCCCACGGACATGCCCATGAACTTGCTTTTGGTCCATACATGAGTATTGACGCACAGTCTCTTTTCCTTGCACTCACAGTAGAAGCAGGAGATGGGGGGATGATGGGACACCTGCTCGGCCACAAACCTCAGTTTGTAGCTTTTGGAAGGGTCCTCAGCTGTCGGTTGTTCATGGCCAGCAGGAGAATGGGGGGCAGTCCTCTTTGGCTTGACCCTGTCTTTGGGAACCTCCCAGGAGCAGTGAAACGTCTCACCGATGATGGGGTTGTAGGGCTTCTTGGCCAGGGCCCCCTTGCGGCCCTCATGGAAGGCCGTGAGATAATATTCCACGAAGCAAATGACTCTCTCCTCTGGCGTGGCCCCGGCGGTGATGGCCAGCAGCAGGTCCGGATGGGCCATAAAGTCTGCATACATCTCCAGCAGGGATCGCTTCTCCAGGATGAATGTGGGAAGCACCACCTGCGTTGGCAAGGAGACAAAGACAGGAGACGCCGTGATTACACGGAAGAGGCTGCAACCTAGCAAACCCATCGTGGCTTCAGCCAGAGCACGGTTTCTTTGGACTCCTAGACAAATGACACATCAGGGGAAACTACGTCCAAGAAAACAAGGTCGGAGACGTGGCTGCAGGGGTGGCATAAAGCCAACCCGGTTTTGCGGTCGAGACGGTTCGGAGCAGCTCTCTGCTCAGCCGGGCCTCGAACGGCGGTGTCTGCCTCCTGCCCCACTGCTCTCTGTCCTCACACAAAACCCTCTTTTACTCCTCGTTACTCAGAGATGTGAAGAGAAGAGCTCGGAAGGACTTTGTACTTTCCTTTCTGACATCAGACACTACCAAGGGGGTTGCTCAGTGTGTCCCCACGAATACGGACACTGGGGGCTTGCGGGTGCCGCATCAGAGGGGGTCCAGGTCGACCCGCACACACCACCACTGAGAGAGTCTATTTGGAGATCTCTGTTAGAAGAGTAGCATACAAATCCCAACGGGATCAGGGCAGAGCAGGAGTGAGGAAGAGCCCCTGACCCAGTTCTCTGGGAGGGAAGGCCAGTTAGCGAGCCAGCAAATGTCCAGAGAGCTGCCACGGCGAGAGGGGCTGTGCGGGAAGCCTGATCAGCAGGGCTGGGCCAGGAGAAATAAGCAGAGGTTACAAAGAAGTGGGCTGCCCTAAACACAGAAGCTGCTGGTAAGTGGACAGGCTGCACAGGGACTTTGGATTTAACAAGCCTCGGGAACAAACACCTCCAATCTAAACACTTCCATCTAAAAAGGAAAAGAAGCCACAAATGTCTCCATCTCCGGGCCTTCCCCAAGCCACCCCATTTCCTGTCCCCTCCCTTCCCCGGCAGGGCCCCGTGATCATGGGGGAACCCGGGAGGGAAAGGGCAGAATTCCAAGGAGGGTGGTCAGCCCTGAGGGACTCGATTCCCATGAAGGGGTCTCCGTGGCCTTGGCTTGCATCCTTCTCTGCCCCTGCAGACTGGGGCTTCTCCGGCAACAATCCCAGCTCTGGATGAGGACAATTGTCAAGTGTGTTCTCGAGACTGAAATTACGAGGAAAGAACTGGCTACCGTTATGACCCTCTCAGTACAGAACTTTGAAAAGGGCAAGAACGTAAGACGGTTCCCCCCACTAGTATTTCTGAACTCAGAAGCTGAAGGATTAAAACGAAATAACAAGGAGAAAACTTCCCTCGGCACCCCAAATCACTGAGCACCAGAACGGAAAGGGACCCTCAGGGTGATGGAGTCCAATGCTCCAGTCTCACAGGTGAGGGGACAGAGACGAGGAGAGGTGAGGGAAGGCGCCACACAGGAACCTTGGGGTTCCCAAATGCCACCCAAATTCTTCCCATTACCCCTGACATATCACAAGTATCTGCTTCTGGCTAATGGCAGCATTTTCTTTCCCTCAGTGGACTAGGGAGGCAAGAGTTCACTGGACAGAACAACTGGGACAGCTGGGCCACCTCACCTACTGCCACTGAATAATTAGTCGGGGGCAGAGGGTGCCTGAGTGGCTCAGTTGTTTATGCCTCCAACTCTTGATTTATGCTCAGGTCATGATCTCAGGGTCCTGGAATCGAGCCCCCTCATTGGGCTCTGCACTCAGTGGGGACTCTGCTTCTCCCTCTGCCTCTGTTCCTCTCTCCCTCCAATTGCCTGTGCCCATGCTCTAAAATAAATTAACAAATCTTAAAAAAAAAAAAATAAGTGGGAAGCAAGAAGTGGCCCACAGGAAAGAGGGGCCCATGGACCCCACCTTCTGGCCTATTCTACTCCTTCTGGAATGACTAGGCAATCCACCTGTCCAAAAATTACTGATTACCACAGGGAGGGAGATCATCGGCAATGAAGAAAGGCAAGCACGGCGCCCCCATCTGGAAAAGTGCGGCTATTGCTTCCCAACTGGCCTCCCTCCTGTCAGACCCGCCTTGATTTCTTCTCCCTGCCACAGCCAGGCCCATCTCTCTAGAATCTCTACAAGAGATAAATGAAGTCCAGCCTGCCCCCTCCCACCTCCCTCTAGTGGGACATTATCCCTCACTTTCCACCTCCAGCCCTCCCCTTACACACCCCTCCCTACATACACACACACACACACACACACTCTCAAATCCTGTTTTCCTTTTTTCAGCCTCCTCCTGCCTTGTCCAAATGATGACCAGCTATTCCGCTCAAGGGTATCTTCTTCTGTGAAGCTTTTTCTGATGGCTCCTGCTTCCAAGACTAAACCAGCTACTCCCTCCTTCAGATCTTCACCACACCTCAAACATCTCCACCCTGGCATCCACAAGGCTTGTTGTAGTACACAGCATCACGGGGCGGGGGGGGGGGCTTCTTGAGGGCTCAGTCAGTTAAGTGGCTGCCTTCAGCTCAGGTGATACCTGAGAACTTACCAATTTCCAAAGCCAGCCCTCCCCAGATGGCAGACCCAGGGAACGTGGTCTCATAGCCACCAGCAAGGCCAACCCCCTTGGATATATATTCCACACTTGAAAATGATACTGCAGCCTTGTCAGAGTTGGAAAAGGTAGAATACCCAGAGAGATGGAGGAGGATGGATTGGCAGTGGAAGGACAATCTCTTCTTTCATCCCTTGTTGGTCTGTCTGGCTGGTGTTTGTGCAAAATACTAGATTTTTCTGGTACTTTCAAAACCAGCACCCTGGGGTGCCTGGGTGGCCTTCGGCTCTGGTCGTGATCTCAGGGTCCTGGGATCAGGCCCCGAATCAGGCTCTCTGCTCAGCGGGGAGCCTGCTTCCACCTCTCTCTCTCTCTCTGCCTGCCTCTCTGCCTGCTTGTCTGTCAAATAAATAAATAAAATCTTAAAAAAAAAAACAACAGCACCCTGAACATTTTAAGCATGATAATATGCTTTTCTCTAAAGCAGATTTCTATCTCTCATACGATCTCCCTGTCTTTTGTGTGTGTGTGTGTGTGTGTGCCTTTGCAAATAAGTCACTTCATCATCTGTTCCTTGGGCAGTGGACACTGGAGATACAGAGCCAAGAAGTGGCAGGTGCTAATTGGGCTATCTGCCTGCAATGGAGATGTGAGTGATGGCCCAGCTGTGCAGACTGACAGCATCCAAATGGCTGGGATTCCTACTGGAGAATTTATCGAGCCATCAATAAGGGCTGCCTTTTCTCCCATTAACATAATTAAGACAATGAACTACTTTGGGGAAAGAGAAAAAAAAAAAAGATCTGCATTCGGGACTCAGAGAACAATTAATTACATTTAAAGTTGTGTCAATCTAGAAGCAACTAATCTCCACATTGGACTCTTAGAACTTCAAAATAATCAATCGCTGAGAGAGTCAGAGGGTCCAAAGAGAAAGTCGCAAGAGTCTCTTCCCCCGAACAGGGAACACAGCAGGCTTCTGCAAAGAAAGGCCAAGAGCAGGTGCAATTTTCTCCGAAGAAACATCCGTTCACTTAATAACCCTGAGAATCATCTACGTAACTCTGTCCTGAGCCTGGCGGACCCACCCAGTGCCAAGGAGCCGGCACAGATCCTTGGCTGAGACCACCCACCGAGACAGATCTCTGTAGTCCTTTAAGGGAGCCAGGGGAAGAACACGAAACTCCAACCTTACAAAATAAAGGGTGGATAATTCACATGCCAAAGGGTTCTTAGCCCACAGGACACTCCCCTGGCTTTCCTTAAAATGCCAGCTCCCAGAGTCCCAAGATAAAGCCCCACGTTGGGCTTCCTGCTCATTGAGGAGTCTGCATCTCCCTCTCCCTCTGCCCCTCCCCCACTCATGCTCTCTCTCGCTCGCTCTCTAATAAATAAATAAAATCTCTAAAACAAAACAAAACAAGATTTGGAGAGAAGAGCCAAAGGCATCGGGAAGGTTAGTGGACACAATACTTGGAGGGAACAGGACACTGCAAATCCATAGCTACACCATTGGGGCCTTATTTCCAGGGCAAACCCTGACTCTTCTGACCCTCCTCCTAAAAACCTCCCCGTTGGAAGGAGGAGCTGAAGTATAGCAACACTGATACTTGGCATACCATGACTAAACCTGGAAATTTAGCCTACCGAAACCATCAAAGGAGAGAATCTGTATGCCCAAGATGTCTGCTCCCTCCTGCTAGGATCAAGAAGCCGCAGAGACACACATGACCCGTCACACTAGTAGCTGAGCACATCCAAGACCGTGTAGCAACTTCATGGAAAGTTGCGCAGCCAGTCAAGAGTACACGGGCAAGGACAGTGTTCTCTTCCCCAAGCCCGCCGGTAAGGACATGGCTGTTTGCGTGGTGGGATCTGTGGGGTCAGATCCCATGAGATCTCCACCTGGTTTTACAAATGGTGCTACTGCAACAGTTCAAGTGATTCTTTCGGATCATAGAAATTTGCGAATTACCTCAGCCAGCCTCTCTCACAAAGAGAGAATCTTGTCTGCCGTAATTGCTGGTGGAAGCAGAAAGTGTTAGGGGTCCCTGAGAAAAGAAAGAGAAGACCTAGCTTTCTTGACATCAGAAGGGTCATTTGAGGTGCCCCCCTCACCCCCCACTACCTAGTGAAAGAAGGTAGGACCTGCCCCCCTCAGACCAGGAGACAGCCTTAATGCAAACAGTAAATCTGTGGTAAAACTCCCAGGGTGGATTCAGAGTTAAAAGTGGACTTGAGTCATCTTTGCGGGCCCTAAAGTCCCCTGGACTGGGTACACATTCTTGAGTCATCTTTGTGGGCTCTAAAGTCCCCCGGACTGGGTACACATTCTTGAGTTATCTTTGTGGGCTCTAAAGTCCCCTGGGCACTCAGACACTGGCCCAAGAGGAGACAGAGATTTGGTGATGCTGACCCTTGCCGCCCTCCTGACTTTGACCTAAGTTCTGTCACCCTAAGATGACTTCCGCCCCAATTCCATGCTGTCTTCACCAGTGTGCAATATGTATGCACCCTTGGTTTACAACTGCCCCAGATTCGTTGTTCGGGGAGACACTGCTTTGGGAAACATCCCTGGTGTTCTCCTTTACTTGTGGCAAGTAAAATCCTTCTTTCTAGTCTTTGGCTTGATCATGTCTCTTGGCTTGACACTAAGAGGGGAACCCAGATTCAGGTAACAATGGGATAGGCACTGTGTACCTTCAGGAGAGGGACCTCCTCACCTGAGGAGAGCCCAATCCTCTGTCCCTTTGCCTTGCACGAGTTTTAACCACAATCTCTATCCCCCAAACTCCCACCTACTCTATGGACTCAGCTGGGCCATCTGGAACAACACGAAATACACTGTTCTAAAAGATCTCCCTCTCACCTGATCCCGTAAAATTGGGAGTCTTGGCTAACTCCTCCCCCCACAGAGGAGTCCAGGTGGGTCACCTTGCTACCCACAACTGTGACCCTCCTCCACCTCAGTTCCCAGCATGCCACTCTCCACCCATTACCCCAGATGTCCCACCTCACTCCACCTCATCCCAGCCCCACCAAGACCAACAGACCAGCGACCCTGTTCTGTCCCCTACCTCATTTCCTGCCATGTGGGCATGGAGTCCATGGCCCCGCCTTACACTTACCCCCTCTGATCCCAGCCCCCTGCCCCCAGGCTCTGCCATAATCCAGCTCCTCTCATTCTCTATGCCTCAACCTGCAGCTCCGCCTCCCTGGAGGGAACGAGACAACACACAGATGGGTCTCACTTTACGTCTGTGACCTAGAGCAAACTTAAGTGCCCCTGTGGGAGGGTATGGCCATCCTCCTACCTTCTAAGTCGCCCTGAGACCATCACTCCTTTCCTTGCTGCCGTGTCTGGCCTCCTCAAATCTCTCATAACCCTCCCTCCGTATCACACGATCCCCCTGCTTCTGTGGTCCCTGGGATAAGTGAAGCAGTGCACGGAGCGTGCCCACGATCGTCACAGAGCCAGCTCCCCTGCGGCACTCACCAGGCACCCTGCTGACGCCTTCGCACATCGGGTGCACATGCACGCAGAGCAGCCCCACGGAAGGTACAGCTGTCTCGGGGTCACAGTAAGGAAACTGAGGCACTCAGGTTAGGGAACTTGGGCTCAGCCCTGACAGTCTGGCTCAGGGCCACCTGCTTCACCCTGGCTCTGCCTGCTCCCCGGAGGCAATGGCTGCACTGTCCTGTCCAAGGGGGACCCTCCGCCCATGCTCTGGACCCCCGGCCCTCCTCCTACTCGGGTTCCTGCAGCCACCACCCCTCTCCTCTCTATTCCCACCAGCACCGAGACACCTTCAGAAATGAAGCTTCCCAAGGCCAGGTCCCCCTCTGGCTTCCACCTAACTTTCTGCTCCCCTTTTACTATATTCAAAGTTCTTGAAGCAGCCATCTTTCCTCTCCGCCATCACTGTTCTTCTTAATCTCCCTTGAAGCCACCCCATCAAACCTTGACAAAAACAAAAGCAATGGTCTGTTTCCAGGGCCAGTCTTTCTGGACACCCCGCAGCAGTTCCACACAGATGACGGCTCTTCTCTTCCTGGAAGCATTCCCTTCCCGTGGCTCACACTCCTCTGGTTTCTGTCCTACCTTCCTGGCTGGCCCTCTCAACCTCCTTTCCAGGATCCTTCTCATGACCCCAACCTCTACAAATTGGGGCATCACAGGACTCAGTCCTTGGACATTCCTTGTATCTTCACTCACTCCCCAGCAGGACTCATTCCCACCTCCTGGCTTCAAACATCCTCTGTTCCTTGTTTGTTCTCAGCCTTGTGCCTGAACCTCGCTCAGAACCCTCAGACTTCTATGCCAAATGCCTACACATCCTCTCTACTTGGATGCCCATCTCAGAACTAAGAGATCCATGAGGAATTCGTGCCTTCCCCCAGCCTGCTCCTCCTATGGTCTTGCCCTACTCTGCAAGGGCAGTGGCCGTCAGGGGCACCACGTGAACCACAGCTCCTGCAAAGCATACTTGCTTTAATCAGTACAGAGGCAGTGACACTGTGCCACTCTGGAGCCCAAGTTTTAAAAAGGTTCCTCTGCTTCACACTTGTCCTCCTGGGAACTTCGAGTCGCCCTGTAAGATGTCTGGCTTCCCAGCCAGAAAGACCATGCGGGAAGGACACACGGGTAGAGATCCTAAGACTTCATGGAGAGACAGAGAGAGGCCCAGCTGTCTCAGCCATGTCCAGCCCACCACCAACCTGCCAGTTGACTGGAGACATGCGAATGACCATGGACCAGACAGACAGCAGGCCCACCCAGTCGAGCCCAGCCCAGCCCACATAGTGAGAACAAACAAAATGGCTATTTGAAGCGATGACTTTTGAGGTGGTTAATTCCTCAGCAATGGGTCACGGAGACAAATGGCAGCTCTAGTTTTTATTCCTTTAGGGGCTCAGGTCAGAATCCCAGAGTCATCCCTTACCCCTCTTTCACTCACGCTCCGTATCCAGACCATACGCAACCAGGACATCTGAATCCTGTGGGGACACCCAAAATCTGCCCCTACCACTCTGCCATCACCTCTCATTTCCTCTGTGTCTACCCCTCCCCCGCTGCCTGCAGCCCACTCGCCCGCACCCCTGTTCACCTTCCACAAGGGTCAAAACAATCCCTTACAAGTAGACTGTGTTTCTTCACTCAAAACTCTCCAGTGGCCACCACGTCACTTAGTCCCAAGTCCTTACAGTGTCCTAGGAGCTCCCTCCATTGAGCCTTGCTCTGCTGTAGTCTTCTCTCTCTCTTCCTGTCTGCCTCCTCCCTCCCACGAGCTCCAGGAGGGTTGCCCAAGTTGCACTCCCAGTGTCTAGAACACTACCCGGCAGGTGCATGTCTCCATAAATATGTGAATGTACGCGTTACTGTCTTTGATATCCCTGAAGTGGAGGTTAAGAAGGTCACAGACCTCCAGTTCCACCCAGCATTCTGTGGTCCCTCTCCCTGGAGGCCAGGTGGAGCACAGTCCCTCCTCCTTGTATTTTTCGCCTACGTCCAACTCTCTGAAGCTTTCTTGTTGCCCTCAGCATCAAGTTCACCCGCCTTCACATGACCCACAAGGCTGCGCAGAATTTGGACACCGCTATCCACTTCAGGTTCAACCGGGCCCCTCACCAGCATGCGCTGGACTCCAGTCACACTGCCTCGTGCTCTCCGGCTTTGCCCATGCTGTTCCTTCTGCCAGGAATGCCCTCTCGCTCCTTCCACTAATGCCCATCAGCCTTCGGGCTCAACCTAAATGTTCCTTCCTCAAAGAGCCCTTCTGTGGCCCGCCATCTTTCTGTGGTTCCTTCTCTCTCTCGTTTTCCCTTCTAGGCTACCCACAATTTGTGGAAATGGAGTCGGTAGTCACCAGCAACTTGGGGTTGCGGAAGTGTAGCTGAGGGGGAAAGGCAGCCAGGGGTGCTTTTAGTGGGAGAACCAGCTGCATATTTTGTGGGGGCAAAGTAAAAAATGAAAATGAAAATTCCCTTACTCAAAGTTATTAAGAATTTCAAGAGATGATACCTGGGATGGCTCAGTCATGAAGCATCTGGCTTTGGCTAGGGTCATGATCCTGGGGTCCTGGGATGGAGCCCTATGTAGGCTCTCTGCTCAGCAGGGAGTCTGCTTCTTCCTCTGCACAACCCCCCACCCCCACGCCCAGCTTGAGCTCACACTCTCTCTCTCAGGTAAATAAATAAAAGTTTTTAAAAAAGAAAAGAAAAGAATTTCAAGAGAGCAACAGTAGAACATTCTATCGAGCACGGGCTGCCTCTGAGATGGGGGCTGCGGGACTCCACTGGTCACACACCCATGAGACTGGCCCGGTCTGGGAACCACAGTTAATTAACTCAGGCACAACGTCACATGGGACCCCCAGCCAGCTGGTGACCGGTGGATGGGTCAATCCTGGCCACCTCCTCAAAGATGGGGCGGTGTACTCGTTTTATGGAGAGTGACCAGAGCTCCATTCCTGAGTCAAGAAGAGCCAGGTGCCTGCTCCTCAGATGCCGGCTACGTTCGTCCCCTGCCAATCTGGCACAAGCTCAACGTCATGACATGGGCAAACGCCAAGAAAAGAGAAGGGGATGGTGAGCACAGAGAGACATTCATCAACCTTTCCACGATGCAATCGAAGGTTTACCTCTTCCTGTCACAAGCATTTCAGCTCATCAACTTTTCCCTTGGTTTTCGAATAATAGCTCCTTCCCAATAAATAAGTTAGTGCACCTCGGACTAGAAAAGCTTTCCTTTCAAATAGCCAAATGAGTATTTGATAAACCTAACAGTTGCTCTTCTAGGAATAGACCGGGGCTCCCGAAATGCAAAGCAATTATATCTTAACAAAATAATAACAGGAGAGGCATGGCTCCTAGGATTTATTTTAAAACAAGAGAGCCATAATGTGAGGTCTCGGAGATGCTCAACCCGCTGTAACGGAGCCCTCTCGCTATTTTATTGTGTTTCTCCACATCTGACCTGGATAATTTCAGTGTCTCTGACATTCTCTTTCCTAGATCATTCATGATTCTATGTCAATGCTTCACAAATATTTTTTCATACGATCCACAATGAGAATATGTTTTACATTGTGACCCAGTACACACGCATCCACAGAACTGAAATAAAAATTTCATGGGAGGTACATGCGGAGATTTCCCATGGTGTTTTACTTCATTTTTGAGAAATGATCCTTTGACCCACTACATCGGTTTTACAACCTACTAAATGGGTCACGACCCACAGTTTGGAAATGTGGTTTTAGATCATACTAGCCTATATTATTACCCACATTCCTTCCACCAGATCTTAACTCAAGCTCTATCTGAAGTGTCCACAAATCCAAAAAAGTAAAAAAGTGGCTTTTAAAAATGCAAGCTTTTAAAAAGGCTCGGGTCGTGATCTCAGGGTCGTGGGATCAAGGCCTGATCAGGCTCCACACTCAGCCCCTCCCCTCCTATGCTCTTTCTGACTCTCTAAAATAAGTAAATCAATCTTTAAAATAAATCTATATAAATAAAAATTTAAAAGATTCCTCTAGCAAAACAGACAGGACCATTCTAGAGCTAGAAGACTGAATCGGAGGGAATGAGGCAGGATAACACAGACCAGGTCTTCACGGCACAGTGAGCACAGGGCTGAGAGTGGCAAAGGCAGGGAACATTCTGAGGTCAGGCCTCCCCAGCATGGGCCACCATTTTCTTTAGAGTGCTATAGTCTCCCAGAATATCAGACGCTCACATTTAAATGCAGAAAACATTCCACAGAAAAGGCTTTTCTGTCCTCTTGGATGCTCCTGACTCCTTGGTCCCCCGTAAGCAGTCAGTCACCATTTTGTCATCTTCCTCTTCAAAGAATATCTCACACTTGCCCCTCCCCTCCCCTCCTGGTTCTCTGGCCTCCAGCACAGTCTGAGATGAACCTGTGGTATCCAGACCCATCATGGCACGGCAGCCAAACAACCCAACCTCTCTGACAGCAGCTTCCACGGGGAGGTGCCTTCAGTGGCGTGGATCATCTCAAGCATGTCCACCATTTTCTGGCTGGCCTTCAGATTCTAGAACCTCCATTTCCCAGCACACCTTCCCCCCGTCTCTCCCCAGTAGCTGTCCATCTACCACACCACACAGTCTCATCACACAGGAAGCGCTCAGTAAGGTTAAGAGTGATATCGCGCCTACTACAAGTCCAGCACTGGGCTGGGGCCCTGCTCGCTCCCTCCCATCTCAACGCACCCTCCCAGGGAGGCATCAGGATTCAGCATATGGCTAGAAATGTAACCAGGTGGGCACCAGCTCCCCACCCACCCCCGCCATGCCACCATGCAACCCTTCGGCTACATATAGAATTGCTTTCCTTGCTTGCCTCCAGAATGAAGCCATGGCTCGGAGTGAGGGAGGATCTCTAGGGGCCCAACAACTCGCCATCAGTAGTCAGGATACAGGGTTCTCCTAATACTGCCCCCCAGGAAGAATCCTGGCTGAGCACAGCACCAGGAAGAGTCAGTTGCTCTTCTACCAAACAACAGGTCTATTTCTACTTGCAGGTGGGTAATGGGATCCGAGTTCCCAACAAGCTTGCCCTTTGGGGACCAGCTGTTAAAGCTAATGCCCATTGGCAGCAGGTTACGGCCAGGCTCACAGTGGCCTCGCTCCTGGTGCCGCCATTTTCTTTCCTCCCGTTGTTCTCTCTGGGGCCAACATGCCACATCTGTCTCTACATCTTCAATCTTCTCTAGAACACGGCAGGAAACAAGGAAATCTTATCTTGAATTTTCCCTATCATCTCCTATGCTTCTTCAGATGCTAGGACAGCAGCTCCTCTAAAGAGTCCAACGCAACACTCATGCTCTGAGATGAGCACTGATACAAAAACATCCTTTCAAATTATCCCTTGGAATATCCATGCTCAGATGCCATTTTGGCCTTTTTCCCCACTCTACTTCCCCAGTCTCACCACAGTGATGAGAATGTGAGTAGAAGAGGCTTAGGGAGGTGAGGGGAGACAGAACCCAAGCCATGGGCTACAAACCCAGTGGGACATGCCAACCTACCTTGGTCAAATCCATTCCCAGTTTGAGCTGTGAAATGAGATGAAGAATTATACTCCGTTGATCCTCCATGACACCCAATTCTGTCTCTTCCTTATCTTCAGTGTCACTTTTTTCATCTTCGGACAAAACCAGTTCAGGGCCCGAGTTTGGCTAAAACAAGATCATCAATAAAAATCACCAGCTGGTCCAGCAGAAGTAGGGATCCATAAGCTCAGAAATGATTGAAGAGAAACAAAGTATTTCTCTGTAAGCCAGTCCTATTAGCCACAGGGTGGAAGAGGACTCTTTTGGGGTGTAGGTTCTTACTGGGGTTCTTTTTTAGTTCTTTCAGCTGTTGTGCATGCCCATTCATTTTCCCCATCATCCCCTATTACCAGACTTCCCCCCCCCAAAAAAGAAAATTTCCCACTCTTCAAAAAACTATATGGGTATGAGCTCCCTTACTTGGACTGTGCTCATATAATATTTTCCTTTTAATTTACACCACCCAGAAACACTTTATATCTAATGCAAACTTTTCTGTTACTAAGCAAAAGTCAGACACCCCCGGGACAGACCGAAATTACCTTAGTTACAAGAAAATTTACTCTGAGACTATTTCTACTCACATCAATTAATATCACTACACCAAGTGTGGGGAAAAAAAAAAAAAGCCTCAGAGCTGGCATTACTTTAGGAAGAGAGACAAAAATAAAAATTAAAGGAAAAACACAGAAATTTTATAATGCTGAAACTCATGCTAGCCAACAGACCTTGCTTTCCTCGATGCAAGTTTATTAATTCAATTGCTTGATTCTGATTTTTCCAATTACATGTGAACAGGCAAGTTAACGAGCAGAATGTACAAGAGGGATTACGGAGCACAGCATTTTCCATGACCCCAGTATCAAGAACTCCGGCCTAACATACACATGCTGGCCATTCCTTACCAACACTCGGTGGAAAAAATACAGGGCTCTTCTTCCCTGGGATAGGCATTTTAAAAATTTCCATCAAGATAGACATTTTCCATAGACATACTTCTCAAATTATTCTCGATCACCTCTGAATGACCCCAGTTCTGGAGACACCACTGGGAAGACCTCAGTGAATCCCACAGGGGGTAGGCTCTCCCCCGGGCCAAGAGTTGCATTTTCCCCCATTGTGTGCCTCGTCTCCAACCTCATCGTAATGTGTGTTGTTTGACATCATTGGAAAATTGTGTTGCCAGAATATACTGAAATAACTAAGGACCCCTGGCCCCCATCCTGCTCCATAGGACACTCACCAGATGACTCTGGGGAGGGAGAAGCAGGCTGCCCTGGCTCTCTGCTAGGAAGTTGGAGAAGGAGGGATTCCAAAGGCCACTCTGCCTGTCCTCCAGCTTCACCTCTTAGACACCCACCTGCTGTGTCTCAGTGCTGCTACCAGAATGGCTGAAAGGCTAGGAACAGTAGGGTCATCTTCGGACCAACCTGCCCCTCCTGACTCTTTTTTCCCCCTCCTCTGGAGTTCAGTTTTGAAGTGTACAGTGGTCTCATTTCACTGGGAGTTTACAGCACCAGTCAGACACCACTGAAGTCAGAAAGCTCAGACCCAGTCCCTTCCAAGGGCAAAGGTGTTGCTCTTGCCACTTCCTTTGTAGTGAGCTGGTGGGTAGTACTCTGTTAGTAGACTTCCCTTCAAGGCAGGGCCGGGGCAGCTGGGGAAGGAGAGGACAATGCCATGGGCTTCTTGCCTTGGGAGGAAAAGGATAATAAAAAAAACAAATCAAGCTACCAGCATGTACCCACACTGGGGGAAGAGGGGACTGTGGCATGCCAAGTCCTTAACCATCTCCACAGGAAAGGGAGCCACCATCTTGAGTACAATCAGTCCTACTTGAAATTAGTTGTTCTCACCGAGTACTGAATGCAGACTCAACAAATCAATTGCTCAAGTGAGGCGGCCAAAAGCTTTATGAAGCAGAACCATCCTTACTTCAGAAAACGTGATCTCCCATTTGTCCACAGAGGAGCACACAGGGAAATCTCCATTCTCCGTGCTCACCTGCTGCAATGTGTTTACAGGACCACCTGAGACCACACTTCCTCCTACTGTCTGCCTTACTTGGAAATTAAACCCAGCTTGTCCTGAGCTTCTTCAGGTGACCAGGAAGTCTTTCTGCAAGATTCTGCCACGTGACTGATACGAAGTACACACATCAATGTGCATACAAACCTCCTTAGGTCTCCCGCTTCAACCCAATATTACATTTCCTCTATGTCAGTGATGCCTCTCAGAGACGCTTGCTCGAGCAGAGAGAATGAAGGCTGGTGTACGGGCCGCAGAAGCTGACTCACTCCCAAGACAACTGGAGGTCAGAGCTTGTGGGAGCCCTGAGGTCCTGGCAGGGGAAGAAAGGCCAGGAGGAGCCCGACACACATCACTGGATTGGATCCTCAGTAAACTTCCTCAGCTTAATCAAGGATCCACAGCACTTCTCTCTGCCAGAGCTTCTGAGAATGTGCCCTCCTTCTTACAGTATGATTTGCAAAAACCTCTCCTACCCAAACTCAAGTGAATAAACACGGTTAAAACAAGGGAGGTGGGTGCCTGGGTGGCTGGGTTGAGTGTCTGACTTTGGCTCAGGACATGATCTCAGGGTCCTGGGATCAAGCCCTGCGTCTCCAGGCTCCCGGCTCAGCAGGGAGTCTGCTTCTCCCTGTGTCTCTGCCCCTCCCCCTGCTCATGCTCTCTCTTATAAAATCTTAAAAAAAAAAAAAGGGGGTGGTTTAATTCATTACGTTGTTAGTGAATGTCTTAGAAGACACCCCAATTCCAGTTCTAAAAGACTGGAACTCAGTCTTTTGCAGAAAGGCAAGGCCACCCTGCACTGTGGGTCGAAAATGAGGGCAAGAGGAAGGAAGACAGGAGTATCGAACTGGACAATCCCGTGAGAAAGAGGTCAGCTGGCAACGTAAATACAGCTCGGTCAGCATCCACAAAGCACCCGCTATTAACGGCGCTGCAAGAAATTCAGAATTTGAAGAACAAGGCTTTGTTGGCCTTTTAAAGGCAGAGAAACTTCCCTTTTCCGGTCAAGAGTTTGTAGATTCTGCTGGTCTGTGAAATCCAAAACATCGATAAGGTCACGGGATCTATAGTCCATAATCAGGCCCACACACCCCTTCCAGACCCTCACCCTCCCACTCGAAGCACTCTGCTTCTCTCCTGGGGGCCCCTGCAGGCTCGCACCCTCCAGTCCCTTGGGATTTTTGCTTGTAAAGCCATAAGCACTGCCTCCAGGTGCTCCAAGGTGGCAGGACAGTGTTTCTCAATCTCAGAAGAAAACTGAAAATGAGAAATGGTTTTAGAAATGCTGGGAAAGTTCACACGACTTACTAAGCCAGAAGAGTCATCAAATTCCCCCACCCCACAGAGATCTCTGCAAATGAGCCAGCCCAGCCATAAAAACAAATGCCAACTTGTAAGACAAAAGGGGATCAGAATATGTTTTAAAGAGTAGCAGGCTTTGGAAAAAATGAGGTTTTTAATAAAAACAAAAATTGTGAGGCAATATTTCTACCCCATGAGCACCTTAGGGCTTACGGTGCTACTAAAAATCAAATGAGTCATGTCTACGAGCAAATAGGGGGAAGGACAAGTACATTTGAGGGACAGGAAATGGCTTCACGGCAGGCTGAGGCTTAGGGACACTCCTCCATGTGTCTACAACAGTGACTTGTGCCCCAGAGCAAAGGTTCTGAATCTGGGCACTATGGACACCCTCTAAAGATATCTACCACTACCCTTCACATTTGAGGTGAAAATTGTACATCTGGGCATTTTCTGGAGTGAGGCCCATGTTCACCTTGGATTCTTGGAAGATGTGCCCCTGGGCTGACCTTGGGCCTCTTAGGGACTCAAGCGTCTGAGATGGGCTCTCAGGGTGGGATGTGGTCTAACCAGATAGTCCCGGCATCTACAGACGTGCTCCTGCCTTCAAGCACAGACCTCTACTTCTTCTCTGGCTCGGGGAGCACATCCGTGAGGCACCAGCTGAGGGCCAGAACAAGAAGCAAAATGATGACTGGGTTCGGTTTACATGGGTTCCACAGTCCTCTCAAGGGGGACAGCAGCAGTTCAGGGGAAACACTGAACTTCTCTTCCACCCCTTCTTTTTAACACAAATCTTAATCCTGCAATACAAATGCAAATTCCAAGCGACAGGGAAATTCCAATCCATTTTATTCAATACACACATGTAACTGAACTACAGTTTGGGTCAGTTCCAGGAAAAACCATGAACTAGACATTTCATCTTCGAGGCCCATTCATTTCCCTGTCACAGGCCCTGTTCCATCCCTGCACCCGCACCTACTCCCCCTTCCTCAGACAAGCGCATGCAACCCAGCCTTCTTTCTTCAAGACCATCTCTCCTTTCTTCACTGGCCTTCAGAGAGAGCAGAGGCCGGCATAAGCAATTTGATCTATTAATGTCCTCTTTATTCATAATAACTAATAACTAATAAGCCTAATAACTTAGTGTCTAAACTCAAAGGTCTGAATCCTTAGATTTGAGGTATTATGAGAGAAGCCGAGGTGGCTACATGGCCCGTTTCCTTGTGAACAAGGGAGAAGGCCATGCTAGAGCCCTTAAGTCACAGACATGCAGATAGGAGGGGTCCACGCTAGTGAAGCTTGAGGTGGGTGCCCACTGCCATCTTTTGTCCAAATAAGTGTCCTAGAATAGGCTTTCCTAAGTAGATAATCTCTTCAACAGAAAACAAAACCCACTGAGTTCAAGTGATCTGCAGCTATCCTAAAAGTCTACTCAGCCAAGGATAGAAAATAGAGGCAGCTAGAGATTGAACATCAAATTCTACTCCGTCAGCAAGCACGCCGCAGCCCAGTGCTTTGAGAGCCTGGCATCTCCCCCTATGCACTGGTACCTTGGCACAGAGACATGGGGTTAACTGAGCCACACAGAAGACCAAGAAGACCACAAGCATTGTCCAGATATCATCTTTACGGGAGAAAGGGGAAAAACCATGTCAGAAAGAGTATCTGAGGGTCACAGAAAGCCAGAAGGTGGGGGCAAAGACCCAAAGCACCACCCTCAGATATCCACTCTCAAATGCGAGAAACGTCATGAGTACAGCAGCAGAGCAAAGGGGCAACCGGAAAATGGGCTGTCCTCCTACGTACCTTACCTCTCACCTCCGTGACTACACACGACACGTGATAACATGCAAGACTGGCCACCAGCACAAGTACGCTTTTGTGCACTGCGGGAGAATAAGAGTCTACAGATGGTGGTTTGCTAGAAAATGAGAGGTTCTAGAAAAAAGAGGAATGTCAAGTTGAAACATTCAAGAGGCTAGAAGGGCTGAGAGATTGGGAGAGTAGGTAAATGGAAGAGAAAGGAGACAAATACAGTAAATACTGGAAGACAAGCCTGGGGGTTTACACGTCTAAGAGGTACAAGTGCGCAGGGACCAACTACTGAAACTTATTTTTTTTCCTAATGATAACGGCATTTCTGGTGTGGATGACGTTTATGGAATCCACAAAACCAAGTATTTCATCCCTTTTATCTCTAGTCATTTTTATCATCTCAATATTTCTAGTATATTTGACCAAATTATCACAATCATTCCTTAATCCCCATTGTGTATGTTCACATTAGTAATAGTTCACATCCTAAGAAGTCCGATCTAATGGTCCAAGATGCGGAAAACCGGCATAACCATATTCAAAGACCCAAACTAACTTCATACCCAAGTCGATAGCATCGGCATAGCACAGGGTGTACAAAGATGGCCAGCAGTCCAGCAAATTCACCCGGCATTTTTGCCCCTTATTCCCCAGTAAGACAATTACATCACAGACTATTAAGTGCAAGACACTATCACATGCTTAGAAAAATCATTTCCCCCGAGGACACACAGACATACAGTTTTGTCATATGAATGTAAAGTGGCTGCTGCTAATGACCTACTGTCCTTCCCACGCTTAGCACTGGTGGGATTTCTTCCCCAGAAGAGTCTCGTTTGTGCCTGTCTCCAATTCGCCAAAAGCAGGCCATCTTCGCTGAGTGGAGGGTCTCTCGGTTGAACAGACAGACAATCTCCTCTGGTCAGAAGTCATGCCAAAGAGCTTGATGTCAGACATATGTCTTCCAATGATGTCTTGGATTCCTGATGCCCCTTGGCCCTGACGCAGGGCTAGGCTGCACACATGTACGATCTTCTATGCCAGGTGACCAACTGTGCCTTGAGGGCCACCACTGTAATTAGGGGACCTTATCTTGCCATTTGGAGGTAGGTACGATGAGGCCACTGTGCGAGGGGGGGGACCCGATGGATGAGATGGCTCTAATCCTTGACAGGTTCAAGTACAAGCATGTCAACACAGCAGACTGGTCCCTGCTGCCGTTTTGGAGATGCTGAGTTGGCTGCCACTGACATCACAATCCTTCTGCCGCCTCCCAGTGGATGCGCTGGCTTTCTGGCTCTAACCACACATACACACACATTTGCCACACTTGGCTCTCACAGACTGGAAGGACAGATGCTCTTCCTGAGCAAAGGGGCCGACCTGCAGAAAGGTTCATTTTCAATAAAACACACCCTGGAAAGTAGAAGGAAGTCACTTCTGGGAAGGGGGAGAGGACAGGGAGGGGCATTCATCATCAGCCAGGAAGATCAGGCACAATTATGCCAACAGGAAGCAACAGGTGATCCTTTAAAAAATATTTGAGAGAAGCGTTCATGGTAAACATCAGTCCTTTTCTCATTCCCACGTAGCTGCTTGGAAACCATTTTGAAATGAAAGCAAAAAAGAAAGAGCTGAGAAGGTGCAAAGCAAACCTTAAAAAGTACCAAAAAAAAAAAAAAAAAACCAAGAAAGAAAGAAGAGAAAAGAAAAGAAGCAGCAGCAGCCGTGGTGAAGGGCGAGGGGATTATCGTTAGGCTGGGGCACTGGAAGCAAGTGTGCCAATGACCGTCTTGGCGGCCACATGCAGTCATTCGGAGGCCACATACCATGCTTCAGCTCCTCGGGCACCAGCGGCCACCAGGAAGAGTGGGATGGGCACATGCCCATGACGAGAACGCCCAAGAGCCAAGCGCTGTGTCCCATGCTTTAGGACACTCTCAATCAGCAAGAGCCGGGCGCTTTGCAACCCAACCTAGCACTGAGTTACCAGCCCGGCCAAGAGCTCACCAAGACTGGGTGAGAGCGAAGCCGTGCCAGGCTGTGGGGTGCTGGTCCCCAAGGCCTGAGCTGCACGAATAGCACAGGCCACATTTCCAAACCACCCCCCTACCACCACCACCGGAAGCTGGTGAGCACCAGGATCAAAATCTCGATCGAGAAGGAAAAGGAAGAGGGCACAAAACAGAGAACATAATCGCCGTGGCTTTGGGAGGCAGCAAAGCCGGGGGATGGCCCCGATGGAACCCCGGAGTCCACTACCTTCCACCTGTCAGGCTCCGTCTCCTCATCCCTGAAATGGAGGAGGAACTACCCCACACCTCCGGCAGCCGCTGAGAGGCCTACAGAAGACAAAGCACGGAGAGCCCTGAGCCCCGAGCCCAGCCCAGAGGTAAAGCTCAGTGAGCAGCCACCACGCTAGGGAGCCCACAGCATTTACACAGGGATTGGGTGGAACCAGCGGGTGCAGCGATCTAGAAGCCTCTGTTACAGCACCCGCATCCCCTAGCCAGCCCTCCAGATGCTGTGTGACGCTGGCCCAGCTCCTCTGCTAGGTCATCCCCCACAACAAGGATCCAGACGGCTCTGGGGCTGTAAAGGTCCGGGTGTCCCGCATAGCCCACGGCCTTGCCCGTGAGGGAGCATCACTTCTAGAATCTTCCAGAATCACTTCTAGAATCCAGGGCTGCACCAGGAAGGGATTCTGAGACATTCCAAAACAAATCTCAGCCAAGGGTTAACTGCAGATTGGAGAAGCACAGGGGACAAGTACAAAGCAGCAGAGTGCACATGAGCAGTGGGCTGCCATCTGCAGCTACTTGAGTTCTCTAGAAGGCCCAGGAGAGGGAGGGATGAAACTCGTGCCAGACCCATTCTAGCCTCCCTAGGTTCTGGTCTGAGGAAAAGCAAGGGCTTAAGACATAAAAGACCTCCTTCAGATGGGCAAAATATGGGGAGCAGACGCCAGCCCCCCAACTGCCTTGAACACCCACACTAGATACTGAAGGATACTAAAGGATGCTTAAGATGAGGTGTCTGCATTTGACTGCTCCACTGCTTGTGGAGTGAACAGATCTCCCCTGGCTCCTATGCCATTCCCGAGTGGAACCTGTAAGTTCCACCTCCTCCTTGGAGACATTGTTCAACCATGCTTCCCAGCAGCAGAGCTGGTACCTCCCTCCTAACAAGGAATTCCTAGCTCCCTGCAGGTGCCCGATCTGGCTCTCATCAACTGGATTTATTGTGACTGCATATCTGCTTTCCCGTCGGAACTGGAATGTCAGAGCTCTCTCAGCAGAGGAACACTGATTATCTGGGCTGGCTACTTAGGGCTGCGGGTTGCCACAGACCTAGAAGCCACCTCTGATAGGGCACCTGGGTGGCTCGGTCGTTAAGCATCTGCCTTCAGCTCCGATCGTGATCCCAAGATCTAGGATCAAGCCCCGCATCAGGCTCCCTGCTTGGCAGGAAGCCTACTTCTCTCCTACTCCCCCTGCTTGTGTTCTCTCTCTTGCTGTGTCTCTCTCTGTCAAATAAATAAACAAAATCTTAAAAAGAAAAAAGAAGCCACCTCTGGGATCTGGGAGAAAGAATGCTGTGATCAGTCAGTATCATCAGCCAGGAACTGAGGCACGGACTGCAGTGTCTCACGGTAGTCAGCTTACCCTAGCTGAAACTCCTTCGTGACAATCTCCCATTAGAGCTCCTGTCTAATTCCGGTTTTTGGTAGAATCTCAAAACGAAGGCTGATTTTTATAACACACACTCAGGAAGAAAACATGTTAAGGAATGAGTGAATGAAACTAAAGAAAAAAAATGGGGACAACCTGAACATGCAAGGACAGAATCCGGATTTAAAATGAGAAGGACAGGGGGTGCCTGGGGTGGTCAGTTGGTTAACTGTGTGCCTTCAGCTCAGGTCATGGTCCTCGGATCGAGCCTCACATCAGGCTCCTTGCTCAGCGGGAAGCCTCTTTCTCCCTTGCCTTCAGCCCCTGCCCCACTCATAGCCTCCCTCTCTCATTCTCTAAAAAAAAAAAAAAAGAAGAAAAAAAAATCTTTAAAATGAAAAGGACAGCCAGTCATAAAAGATCACATATGACATGGTTCCACTCTAGGAGACGTCCAGAACAGGCAGATGGATGCACAAAGAAAGCAGGTTAGTGGCTGGCAGCGGCTGGGAGGATGGGCAGAATAAGGGGTGACAGCTGAAGGCTACACGGTTTCTTTTGGAGGTGAGGAAAATGTTCTAAAATTGACTCTAGTGACAGTGGGACTTATCTGCAAAAACAGTGAAACCCACGGAATGGTACATTTTAAATGAGGGAGGGGCACAGCATGTGAATTAGACCTCATAAAGCTGTTATGAAGAAAATGAAAATAAAAATATAAACCAAAGAACACACAATGCAAAGTCAAACAAGAGCAGAAGGAAGGTTGTGGCCTGGATGATCAGAGAGGCACACTCGGAGCTGAGTGGCACCAAACGGCAGTGCTCAGGGCAGCCAGAGGAAGGAGGGGACGTTTTAAGAGAAGGAGCAGTACCGATGTCCAGGCACTTTGGCGGAGGCCGTACAGCACATGGCTTTAACCATATGGCTCAGACTCATTCCCTTGGGGAGCCTACCTGATGCCAGGGCTTTCCACCATTTATTCACTGATGACCTCTAATTTCTAGCTCAGGGTCAGCCTTGTCCTGAAACTCCACTTCCGGCATCACCAGCCTGCTCACCATCTGCCCCTTGAGCCACCTGCGGTAGGCAGGATAATAGTGTCCCCAGAGGTCCGTATCCTAATCCCGGGACCTGTGAATGTTACCTTCTGTGACAAAACAGGCCTTCTAGAGGTTATTAAGGGCCTTGAAACAAGGAGAGAGTCCTGGATTTTCCAGTGGAATCACAGGCATCCCGTAAATTGGAGACCCTTCCCTGACTGCAGTCAGAAGGGGGTGTGCCAACCAAAGGATGGTCCGCACGATGAAGACAGAGGAAGGGCCCACAGGCCAAAGAAAGCAGGCGGCCTCTAGAAGCCAGGAAAGGGAAGCACATGGATTCTCCCCTACAGCCCCCAGAAAGGGTCCCTCCTCTTCCTTCCTTCAGTAAGTAGGCACGCACATCAGGCTCTCTGCGAGGCACAGTAGAAGAATACAAAAATGGTTGTAGTCCTCTTGGAACCCAAGCCTTGCTGGGCAGACCGTGGTTTGGTTTTGGGGTCCCCCCATGGGATCACACGGTGAGCTATGACAGGGGCCCCGGGAAAGCAGTAAGATGGTAGCCGGCGGGTAAGGAAGCGAGCAAGCACTGACGGCAGCAGGTGGAACCGGAAACGAACCTGGACTGGCTAGAAACGGCCTGCACATGGGAGTCACCAGTAGGCCACGGGCAGCATAACACAGTGCAGAAGATTCGTGCAGGCGGGCAGCATTCATGGGCGAGAAAGCCATCATCATCTCACCTTCCCTCCTCTCTGATCCAACACAGACCCAGGAAGTCCCCCACCAGCTTCCTGACTTCTCCACTTTGTTCACCACACTCCTGCCCCGTCAACCAGACTTGAGACCTGAAGGTGCTTGGACACCTCCCAGCGCCCCACCATCCAGACACCTACCTGCCTGGTCAACACATCTCCCCCACCCTCATCTCTGCCATTGCACCATAGACCTTAGACACTTAACTGTATGATCCTAATAGTGTGCAGACTTTTCTGCTCCTTCCTCTTACATGCTGCCTTGTGTTGTACCACTAGAATGTTCTTCCCCAAATACCCTCTTCTCTGTTCTAAAGTCTTCAATGCCATTCCACTGCCCGGAGAGGCCTACGATCCAGTCAGCCCAACATGTAAGTCCCTCCTCAACCTATCCCTTTCTCCCTTTCCTTCCTGCTCCTCACCAGAACTCCCCTCTGCCTAGACAGTTGGCGGCATCCTCATGGCACCCACTAGCCTCTTACTGCCCAGGGTAATAGCCACTGGCCACACAATCAATTAAAAATAAATAAAATTTAAAATCCACTTCCCCAATGGCATTAGCCACACTTTAAGTATTCACCAGCCACACATGGCCAGTGGCTACCATATTGGTCAGCATACAAACATTCCCGTCATCGCAGCCTATTGCGTTGGATAGCACTGCTCTATGCTTTTCACACCCTCCCCGTTCATTTCTCTGCCTTCTACCACTTGTTCTTTCTCTGCAAATACAGCTCCATGCTATGATACAGACTCCAGTGACTCTAGGTCAGGAACAATCCCTCCCTCGTCTACAACCCTATGGGTAAGCTTTGCCACGGTCACTCACAGGCCACTGCCAGGCCTATCTCTCCTTAACTCCTTGGTAATATAAAGCTCACTGAGAAGAGGTCATTTTGGAAATCCGACAATTCCTAATAAAGCACAAAAGGACACTTTTATGCAAACTGTCACGTCAGAAACAAAATGTTGAAGGAATGATGTCCTGGGGGGTAACCAAAAGGAATAAAAGGATTCTGGACCGAAAAACTTAAAGGAATTCTATGATCTTATGATTTGCTTCTATTGTAACCATGGAGGGACACCAAGAATACAACTCTGACTTGCTCTAGCCACAGTTTAAATTATTATTGATTTTTGCTTCGTGCTGGGTGATGGATTCCTTCTGATTCTGCAGATGGTAAATACCTTTATTCAGAGAGTAAACGTAATGAGACTCAGCCCGATGGCACTACGTTAGAGAAGGCTTTCAGACTCTACACTTGACGCCACTAATTGCTAGATTGCCTTGCTGTTTCCACAAGTTCTGCACAGTTCTGCACCAGAATACTTGAAAGAGACAGAAGAAAGATGCAAAGTAATGAGTGCATGCAGAGCAGCTGTGAAAGAAACTCTGACTCAGGCCTAGGGAATGTGTGGTTCCCGGACCTGTGGCCTTGGCATCACTGGGAACCTGACGACCAAGACTATCAAGAAAACCATCAGAGATCACCTAGTCTAGGGGCCCGTCCCAGACTTACAGACTCCAACTCTGGGGCCAACGAGTCCAGAACTGTAGATGTTTGGGGGTTTTTTGGCTTCTGGTTTTTAACTGAAGTATAATTTATATATGATGCAGTAAGAGACCTTAGTGTATAGTATAACGTGGGTTATGAGCAACCTATTGCTTTATACCCAACTCATTTTTGTTTTGTTTTACCATCTTAACTGTTCTTAAGTATCACGGTGTTACCTGTATTTACTCTGTTGTGCAACAGTTTTCTAGAAATTTTTCTTCTTCCAAACTGAAACCCTAAGCCCACTGGATAACTTCCCATTTCCTCCCCCACAGCACCCCCCCAGAACAAGTATTCTGCCAAGCCCTCCAGGCGCTTCTGATGTGTTCCAGCATTGGAGAAGCACTGCTGTAAACACCGAGGGCCACGGGGGCTGCAGGGACAGCACAGAAAAGCAAGCAGGCATGTGAGAAGCCTGGCGCCCAGGGAAGATAGGCAGGAGATGGGACTACTGGCCCCTCTGGTTCTCCGAACCCAATCCCGAGTGCCTCTTGAGGACACGGCACTGCCTTGGGCACAAGGGAACCCAAGCATGGACAGATACCAACTGTTCTCAAGAACCTGTGTAGGCACATGCTGAAGAAACAAACCATCTTTTCTCAACATTAGATCAGGTTCTGGAAATTCCACACAACAGCCCAAAAATGGAAATGGAAAGCTATAAACTTTGAAGGGAAGAGGGCGATGGTATTTTCATCAGTGGCCCCACCAGGCAGTCCTTTCATTCTGACTCTGAATTTCATCCGCCCATTTTAATCATTTATGCCTCTCATTTAGAAAATCCCAAATGATTCTTTCCCATGGAAATCTTGGAAGGGTATGATAACACAAAGGAAATAACCAGGGGCACTGCAAACCACAGAACAGTTTTGATTTACAAGTCATTAAAAGCATGAGGCATTTACTGTTCTTTGCAGGCAAAAAGGGCCTGCATCATGAATAATGGAAAAAGCAAAGTGCATCAAGGACTCCTCTGCAGACACTGTTCTCTGCAGGCCACACACACCCACGTTCACCGAGGATTTCCTGTGTCCCGAGGCACCTATCAGGATGTACACCACCGCATCCCAGCCCTCCAGGATCTAAATCATGCAAATCTACGCCATTTCACTCCAAAAGGCCGAGTTTCTGGATTATTACTTCCTGACTCTCAAAAGAGAGCCAATGATTTAGTGCTGTAAGCACATCAGGAATTTTAGAAACAAGGCAAAGCTTGGGCAATTTTGGACTGTTCCCTTAACTTAAAAAGAGCTCTAGTCTATTTCCATGACATCCAGATTTTGTAACTACTAACGAACAGAAAAGCATCTGGGAAAAACAGGTAGATAGTGTTTGTAGGGAAAAAAGAAAAAAAGAAAGAAACCAGAACAAAACCACCACAGCTCTTAATTCTATGATGAGGAAGCAGCAATGAGACACTATTAAAGCTACAATCTCCAAATCCCACTCAATACCTTCTGGCTCAAATAGCAGGCATTTCCTTTGCTTCTTAATTTGCATTATGTATGTCCATTTCTCTAGCCACTGTGACCAAGAGTATTCAAAGGAAGTTTCTTTCTACTTTTATTCACATATGAATTGATACTTAGGATCTAAGAGGGTAATTATAACCGTTCATATTTTCCCCCTATTATTCCCACCACCATAAAATCCAAATGAGGCTTACTATGTCTTCTACTTGAAAAACTGTCACGTTATCGCACTCTGCATTGCCCCATTTTCAAATGCTTCATTCAGTGAAAACTTCAAAGGCAAATTTGTGAGACAGCTGTAGTCACCCTAGGGGACCACGAACACGTGCAGTGAGCACTATTAATGATCAGAACTGTGGGTTATCGTGTTTAGCACAAAAAGAAGACAGTGAATTTTAAGGTGTACATGTACTCTGATGGGACCTACACTCTTCTAAATACTAAGCCCCTGTTTTCGTTGGTTGTTTTGTTTTTTTTTTCTTTTTAAGCTCACCCTGATGCAATTTCCACTTCTCCTGTGTAACCCAGCCCACTACACGGGATCTTGAAGCTAGGTTTTCTGTTACTCAGGTAGACATTCTGACAAATGTTGTACTCTTGTATACTAAGTCTTCGTCCCATTCATAAAGCATGATCACAAAACAAACACTGCTCATGCAAGTTTAAAAATAACCCATGGTATGTGATGTTCTGCTGAAATTGATATTTAACTGGTTACTGTATCATGCCATCCATAATCTAAAGCCTTCAGAACTGAAAAAATGAACTTCTGATATTAAGTGCTTCATTTTTTTGTTTTTTTCTGTGTTTTGTTTTAAAGGTTTTGTTTATTTGACAGAGAGGCACAGCAAGAGAGGGAACACAAGCAGGGGGAATGGGAGAAGGAGAAGCAGGCTTCCTGCCAAGCAGGGAGCCCTATGCAGGGCTCGATCCCAGGACCCTGAGAGCATGACCTGAGCCCAAGGCAGGTGCTCAACGACTGAGCCACCCAGGTGCCCCTAAGTGCTTTGTTTTTGAGAGGTGAACGACTGTAATTTTTTCCAGGTTAATTAGTATTCTGCATAAAACGGTCTTAAAAACCAGCAACGACAGACCCTGGATGGAGAGAGGGGGTCCAAACCAGAGCCAATGTCCACTGAGTCCATCTATACACATTTCCACATTTCCTTCAGGGCAAGGAGTAGCAGCAGGGAGGAGATGAGAGCGGGGATAGCAAGGGCTCCGTGTAGCCAATGTTCTTAATGAGAGGACCACTTGGTTCTTGCTAGAATCATGTTTCTAAGACAGACAAGCGTCTGTCTCTACTCACGGGTATTCCCATAGCTATGGAACCTCCCCTCAAAGCAGCCAACACAAACACAGAGCAATATGCTGGTTCATCCCGGGGGTGTCCCTAGACAGCAACACACACAATTCTGGAGCCTCATTTGAAACTAACACTAGATTACGAAAGGATGTAAGGAAGAGTCTGACTCAACCCGATTCAAGCTAAGGGATCATCTTCACGGAAAAGATTCTGCAGTGGTGACTGTAGCGGTAATTGCTGCCATTACTTCTTATCTCTGAAGTCACCCAAGACGTGGACAAAATACTGGGCCCACATTATGAAGAACTAATTGGCTTAATATAAAAAGAATGCTTATAAAATATTAATTAGAAAGTCCAAATGAATTGAAAAATGTGCAAAGTCTGTGAACAAGACACTTAAAACAAGAGAAACACAAATGGCTAAATGCGAAACACATTCTTCACTTCATTCATAGTATAAAAATAGAAAATTAAAACAAGACACCAATTTTCTCCTAAAATTAAAAACCAGAGGGGAGCCAGGCTGGCTCAGTCAGTGGAATGTATTGACTCTTGATCTCAGAGTCATGAGTTCAACTCCATGTTGGGCATAGAGCTTAAAGATAAATATTAAAAATAAAATAAAAACCGAAAAGAGGATGGGCATTTGATATTCATTTCTCATGGCAAAAGTATAGGAAAATAGTAGCCCTCACACACTGTTGTGGAAGTATAAATTTGTCTCAGTCTTTGAGAGCAATTTGGTAATACTTAACAAAATCTTTTTTTTAAGATTTTATTTATTTATTTGACAGAGATCACAAGTAAGCAGAGGCAGGCAGAGAGAGAGGAGGAAGCAGGCTCCCCGCTGAGCAGAGACCCCCCCATGCCGAGCTCAATCCCAGGACCCTGGGATCATGACCCAAGCCGAAGGCAGAAGCTTTAATCCACTGAGCCACTCAGGCGCCCCCAGAATTTTTAATTCCCACATTTGTTGACTGAATTCCACTTACATTCCACTGCTAGACAGTTCCGTTGTATGAGACATGGTTGCATTAAGTGTGAAAAATTTGAGCAGAGGGCCCCTAGGTGGCTCAGTCCGTTAAGCATCTGCCTTCAGCTCAGGTCATGATCCCAGGATCCCTGCTCTGCTGGGAGCCTGCTTCTCCCTCTCCCTCTGCCCCAACCCCTGCTGGTGCACGCATGCACACTTTCTCAAATAAATAAAAGTCTTTAAAAAAGGAAAAGAAAAATAGGAGCAGAACCTTGTTTGTAAAAGAAAAACTGGACAACTAAATGTCTCTCATAAGGTCTGGTTAAATAAGGCACAGAGTTCCCTGAATCATGATACAATCCTAGGGTTGACTGTAGCTGTTAAAAGAGATACAATCTCTATACTGACATGGGAACATGTCAAAGATGTACCGTCCAATTAAAAAGCCACTTTACCTATACATTATCTGTAATTTCATAGTTGTTAAGAATTCCTAAAAGAATATATATACATACACATCCATATATACATATATATGCATACACATACATTTGCTCTCCACCTCACCTTACTTTTGCCTGGTGACCCGGGCCCAACCTGGGCTAGTTGATTTTAGAACTCCTCAAAGAGAACCCAGACAAGACACCAGCAACAAAACGGCCTTGATGATTATTAAATAAGCTACATCAGGAAAAGCCTATTTGAATGAGTCATTAATGAAAGCCCTTTGTAAATCTTGCCTCACCATACAAATGTATTTGTCGTCATTTACATGCAGACTACCCTTTTGAAAGACTAACAAAAGAGAAATGAATCTCCCTTGAGGAACCCAAGATAGCCCAGGAACATAAGCTCTTAGGGGCTTCTCAAGACACTCATATCGCAGACAGGGATTCGCAAAGAACAGTGTGAATAAGAGCTTACCACTGAGCACCTACTATGTACCAGGCATTGGGCTGAACACTGCAAGTACGTGATCTCATCTGATTCTAACATGGATCTCCAGTTCTGGGCACCTAGGTGGCTCAGTTGGTTGAGCCACCTGAGCCTCAGCTCAGGTCGTGATCCTGGAGTCCTGGGATCGAGTCCCGCGTAGGGCTCCCAGCTCCACGGGGAGTCTGCTTCTCTCTCTGACCTTCTCCTCGCTCATACTCTCTCTCACTGTCTCTCTCTCAAATAAATAAATATTAAAAAAAAAAAAAAAAAGAATCTCCAGTTCTCCAGTATGTTGAATTTCATTTCCTAAAAGGTTATGGTCTCCTTTTCCTCCATGTGTCTGTCCTTCTCCCACTCTTCTAATACTTATTCACAATGAGGTCATTTGCTGGGATTAGCATAGCCAATAGAGAGAGCCAAATGGGACATCAGGACAGTCCAGTGTCCACTTAGCGGGCTGTAAGTGGAAGGCATGGGTGGGGACAGAAATGATGGAGAAAAGGGGCTGGGGCTTTGGGGGAGGGATGGGAGAGCACTCTGTGGAAAGAGAAACAAGATGGCGGTGATGGGGTGTCACATGACACCTGACCACACTTGTCACCCCACAAAGCCCATCACATGACCCATGTTGCTTTAATATCTGCAAGGGCCAGGGAGAGCTATGGCCCTGAGGTGAACTGGAGAGAGGATGGCCAGCCAACTGGTTATTGGTAAAGTATGTTCACATGTTAGAGACGTGGTTGTTTGAGTCCTGGATCCACAGAGTCCAAAAAATCACAACCAGTTCTTCGTGCTACAGCTTTCTTATTCATGCAGACACACACACAATCTATATTCTGCCCGGTTAGTAACTCACACCTATCTTCATTACCAAAAACTTTAAAATTTACAATCTGGATTTAGCACCCAGTAAGCCCCCGCACTGTGTAGTACCACAAACCATCCACAAAATTCAATTCAAATTGCAAAAGGGATACAGAACTCACTGATTAATTCAGGCAAAGCCCAGAGTATATGTGAAAAAAGATTGTACTCTTTTCTTCCGTAACATTCTTTCCCCAAGATCATAAATCTCGGAGCGCTGACTTTCCATCTTAGGAAAGGGAATGTCATCTGAGGCAGTGGATAAATCACCTCGGAGAATAGTTATTCATTGTGGGCAAATAAAAATGTAAGCCAGGCAGATGGTGAAAAGCTCATTGCTCCTGGTATAATTTCATGGGCATAGGCCAGCAAGGGGAAAAGAGGAGTGGGTTGTGAAATCTGGGGCCACTTTACAGGAGGAGAGGAAATACCCCAAAAACCAGAATACTAAAAATTATCATACCACATTGCTGCAATCTCTTCAACTCTTCTCCTCTGGTTCAGATCTGACTTCCTCCCTTCGTGGCAACAGCAGTGATAGGAAGGCAGAGAGAGGAGGAAAAAACCCCTATGAAACTCGGTAGGGTTTTAAGCCCCTTCATTCACCAGGTTCAAAGGGCTTAAACTTTTGACTACTGATGCAGAGTAGACTAGATTACACCACCCGGTATGGAATTTTTTCATATGGCTCCGGCTCACGCCTGTCAAATCCGAAGTGGCTCCCTCCCCAACACTCTGGGCGTGGGTGTTTATGTCACAAAGCCACACTGGCTGGGTGGGGAGGGGAGAGAAGGGAGGCAACAGAATGACCACTCCTAAGGCTACCCCCAAAGACCTGCTTATTCCAATGAGGAAACCCTTTAAAAGTCCTCAGACACACCCTACCAGTCCCCTTGAAAGTAGATCTGGAACCTTCAGCTATATTCCACCTCTCTCTTATAAAAGCAACACCCTTGGCCACCTGGGTAGCTCAGTCGGTTAAGCATCTGACTCTTTATTTCAGCTCAAGTCATGAGATCCAGCCCCACGTCAGGCTCTACACTCAGTGGGGAGTTTGCTTGAGATTCTCTCTTCCTCTCCCTCCAACCCTTCTCCACTTCAAGATCTCTCTCTCTAAAAAAACAAAACAAAACAACAACAACAACAAAAAAACACCCAATCAAGGAAAAAAAACCTTAATTACCACCCACAATAAGGGACAGAGGAAGAGAAAGAGAAGTAGGATGGAAGGAGAAACAAGTTCTTGGAAAGGGAGGATAAACTGAAACGAATTCCCCAAAGCTGCAGAGGAAATCACACCATCCTGCCTTGTAGTAGAAGAGCCCAATGATACTGCCAGAAACCGAGATCAAGGAGCCCTTGAAAAAATGCATTACAGGGCTTAGTTCAGTGTGGTTGGTTATATTTGTTGTTGATATGTTAAGAAGAAAGGACAGAAAAATGTGGATTTTTTTTTTTTTTTTTTACAAGACCAAAAGGTGCTTTTAGCCATGGGAGGCAGAACAAACAGCCTTCTAGAATATCATAAAAGGGGGGGTGGCTCAGTCGTTAAGCATCTGCCTTCTGCTCAGGTCATGATCCCAGGGTCCTGGGATCGAGCTCCGCATCGGGCTCCCTGCTCAGCAGGAAGCCTGCTTCTCCCTCTCCCACTCCCCCTGCTTGTGTTCCCTCTCTGGCTGTCTCTCTCTCTCTGTCAAATAAATAAAATCTTAAAAAAAAAAAGAATACCATAAAAACATGTCTTCAACTTCCATGACATTCACAGATGATCATCTTATTTGCTACAGGCCGCAGGTAGATTTGCAGTCACATACCCCCAGGACCTACATTGTCTTTTAATACTAACCTGGAAATGTCTCTTGGCTATAAACCATTTCTCCTGCTTCTCATCTCAAGACATTTAAAAAAAAAAATTCTAACTACTGTGAAATATGCAGGGAGTTAAGAAGCTGGGTATCTTGGTCCGCTCAGGCTGCCTTCACAAAATACCATGAACAAGGTGGTGTAAACAAGAGAATTTATTTTCTCACAGTTCTAGAGGCTGACTGGAAGATGGAGAGCAGGTTACCAGCATGACTGGGTTCTCTGAGAGTGCCCTTCCTGGTTTGGGGGTCCTCACAGGGCAGAGAGAGAGATTTCTCCTAAGACTCCAGTCCTATTGGATTAGGATCCAGAATGAGGGCCCCACCCTTATGACTCATTTACCTTAGCTGTGTCCTAAAGACACCACCTCCCTGATACTGTCATATCTGGGGTGATAGCTTCAACACATGAATTTGCAAGGGGAGGTGGGCACAATTCAGTTTCTACTACTAGGTTATGAAAATCTGCTAAACTAAGGAGTCCTCCATTCAATGTCCAGCACACAGTAACTCGATGTTTGATGAATGAAGAGACACCAGAGTAGACGGATAATTACTGTCTTACTATGCTGACACCCAAAGCAAACTTCAGAGGGACTAGTGTATCTGCACGCACAAATAAGAACTTGGAGCCTTCAGATTCTTAGTAAGTCCTGAGGGCTGGTTAGCTAAGAGGCATATCTTGTACATTTGCCTGATGGATGGACTACTTTCCTTCCAGACCAAGAGCCAGAAGAGCAGAAGGAAAAAACCCTGATGATCAAGCCATGGCTCATTCCTAGTGTCAGAACCTACAGGGAATGCCCTCAGTGGTTATAGTAAGAGTTCCACATACGATCTCCACTACTACATTCTAGTACTTTGGGATAGGCGGTCAAGGCCAGTGGCTAGAAATGGACTGATGAGGTCCTAGAAAGGTCCAGGATGTTGGCCATTAATGAATCTTCTGTCACATCAGTGTATGTAACTCATATGCCAGACAACAGGTTAAGCCTACTTCTACCGGGTCTTCCAGAATCTCTAGGGAAGGGTAGGGAATAGAGATGAGAACATGGAAGAAGCATATCTTTTAGTTAAGAACAGTACACATGGGCCATATCACTCACATTCATTCACCAAATATTTACAGAATGTCTATGAAGTGCCGAGTACTTTCCTAAATATTTTGGAATCTTCAAAGGAGAATCAAAGATAGGGTCTACCCTCAAAGAATTTGGCCTCTAAGATGAAATGGTTGGGTTAGAAAAGTCTTAGGAAGATGGAGATGATTTCTGCATGAAGAAAAGCTGTTTGGGGCAGACTGAGGGGTCCAACGGACACCATCTGTTACTGCCCTCTGTATCTGCAGATGCCCTCTTCTTCCTTGTTGAACAGAAAATCAATTTTGAGATTCCTAGGTCTCGAGATCCCTTTGACTCAGGTAAGGCACACTCTTCCATGGCCACAGAGAGGGACTCACAATTACTCTGAAGCCATCAAGGAAATCCAGTTGCCATGTTGGAAATACCATGTTGCCATGTTGGAAATACCAACAGCAAGCTATAGATCTTGCCTGGGGGCATGATCCAGTTTTAGTTATGATATAACAGGAGAAGTATATGGGGGCAGGAGTGGGGAAGCCACCCTTCCGACATAAAGAGTCTTGAAAACAATAAGTCTTTAGAAGAGCCTCCATTTCTTCCTACATTCTGAAGGATAATAGTGTGGGGATGTAATGCTTGGCACTGTAGCTGTCACACTGCAATCATGAAGTGACACATGTAAGGATAAAAAGCCAATAGCAAGAATAGAAGAAACCCACACATACACATGCATATTTAAGAGGAAGTAATCAACTTTTACATGATTAAAAACACATGAAATGTACCCTGTTGGCAAAGTTTTAGGTGTACAGTATTATTAACTACACACATGTTGTTGCACAGATTTCTAGAACTTTCCCTTTTGCATGACTGGGATTCTAAACTCTTTGACTAGCATCTCTTCAGTTCTCCCTCCCCCCCACCTCTCTGCCCCCAGCAACAGACAGTCTATTTCCTGTTTGAGACTGACTCCTCAGACACCTCATATCAACAGAATCATGCAGTATTCGTCCTGCGACCAGCTAACTTCACTCAGCATCATGGTCTCAAGGCTCATCCATGTTGCAGCAAGTGACAGGATTTTATTCTTTCTAAAGGCTGAATACCAGTGCATCAGATGTATATACCACATTTTCTTTATTCATTCCTTCACTAATGGTCATTTAGTTTGTTCATCTCTTGATTATTCTGAATAATCATCACTATCTGAGATCCTGGTTTCAATTCTTTTGGCTACATACACAAAATTGAGATATCTGGGTCATACAGTAGTTCTATTTTTAATTTTTTGAGGAACTTCCAGACGGTTTCCAGAAGCCTGTGCCTTTGAGGCCCTCATGAGTTGCTATACCAAACATGTTAGTACTTACTGGCAGAATTCTCACCGTGTGAGAAGACTTTATTTATAACTTGAGCCACTAATTGTTGGATTCTCAGTTTTTGTAACTGAAAAGAACCCTACTAGATACAGGAGATGGTCTGATGTACAGGAAAGGCATTGGCTTGGGAGAGAGGAAGTCCAGATACCCATCTTGTCTCCCACAGGCCAGTTGTGTGGACTTTCGGCAAGAGTCAGCCACTCTAGTTGGAGTGCCATCCATTGGATGGCAACCAATGGAGAGTAGCCATTGGACCCCTAACGGTGCTTCTAAGATTAAGTGCTTCAGAGGCCATGATTCAAAGAGGGAAAAAGTCTGTTCTATAGGAACCCAGGAAGGAGATACAATCAAACTTGTGACAGGATGGGGAGTGTGGTAGGGAGGGGAAATCTTATCACCCACAAACTTCCTTGTTACAAATTCTAACAAATGTGATCAACATTTCCTGTGTAATGACCATTTGAAATTCAATTTTGCAGCATTATCACAGAATTCAATAAGGTGATTTTCAATTGCTGTAAGTCAGTGATAGCTGTCTCACTCCTTCATTAAATGGTTGGAATCAAATAAACAGGTGTCACGTATTTTGAACAAACACATAAGGCCAAACATTTGTGTTAATTATTCAAAGGATCAAAACAACATATTACTTGATCTTCCAAAATTTATCACCATCCCATGCCTGATAAATACTCTCAGTCACATCTACTCATACATTTATGTATTATAGAGATGAAGAGATGATAAAAATGGGCTGAGGGGATTATACTGGCCAGGTTTCAACTTGAATGTCAGAGGATGTCAAACTGCCAGCATCCTATGTCATTAAGTGGTTCAAAAGTTCAGTGCTAAAGTGACGAATCCACCAAGGGCATAGAAATTCTTCTTGAGGCAAAATTCAGCTGAATCTTTTATATTTGCCTCCCTTCTTTATCTGTAAAATAACCTCCTCCCTTGGGGGAGAGAGGGAGAGATTATGACATGCTTACTTAAAAATCCAATTTTGTGATTTTCTAACTGAAGCTCATTTGGCTAAATGCTAGTGGTCAGCACTTAGGGGCATTATGAGAAGTCTCTCTGATCTTGCTAGATTGGGGGTGAGGGCGGTGTATAGGGCATGTGGTCTCTTGATAGCTTAGTTGCCACTCTAGTTCAGACAATTAACCAGGCAATGTTTATAAAGGAACAATCAACCCAGGAACTGACAGTGTGTTGTTGTTGTTAAGATTTATTTCTTTTAGACTGGGGGAGAGGTGGGGAGCAGAGGGAGAGAATCTTCAAGCAGACTCCCTGCTGAGCGTGGAGCCAGATGCTGGGCTCAGCTACCACGACCCATAAGATCATGACCTGAGCGGAAACCGAGTCAGATGTTTAACTGACTGAGGCCCCCTCGGGGCCCCACTGACAGCATGTTCTTGAGGCACAAGCTTTAAAACCTCTAGTTCAGGGTCTCCAATAGAGAGATAAATAGAACTGACCCTCCATCTTCTCCCTCCAGAACAGGGGTAGGTATCTGAGCACCAAATATTTGCCATATATGATTAATACAACATTATTTTAAATGCTTCCCTTTTTCTACCTTACCCACAGGGGATTTGAATAAGTTAAGTTTACCAAATGCTCTTCAGCTGGTGAATGGATAAAAAACTCTGAATCCAATGGCTACTATTCATCAATAAGAAGGCATGGACCACTGAGCAATAGAACAACACGGATGAAAGGCAAAAGCAAGCCACAGAACAAAAAGAAGCCCTACTAAAAAGGCTATATACTGTATGATTTCATTTGCACAGAACTCCAGAAAAGGCAAAGCTGTATGGACTGAAAACAGAGGAGGACTTCTAAGGGCTTAAATATAAAGGAACACAAGGGAATTTTGGAAAGTGGCAGAATTATTCCATATTTTAATGTACTTAAAAGTAATAAAATCTCATTTTAAAGGGGTGACTTTTATTATTTTTGAGTTACCCTCAATAAAACTTACTTTTAGAAATATTAAGGTTCTGTCCCTCTAGAATGGTAGGTATACATGGTCACGTTCACGATCGTCTCCATGTTGCCCTCCACCTTCTGATTCCAATGGCGCACTCACTCTTGATCCACAGCAGGAAATAGAAACCACACTAGGTATTTCAATGAGAAAGGGACTGGGTATGGGAATTAGGTGCTTACAGAATCTTTGAAAGGTATGGAGGAGCAAAGACCCCTTTAACTCCTTATTTCAAGCACACTGCACGGTAGGAAGTCATGGTCCCAGTGTCAGGAATTGGCCGCTGCTGCCTGCCCAACAGCATGTCATGTCCCAGGACAATGCATGTGGCCCCCGCAAGTGCCTCAAACACCCAAATCCCCATGACCTTGCTGACCAGTAGCACCAGCAGAGGAAACTTGGTCTCAATCTCAGCCTTCCAAATCCCACACAGATGCATTTATGGGACCTATCATGAATTCAGAAACACAGCTGTAAGAAGTTTTGGGACATGTTGTTGGGTTTCCCATTGGGAGAGTGGAAATGAAGGTCAAGAGAGCCAATCCCAGTATCTCCCCATCACGGTTCTCCCTGTCCTGGCACAAGGCATTCTTCCCTGAAGACAGTATAACACAAACCTTTTTCTGTCTAGATTTAAATTTCAAACGGTGCTAAGAGACTTGAAAAATTGTTCTGCTAATGGGTAAAACCAAGATCCTAACTCATTTCATTATGGAAGAATATTTCACTTTCACATATAGTTAGTTCTAGCCCCAGCAGAATAAAAATTTTAAGATCACTGCATTTGATAATAGAGCCAAGCACAGTTCTGCTCTAACTCATGTATTAAATACACATTGGTCTTTGAGTTTTATTTCTGCTGGGAATTAAACAGATGAAGCTTGAAAATGCATTAATTTTCCAGGTATCTGTAAGCTGTTTTACAGTAAAGCCAGCACTAGGGTAGGGAGTCTGACACTGTGATTTATAACAAGAAATATGTATTTGGTTTTGTCCCCATTCCTGGCACAGTGCTCCTAAAACTCTAGGAATTCCTAAAGGGATAAGAGAGGATGAAGGTAGGTGTCTTTTGTTATATTAATGAGTGACCTTTAGAAGCCCCTAGGTAACCTAAGTATGGGGACCGTTTCCAGCGGAACTAACACTGTGACTAGAGAGTGGTACACCTTTCAGTCCCACCCCCTGACTTCCAGGAGGCAGGGGAGGGGCTGGAGACAGAGTTCAGTTACCAAAGATTTAATCAATCTTGCCTCTGGAAAGAAGCTTCCAGAAAACTCCAAAACAATAGGGTTCAGAGAGCTTCCGGCTAGGTGAACATGGAGAGGTGCTGCAAGAGGGGTGCTGGGGAGGGCATGGCAGCTCATGTGCCTTCCCCAAGCATCTCTTCCATCTGTTCCTGAATTATAACCTCTTATAATAAACTGGGAAGTGTTTCTCTGAGTTCTGCGACCCACTAGAGCAAATTATTCAAACCCAAGAGGGGGGTCATGAGAACCACTGATCTATAGCCCATTGGTCAGAAGTACACATGACCTGAACTGTGATTGGCTGAAAATGTGGGGGGCAGAGGGGGGGGGCAGGAGAGTCTTGTGGGGCTGAGCCCTCAGCCTCTGGGATCTGAAACTCCCCAGGTAGACAATGTCAGAGCTGAACTGAACAGTAGGATGCCCAGTCTGTGTCCAGTAAGAACTGGATTGAGTCAAATCGCTTGGTGGTATTAAAAAAGCACACAACTGTCAGAGGGAGGTATACGATTTATACCCTAATTATTGTTTCTAAAGATTTAACATGAGCAACAAACCAGAAGAAAATAGTTCGCTCAGTGAAAGTGCCACAGTAACTATGATCCTGAGTTTCACCGGCGATCACTCACATAGTAAATCTATTCTCTATATCAAAGGGTTAAGGAAGATATTCATAAGGAATTTTTAGCCTCTAGGAATTTCACTTCCTTCTTGGGTTATTTCTCCAAATTCTGCAAAAAGGAGGTAATGGCAACATTTTCCTTTTTTTCTGACAGGAAAAAAACTGGGTCAATATTGCTAGCTTCTTCAGTTCTTAAAACAAGAACAAAAAGTGACAAAGCACAATGACCTGAAGTAAAAATAGTATCCAACCAACACTCGCTGTTGGGGTTGTGAGAAGCATCTACCAGAGCCGTCACTGGAAAGAAAATGAAAAGGAGTCTCATACTTTCCCTTCTCCGAAAACCATCAAAACATCACCATGCCCCCATTAAGTCCTCACTGCTATGAAGATTCACCCATGAACGCTTTACACCATTCTGACTGGGGTAAAGGTAATACGACAACCTATGCTGCTAACTAATGCTGTTCCTAACTTAAGGGGAAGAAAGTTCTTCCTAGTTCTTCTCCTTCGAGGAGTTGAACTTGGGAGCTAGTTATTTCTTGTGGACAATCATACACTCTTCTGCCGAGGCCAGTGACCACTAAGGCAAAGGGGGCAACAATTTTAAGTAAAAAGGACAGGCCTGGCCTCTCGAGCTTTAGCGTTAACAGGAGGCACTCTCAGGGAAAAGCAGAAGAAACATGAAGAAGGATTCACAGAATGGGAATGGCACCAGCCCTAATAAGTAAGCTTCTTAGGTTACGGCTTCTGTTGGGTTTTGCCCAAGAATGCTGCCGGGAATGAGATCCGATAAAGTTGTTACTAAAGATCTAATGACATACTTCCCTACTCTTAATTTTTCCCTAGAGCTGTATTTTAAATGTATTTATTATGATGTGAACCTCCAAAGGTTCTCTGCCAAGGGAATGGAGGATATTATTGTAGGTTTCAACTCTTGAGCAGCTAAGCACCCACCGTCAAATGCCACCCCACCCAAGACTCTCTGAAGAACAACAGGGCGACAGGGCTCCTACCATTTACTCTGTCACCAACTCAACTGCCAGTTCATCTATACATCAGCTTCAAGTGTTTTCAACCTGAAACTCCTGGTACAGGTAAAGGGAAGTGCCTCGGAAAATCTCACATTCCCTACTCGTTTCATACCCGGAGAAGGCACCTTACAGATGTGAATAGAATGCCTGTAGTCAGGCTGATCCTACCTCCATAAGAGCCAAGTTACCAAAGTCCCTGTCCCAGAATGTAATCACGGGAAGCCTGGAAAAAATTTTCAGTTGATAACCAAGATAACCGTTGGACCCAGGCAGCTGCCTTGGGGCTCTCAACCTTCCCCAGATTTTATGAGCACCCTACATGTATCAGGCTAAGGATGTTCAGCTAGAATTAAGAACAACCTCTAACACGTGGATCCGGTATGGCTCCGCCTAGTTCACAAGGTCATGTAGACAGAACGTGTGCATCAAAATAAAAAAAAAATACAGAAGTTCCCTTGAGACACAAAGGAACACGCTGCATCTGGCTTCCTTCCAGTGGCCACTTGGGAGGCACGGTTAGTGGGGAGAGGCGTGTGGGCAGAGGGCAGTCCAGGGAGCCTGCGGAAGCCAGGCCAGTCAGGAAGCTCTGCAGGGTCTGTCCCCACCCCCACCTGGCAGGGCACGGGTCCCCTGCAGCTGGAGGGGAGGCCCAGGAGTCTCAGCCATGGCCCCGGGGTGGGGCGCTGGTCTGGCTCTGGAACATGCAGGGGACGAGCATCTGAGGCGGGAGCTGATGTTAGCACAAACCACACCAAGAAGCCATTATTCAGGGGAGCGACAATATATTGTAACTGCTCCCGGCATGTCAACAGGCATCATTTTAATGGGCGCATTTGAATTTCTCCCACTTGAAGTTAAAACGACTCCCATTTCGATGAAAATAGGAGATTTCCTCATTGGTAAGATCACATTTCAGCCGCGGCAGCTGCCAGACACGAGAACAGAAGTGCCAGGCGTGCCCAGAGCCGATTTTGTCTCTCCAGGCAAGGCTCCCATTTTATAATTTGTCTCCTCTTCAAACAAAGAGATGAGCAAGTTACAAATATAATTACTACGTTTCTGAACAAGCGAGAACACAAGCCACAGGAGTGCTAAGAGAAAACTAATGGCTCGCTTACCTCGGGCTCCGGTGGCAAACTTTGCTCATCTTCAGCGGAGTTTGGTAAAATCGCCCAGGTTATGTTGGCACTGGCTGGTGGTAAAGAGCCAAGTGTCCCATTTTTCAGCTGCTCTGTGGAATGTGACTTGGGCCCGTGCCATCCCAGGATGTTTTCTGCAATAAAGACCTAGAATGATGCCAAGTATTTTCCAATTTAAACATTTACAGCTCAAAAAATATCGGTAACCCACTGTATAAGGAGACAGACTTGAAATGGGCCCAGTTTGGAGTGGACTGTGGCAAATTTAAGTGGGCTTGTTCTGAACGAGGTACCAAGTGTGGATACGGATCTGTTTATAAATTAGTCCCTATATGATGGCAGTGACCAGAATCACCATAGGCTGTTTCTTTCCCCATCCGTGGGGGATGGGGTGGGGGGGGGGCGTGTCATATTCACCAAAGCCAGATTTTAAGTATTTTTCTTAATTTTTTAAGAAAAAAATATTTACATAAAGATATTTATCATTAAAACATTAGAATAAACAACAAGTCAAACTTTATCAGAAAGGGGCTGCTCAGATTGTCGTTTAATTGCCAATTGCATGACCACAGCTCTGAAAAGTGGCTGGCGTCATGTGGCCCTCCTCCGTGACTGCTGGGGCAGAAGTCAGGAAGCCCCATAACAAAGGACACGTGTTCATTCCATTCTAGCAAGAAACACATTTATAAACACCAGTCTGATAAACCAAAAGCATTTTTCTGATTCTCCCCCAACAAAGACTCCATTAACTGTAATACTGTTTATTTTGGAGTCAGATTTTATGCTTATTAGTGGGGACAGGAGTAAACACAGGGGATTCCTTTCCCAATTCCATCACTGGAATAAGAATAGGTCTCAAACTCAGCTGACCCTCCCCCTGAAGACTGTGTTCTTTGTCTCAGAGCAAAGATAAGGGATGAAGAAAAGGTAGACTGAAAGTGGATGCTGCTTTACATGAACTAGAACTTGACCAGCAGGGTCTCTGATGTTCCATCAGGATAATAATCCTATCCATCCATTAGCCTTTTCATTAGAGTTACTCCAAGAAAAATCTACAAGTATTCCAGACATTTAATACCTTGGGAGACTCTGGTTGATGGAAACAAAGTAACAGAGCCAGCTGAGATGGCTGCATGCGTTCTGAGTGTGTGTGCTCCTCTCAACACAAGCATATTTTTAGGCAGAAATTTTTTTTAAGAAACGTCAAGTGTTAGATCACACAGCTGTGGCTTAAAAGCCTCAAGTGGCTTCTCATGGCAACTGGAACACGGTCCAGCTGCCTGGCTTGTAAGACCGTCCAGTCTCATTTCATTTTCTCCTCATTGCTCACTGCGCTCGTCATGCTGGTAGTTTTTCCATTCTCCCAGTGAGCCAAGTTCATTTAGGTCAAGAGCCTTTGGGCCACACCCTTCCATCTGCTCCGAACGCCACCCCCCACCCCAGTTCTTCTACATGGGGGTAAGGCCTCCTCCATAAATCCAGTTCACTCAAATATCACTTGCTCAGAGAAGCTTCCTGGGAGCTTCCCAGTCAAAGCACTGCTCCAAAGGCACCCCCCGTCCCATCAGTCAGTTTACTGTCTTCACAGCACTCAGTGCGATCTGAACTCACCCTGCTCATTAGTTGGTCTACTGTGTTTCTCTCCTCCCTAAAACGTCAGCTCCCATCAGCAGAGACAGTATTGCCCTTGCTCATGTCTGGGTCTCCAGAACCTAGAATACGGTCTGGCAAAGAGTATGCACTTAATAATTATGTGCCAAAATGAATGAATGACTATTAAGATTTTTTTTTAAAGATTTTATTTCTTTGATAGAGACACAGAGAGAGAGAGGGAACACAAGCAGGGGGAGTGGGAGAGAGAGAAGCAGGCTAATACGGGGCTCGATCTCAGGACCCTGGGATCATGACCCCAGCTGAAGGCAGTCACTTAACGAATGAGCCTCTCAGGTGCCCCGACTATTAAGATTTTCATAGACAGGGACTCCTGAGCGGCTCAATAGTTAAGCGTCTGCCTTCAGCTCAGGTCATGATCCCAGGGTCCTGGGATCAATCCCCGTATTGGGCTCCCTGCTCAGTAGAGAGCCTGCTTCTCCCTCTGCCTGCTGCGCCCTCTGTTTGTGCACTCTCTTTCTCCGAAAAAAAAAAAAAAAAAAGGTTTCAAAAGGAATGTGCATTTTACAACTTCTTAAAAATTAAGAAATAAGAGATGGCAAAAAGGGAGAAAGTAGAATGGATGGTGGTTGCTAGGGACTGGGGGTGGGGAGATGTGGACTTAGTGTTTAAGTGGTATGGAATGTGTCTCACAAGATAGTGTTCTAGAGGTTGGTTACACAACAATGTGAATGTACTCAACATTCTACTGAGCTATATACTTATAAACGGTTAAAGTGGTAAATTTTTGAATATGTATGTTTTATCACATTTTGAAATGGCGTCTATATTATCAGTTCTTGATGTCATTTTAAAAAAGGTGAAAACTCACAATACTAAAATCCAAATTTTAAAAAAGGTGAAAACTCACAAGACTAAAATCCATAAGACTAAAATCAGTTCTTGATGTCATTTTAAAAAAGGTGAAAACTCATAATACTAAAATCAAATACTAAAATGGAAGAATCCTCATAAATAATAAGGCAGATGGGGCTAGACTAAGAAAACCAACCCAAGGTTCAAGACACCAGAATCTGCCATGAAAAAGGCACACCTGTCCTGCTGACCAACTCCCCACCAACTGCAAGTTGGATTCAGATCTTAAATACTGAACATCTGTCTCACCAATACAGAAGGACTACTTTTTCTAAAAATATATATATATATATTTTTATATGTATATATGTATGTATATGTGTGTGTGTGTATATATATATATATATATATATATATATATATATATACACGCGCGCGCATGCATGCAAGTAATAAATTTCTTCTAGAGTAATTAGGAAAGCTTAAATAGCACTAAGGAAAAGATCTGCTTGCCTAAGTGATGGGGACAATATTCCCTCCATTACTTCCACACCTCAACTCTGTCCCTCCCACCCTCCATACCACCATAATTCAGAGATGATAATCCAGGAGATAATGGGGTAGGAAGTAGAGTCCCGCAGCCAGAGACACACTGCATTCAGGAACAGACACAAACCAGGACAGGAAGAGAGAAGCTACCAGTGCATGCTGGGGAATGTAGTTTTCTATATACTCTATGGATTCTGCGTATCAAAGAACCAGTGAGTGAGGACCAGAGAGAAGCCCATCCTAGACCAACCCACGTGCTCTACCAAATAAATGGTCCCTTAGTTTCCAAGTCTGGATAGGCCTGCCTCATTTGAGGGTGAAGGAGGGAAATTCTAACAGAGTAAATGAAATAGGGGCGCCTGGGTGGCTCAGTTGGTTAAGCATCTGCCTTTGGCTCAGGGCATGATCCCAGGGTCCTATGATAGAGCCCCATGTGGGGCTCCCTGCTCAGTGGGGAGTCTGCTTTTCCCTGTCCCCCCTGCTTTTGCTCTCTCTCTTGCTAGCTCTCTCTCAAATAAATAAGGAAAATGAAACGAAATTTAAAAACAGAGTAAATGAGATCGATTGTATAGAGTCTGAGAAAAGAAATGGAATCTTCAGAAGCTTAGAGGAGGAATCCATCTCTGAAACTTCTAATGTAAGGCCTTTGGCTCAGGTCATGATCTCAGGGCCATGAAGTTGAGTCCCTTGTTGGCCAACACGTGGAGCCTGCTTAAGATTTCTTCTCCCTCTTCCTTTGCCCCTTCCCAGCTCTGAGCCAAGGAGGAGCAGAGTGAGAGGGAGAGAGAGAATCTTAAGCAGAATGCACAACAGAGATCCAAGAGACCCTGATGGACACAGATCAGGTCAATAAATCAGAAACAACAAACAATGACAGAAGAAACAGCCTGACCACAAAAGAGAGCTTGGATGCCGCTGGTACAGTCTACCACTTTTCAGAAAAGACAACGGAGAAAGACACATGTAGACACGGCTTGGCAATCTTTTTTTTTTTTTTTTTCTTGGCTTTTCATTGCTGAAATTTCAAACTCATATGAAAGTAGAGTATAATGAACTCCTAGCTCATGAAGTTTGGCAATGTTTTTAAGTAACAAAAATCAAGAGGATATTTTTCCAATCATTTAAGACAGAAAATTAGACTTCCCTTAGAGGAAAACAAACTAGTTTTGAATTTTTGCTACAACACTAGATGTCAAAAGGTGAATAGGTGAAGAGAGGAATGCAAATAAAAGTCTACAGATTTGTGGTGGGGTGAGGGGCCAAGAGATAACGTTGTCTATAGCCAAATGATCTTTCCTCTGCGAAGAAGCTCTTGCCAGAGAGCAAGGACTAACGTATGCAACTAACATACAGTAACTCATCTAACCTGAAAAATGACCCATGAGGTAGGTCTTACTATTGTTCCCATTTGTCAGATAAAGAAAGAGAGGCACAGGGGCGCCTGGGTGGCTCAGTGGGTTAAAGCCTCTGCCTTTGGCTCAGGTCATGATCTCAGGGTCCTGGGATCGAGCCCCGTATCCGGCTTTCTGCTCAGCGGGGAGCCTGCTTCCCCCCCACCCCGCCCTCTGCCTGCCTCTCTGCCTACTTGTGATATCTGTCAAATAAATAAATAAAATCTTAAAAAAAAAAAGAAAGAGGGGCGCCTGGGTGGCTCAGTGGGTTAAGCCGCTGCCTTCGGCTCTGGTCATGATCTCAGGGTCCTGGGATCAAGCCCCACGTCGGGCTCTCTGCTCAGCAGGGAGCCTGCTTCCTCCTCTCTCTCTGCCTGCCTCTCTGCCTACTTGTGATTTCTCTCTGTCAGATAAATAAATAAAATCTTTAAAAAAAAAAAAAAGAAAGAAAGAGAGGCACAAATATCCAATAGGTGGGAGAATCTAGATTAAAACCAAAATAGCCTGGTTCTCAAGCCCAGATTCTTAAACTCTACACACTGTATGTTTTCCCAGAGCACCACAGAGACTCAGAAAAGTTTCTGCCTTCTGGGGGGAAAAAACTACTTGAAGACATGTACTGACATATGAAGAAGAGAAGCAGAATCAGGAACTCAAGCCTGGAAAAGTTGTGTATTAAAAGCACCGAACCCCACTAAACACAGAACTAAGTCGAGCTGGGATCAGGGGAAGTAAGAAGGACATTTCCCTTGGGTATAATTTTAAAGTGGCACCAACAAGACACTCAGTAATCAAGATAAATTACATTTTCACACAATATTTTTAAAACCAGAATTAATGGAAAAAGTTTTACAAGACTTAGTCTTCCTTGACTCGCTGTGTTGAATCCTGTCTTAATTTAAAATTTTATATTTTGTTCATCCTGGATTATTTCTGCATTAATTTTGGTTTAAAGACATGTCATTAAAGCATCATTCATCTTAATTATTTGGCACTCCTTAAATTTATGCTCAAGGTGAGTGTCTCACAGACCTCTCACCCCAATCCCAGGCCTGGACTGCACTGAAATAATTTTTCTGAACATAGTTACATGGGCATCCTGGGTGGCTCAGTGGGTTAAAGCCTCCGCCTTCAGCTCAGGTCATGATCTCAGGGTCCTGGGATTGAGCCCAGCATTGGGTTCTCTGTTCAGCAGGGAGCCTGCTTCCTCCTCTCTCTCCCTCTGCCTGCCTCTCTGCCTACTTGTGATCTCTGTCAAGTAAATAAATAAAAATCTTAAGAAAAAATAAAATAAAAATAAACATAGTTACATGACTGAATATTAAATTAAAATTATTTTAAAGAGATTCAATCATTATCAAATTAAGTATTAAATTAGTGTTAACATATTAACAATAGCCCCCATATTACATTACCAAAAATTGGGAAGCTTATCAGAGAAACAGGAAATTAAGTTTTCATCACTAAAGGAGAGAGTCAAAAAGAAGGGTCATTCTTGGGGCGCCTGGGTAGCTCAGTGGGTTAAGCCTCTGCCTTCGGCTCAGGTCATGGTCTCAGGGTCCTGGGATTGAGCCCCACATCAGGCTCTCTGCTTGGCAGGGAGCCTGCTTCCCCTCTCTCTCTTTCTGCTTCTCTGCCTACTTCTGATCTCTCTCTCTCTGTCAAATAAATAAAATCTTTAAAAAATAAAAAAGAAGAAGAAGAAGAAGGGTCATTCTTGACTTTGATGATTAGAAAAATATAGGTTAGGCCTATGTTTACGGTAGCATTATTTACAATAGCCAAATGATGGAAGTAGCCCAAGTGCCCATCCATAGATGAATGGATAAAGACAACACACACACACACACACACACACACACACACACACACACACACAGGAATATTACTCAGCCATGAAAGAACGAAATCTTAACATTTGCAACAACATGGATGGAGCTAGACAGTATTATGTTAAGCAAAATAAGTCAGTCAGAGAAAGACAAATACGTATGATTTCATTCACATGTAGAACTTAAGAAAGCAAGCAAAGAATAAAAAGAGAAAATATAGGTTAAAGAATGCTTATGAAAAACAATGTTGGGGTGTCCAGGTGGCTCAGTCAGTTATGCATCTGACTCTTGGTTTTGTCTTGGGTCATGACATTAGGGTCACGGGATCAAGCCCCAAGTCAGGCTCTGTGCTGAGCACAGAGTCTACCTGTCTCTCTCCCTCTCCTCTTTCCCCAGCTCGCATGCAATTTCTCTCCAAAATAAATAAATAAGAAAGATCCTAAAAGAAAACAAACAAACAAAAAAAAACAGGGTCAGCTGGGTGGCTCCGTTGGCTAAGCATCTGCCTTCAGCTCAGGTCATGATCTCAGGGTCCTGGGATGGAGCCCCACATCAGGCTCCCTGCTCAGTGGGGAGCCTGATTCTTCTTTCCTCCCCGCTTGTGCTCTCTCTCACTATCTCTGTTGCTATCTGTGTGTCTGTCTCTCGCTCCCAAATAAATAAATTAATTAAAACTGAAACTTAAAAAAAAATAAAAAAAAAAAACACAACTGCTCCAGGATCTATAAAGAACTCCTCAAACTCAACACACACAAAACAGATAATCATATCAAAAAATGGGCAGAAGATACGAACAGACACTTCTCCAATGAAGACATACAAATGGCTATCAGACACATGAAAAAATGTTCATCATCACTAGCCATCAGGGAGATTCAAATTAAAACCACATTGAGATATCACCTTACGCCAGTTAGAATGGCCAAAATTAGCAAGACAGGAAACAACATGTGTTGGAGGGGATGTGGAGAAAGGGGAACCCTCTTACACTGTTGGGGGGAATGCAAGTTGGTGCAGCCACTTTAGAGAACAGTGTGGAGATTCCTCAAGAAATTAAAAATAGAGCTTCCCGATGACCCTGCCATTGCACTACTGGGTATTTACCCCAAAGATACAGATGTAGTGAAAAGAAGGGCCATCTGTACCCCAATGTTTATAGCAGCAATGGCCACGGTCGCCAAACTGTGGAAAGAACCAAGATGCCCTTCAACGGACGAATGGATAAGGAAGATGTGGTCCATATACACTATGGAGTATTATGCCTCCATCAGAAAGGATGAATACCCAACTTTTGTAGTAACATGGACGGGACTGGAAGAGATTATGCTGAGTGAAATAAGTCAAGCAGAGAGAGCCAATTATCATATGGTTTCACTTATTTGTGGAGCATAACAAATAACATGGAGGACAAGGGGAGTTAGAGAGGAGAAGGGAGTTGGGGGAAATTAGAAGGGGAGGTGAACCATGAGAGACTATGGACTCTGAACAACAATCTGAGGGGTTTGAAGTGGCAGGGGGTGGGAGGTTGGGGGAACCAGGTGGTGGGTATTAGAGAGGGCACGGATTGCATGGAGCACTGGGTGTGGTGCAAAAACAATGAATACTGTTATGCTGAAAAGAAATTTAAAAAAAAAAAACACAACTGCTACTAGAATTTATATGCATATTGTTCCCAAAACACTAAAGATGATGAGCCAAGGAAGTACAACCTATGCAGCAAAATAAAGAGAAAACAAGAAACGCCACATGGAAGCAGAAAAACAAAAGGCAACAAGGACCCTGCCAGGGAAACAAACAGCAGTTTAAAGAAATAAAGAAATGGACTGCATTACCCCATTGAAAGGCAGGCGCTCAAGATGGCGTCCTAAAACAAACGCAAGTCTAGACCATACATCCCTAATTCTAAGACACACCCATTTCACAAACACTCCTAAACAAGTTTGTCCGACAGTCCGATTTCAGTGGCAGCTGTTCTTTCTCAGCAGCACAGAGGACGATGGCGTGTTTTATTGCTGGTGGCGTCTGACAGTTGTGGAAATGTGCTCCACCTACAGAAAGTGACTCCAGTAGGAAGATGGTCAAAGACAGACCTGGACATCCAAAGGCAAGGACAACTGGGAACAGCTATGAACTGTCAACTCGAGTAGCCAGAGACCCACCCACTGTCTTTCCCTCTGGAAACACTCTAACGCTCATGAGCCGGGAGACCATGGAAGATGACAGAACAGAAGAGAACAGGAAGGTGGAGGCTGGTCCCCCAAACGGCAAATTCAGTCCTTACGAGAGGCATTTTACACAAACTTGTAAGTCCTCACATGACACAGCGGCGTCAACAGGACAACACAGGGAGGAAGGAAAGCAACTACAAGTGGTTTAGTTCCCCCGAACCAACTAGAAGCAGAAAGAAAGCAACAGGAGACTTAACTGTGGGCATTAAGGCCAGACTGTGGAGCTATTTTCATATGTCCTTGGCCATGAGCCTTGCTTGGAGTGTTGAGAGCTGCAGTCCCCAGGTTGGGGCTAAGACGCCTCTGCCCAGAGGCCAGTGACAGGTGACAGCACCTGTCCCTCATCCTACAACACAGTGACTTCATGCTTCCTATGCTCAGTAAACCTACGTTTTCCAAAACAGAGTAAGATGGATATTTACAAACCTGAAGACAGCAGAGGGCACATTGACAATGGAAAGCTACGATGTTAATATCCAACTGCTTTCTTCAGGGAGAATGTGCCACTCAAAATCTCCATCTGGATAGTTCTAACAACAACAATGACAAAATCCACCCACCTGGAACCGTCTACAACGCTAATTTTTCTTTTTTCTCCAATAGGTTATTTACTGGCGGAATCATCACATTTCCATCTTGGCCTTTAACCACAAAATGAGGGAAGGGGACTTCTGTGGGGCCCATTCTCACCAGAAGCAGAAGGTGTCTGGAAAGAAGGTGTAAAAGACTGAGATAACAAAGTGGAAAGAGAGGAACACCAGCAGTCTGAAGACATCTCTGGAAAAAAGAGAAGCATAGCAGAAGGAAGAAGGCCCCCCAGCCAGAGAGGCCACAAAGGCCTTATGAGAGGCTCACCTATTTACCCTTTTTGCCAAACCGCCAAATGGAAAGGTCAAAGCAACTGGCTTCTAACTGACAAGCCCCACAAACCTTGTAAGAGAATGAAAAAGTTATTGGAAGGACAAGTTAAGAAAAGGATATTGAACTCTGCTCTGGTTCTCCTCTCCTCAGTGACACCTCTCTTGATCACTTGTCCTGATTTATGTCCAAGGGCACGTGGGTCACCTGCTGCAATTTCCCAAGGTTCTGCTGTCACTTGCTCTGGGCAGCTCTGATTCCAGCATGTTTTTCCCAGCATGCCTTGCACCGACCACGCTGTCAGCATCCAGCTCTTACCTGGCTCTAGAATGTATTTGTCTGGTTACAGGTGTCTGCTCTGACTCCTGAACCACGCTCCCTGGATCAAGACCTGCAAGCAAGGAATTAACCAGAAGCAATGCCAACAGGCGACTCTACACCCCAAACCAGTCCAAAGGTCCAGTTTCTCGCCCACACTGGCAACCCACCCAAAGCCCAGACCCCCAAGTAGCTCGGCTTTTTCCAAATGTGAGTGAAGTCCTGCCCACCTTTCCAAGTAGAGTCAGAGGGACACACCTAGACTAGGGAGAATGGATGCCTACCTACCCACCCCATCAATCATTTGCCTCCACCAAGCTATTCAAGTAGATTTACTAGTCTCCAAGACCAGAACTAGAGGAGCCCCGGCCAAGAGGGCAAGTTACTTGATTAATCTAAAATACAAACGTCTCCATAAACGGAAATTAAAGGAAACATTTCAGGCCACTATATCTTAGAGATAAGATCTCTAAGATAAGATCTTAGAAGCCCCAAATGCATAAATGGTAGGCACAGGAATACTGCAGCATTTTTGGATTTCAGTGCAGTCACTTGAGAGCTTGAGATGAAATGAGCATTAAGGAGCAACATTTATAGATAAAGGCTCCAAAGCCAACATGTTCCCCAGAAGATATGGTGAAATGCTACGGAAGATGAAATGCTACAAGCCCACAAATTAATTTTTGATTCAGAAAAGGGGCAGAAGAAATACAAGAGTGTGAGGGTCAGAAAGCAAAGAGGCCGGAATCAAGAACAGTGCATGTGGATACTCAGTGCACTGCGGGCAATCTTGTGTCTTCCTGCCCATCAAACATTTAAAGGAAACCCTGATACAGTGGCACTTTAATGAGATTTTGATTCCCATCAACCCAGGCTGGCACTCCTTAGATATAAACATTAGGTTTTTATCCATGGGAGTCAGGCTATTGTAACTACTATCGAGTTCAAGAACCCCGAGATTCTCAGGAAAGGTATCTTGTGGTGACACCCCCCGGTTGCCACATTTTCCTCTTCCGCTAGCTGGAGATTCTGGAATTCCATTTTAAGGGCAGCCAAATATGACGTTTTGGATGCAGGAAGTAATTGAATGCTTCCCCCAATGTGTGCCATAGATTGAAAAGAACCAGCACAATGTTTTAAAACTTAAGGGGCTGTTATATGAAATTTTTAAGAGGGTTAAAAGTTAAAAGAAGACAAAACAAAAGAACCTTCATGATGCTTCATGCTTCTCCATCCTCCAACCCTCAGCCAAGTTCCTTGATAAAAATGGCTAAAGGAGGGGATGGGATTGGGGAGTGGGTGAAGTAGGTGAAGGGGATTAAGAGGTATCAACTTTCAGTTATAAAATAAGTCAGTCATAGGGATGAAAAGTATAGCACAGGGAATACAGTTAGTAATATCATGATATACTTGGGGCGCCTGGGTGGCTCAGTGGGTTAAAGCCTCTGGCTTTGGCTCAGGTCATGATCCCAGGGTCGTGGGATCGAGCCCCACATCAGGCTCTCTGCTCGGCAGGGAGACTGCTTCCCCCTCTCTCTGTCTCTGCCTGCCTCTCTGCCTACTTGTGATTTCTCTCAGATAAATAAATAAAATCTTTAAAAATAATGATAATAATATCATAATATACTTAAGGGCATCTAGGTGGCTCAGTTGGTTGAGCTTCTGACTCTTGGTTTCAGCTCAGGTCATGATCTCGGGGTCATGAAATCAAGCCCCCTAGCAACTCATCCAAATGATGGGCATAATATTATCTAGTCTGTAAAGATTTCAGAAAAGGGGCAACAAAGGCTATACTCTGGCAGAACTGGAGCTCAGTAAATGAGGGTGGGTAGGACAAGAAGACACTTCTCTGGAAAACCAACATCTCTCTTAACCTCAGCACAACAAAAGGGCAAAGAGGACTTGAGAAAAGCATGAAATACAGACTGTCACTCAAAGAAAATCCAGCTTTTCTTTCATCATTTAAGTTGTCTCATTTCCTGATTACATGTACACCAGGCAACAAAGCTCAAAAGGCTTCTGTTGGTCTCTTCATTCCAATACTTTGTAATGACATTCAACGTGACCAACCTTGAGCTATGACGTTCATCTTCATCCCTGAATTTAATCTTCCCTAGTATCTTTGTATCTATTTATCGATTAAGTCCTCCTCCAAAAGGATTTAGGCCTCTTGAGGAAGTGTATTATTATCTCTAGCTTCTTGATAAAGAGCTAGAAATGCTTCTGGTAGGTAATGGAGAGGAAGGCTCCCACAGGTCCGGGAGAAGGCATACAGGAGCCTGCTCCCTGAGCAATCGTGGGCAGGGCTGGTCACAGGAAACAATATGGCTGTCCTTCCTCAGCGTGTGGGGTGCATCATGGCGGACACCCATTGAGGTGCAGTTAGCAAAATGGATGGTATAGCAACATATCTCAGAAACACAGCACAGAGTGCCAAGTCACAAATGGAATGAGATACAGAACAGGATGCCAGCCAGCCTGAAAGCAGTTCCAAAGTATTCCTGTAAACACGTTAGTTAAATCTTTCGTGGGATGTTGTAGTTCTAATTGGCCAAAGCAAAAGAGATCCGAAACTGGGTCAAGAAGGAGGGAGGGACAAATGAAGAAACAGATGGAATAAATGGTCAGAAAGGTAGAAGGTGGATATAGTGGACTGGAAGGAGGAAGGCCACGGGGGAGACACACACAGACACGCAACCCAGATGCTCATCAGCACACACACCCGCCCGGAGGTCTTACCTGAGGCCCCCGGCTTGTGGCTGGGCTGGCCCACCTGCTGCACACTCTGCTGGAGCAAGTGGAGGCACTCCCCAAGGCAGCTGAGGGTGGCGGCAGAGGTAGCTTTCAGGAGCAGCAGATCCTGGTCCAAGGCAGTGAGGGGGCCAGAGCCCGGCAGAGACTCGATGGCATGCACGAGGTTCTTTTGCTGTCCTTCCACCTGGTTCATCATCTACAAAATGGGAAGACGGCAAGGAGGTGAGAGAGGACAGTCCTCCTTTCAGGAGGCTGGGAGCAGCTCTTGACACCCAGGGGGCTGGACAAGAGAGGTAGAGGGGAGATGAAGCATCACCCCCAGACTACAGGTGGCGTGACAGTCTACTCAGGGTGCTCGGTACACGTTAGCACTTTGACCACACGGGCCTGGGTGAAATCTAAGTAAATCTCTTCGACAGCACACAGCTGCAGCTCTGATCCCAAGAGCATTTCAGAGCCCTGGAGCTAAAAGAGCCCATTAGGGCCATCCTCATGCATGTTACTGATCTTCAGAGGGTAAGTCAATGATAAATACAGTAAAGGCAGAGGTCTTGGGGCACCTGGGTGGCTCAATCATTAAGCGTCTGCCTTCAACTCAGGTCATGATCTCAGGGTCCTGAAATCGATCCCCATATCGGGCTCCCTGCTTGGCAGAAAGCCTGCTTCTCCCTCTCTCACTCCCCCTGCTTGTATTCCCTCTCTCACTGTCTCTTGTCAAATAAATAAAGTCTTTTAAAAAAATAAAAAATAAAGGTAGAAGTCTTTGTGGGACATCATTAAGTTTCTTTCACTCCAAAAGATTATCGGAGACAGTGGATGAACTGTGGCTTGGTCTCAAAGCAAGACCAATTCCCTACTTTTCCTCCAGCTCCAATGCCTATCTGCTCGGCAGTCTTTTTGAAGCTCAAGAAACAGAAGTGAAATTTTGGGCTGGCATTTGCATGAGTGAGATCACAGTGAAGCCAGACACAGATCATTCCACCCCAAAAATGCTAAATCGGATGTGACTTTCACACCATGTAAGATGCCAGGAGGAAGCGAAAACCCAGAAACCCTAGGGTTTCTGCCAGCCCTATCCTGCAGCTGAAACTCTGACGGCCCCAAAGAACCATATTTTGCGGCCTGGACTCAATCCACAAGCTCAGATAAGCCACAGTCTACTTGCATCTTTGAACGGACAAATCAAGCAGAAAGGAAGTCAAGACCTAGAAAAGAACTTGATAGGTTAGCTTGTGAGTTTCATCTCCCTTATGTTCCACAACTTTCCAAAAAAGACGAAGCACATAAAGTGCATGCCCAGCAAATAAACAGTCGCTCCAGGAAAGGGGAGGGGGCAAAGTGACTCGCTGAGGTCCCAGGGCTGCTCTGCATCAGAGGCCGCAGCCAAAATCTGGTTTCTAGACTCTGGTCCACTGTTCTTTCAGCTCCCCACCCAAAAGCCGTCTTTAATGTGAGCCCCTAACTCTGCCTTTGTCGCCATCTTCCCCAGAAGATCCTGGTTACCCTCACGATGTCACCAGGTGGGGAGAAGCAATAATTCCTTAAGGAACCCCTGGAACTGGGCCACAAATCTCATTCCATGCTCAGCTTTATTTTTCTACTTCCTCTTTGAAAACAGACACCTGCTGTTTTCTATTATTCTGTGTCATTGGCTTTTATTTAAAAAAAAAAAAAAGCTCATCCATTGTAATCCTTTGTATCGGAATAGGTGCCATTACTTCAAAAAGATACAGTTTTTGAATCACAGGTAAGCCAACAGCACCAACCTGGCTTGGACTTGTCACCTCATTGTGCACACCAATCCTATGGCCATGCAAATTATTTTTTGCAGATTACAAAGGTTATGCCTGGTGCTCTGGTTCTTAAAAAAAACAGGGACGCCTGGGTGACTTAGTGGGTTAAGGCTTCTGCCTTTGGCCCAGGTCATGATCCCAGGGTCCTGGGATCAAGCCCCGATTCAGGCTCTCTGCTCAGCAAGAAGCCTGCTTCCTCCTCCTCCTCTCTCTCTCTCTCTCTGCCTGCCTCTCTGCCTACTTGTGATCTCTGTCAAATAAATAAATAAATAAATCTTAAAAAAAAATACAAGGGGACACACAGAGTTTTCACTTCTGCCTTCAGATCTTTGCTTAAAAGTCATCTTCTCAACAAAGCTTCCTGAGCCACATCATTTAGAACTGTATTTCCAAGGGCACCTGGCTGCCTCAGTTGGACCCTTGGATCTCAGGGTGGGAAGGGGGGAATTTGAGCCCCACCTTGGGTGTAGAGATTACATAAAAATAAATCCTTAAAAAAAAAAACTGTATCTCCAGCCCAACCCTTGGCACTTCCCCATCCTCCTTACTAATTTTTCTCCATAGCACTTACCACCTTCCAACCTAACTTGTCATTTGCTTATTGTGTTCATTTGCACTAGTCATCGTTATCTGTGCTGTTCACTGATCTACCCCAAGTACAGCAAAATATGTGACATGAATAAATGAATCCCCAGTCTCACTCTTCTCTGAGGTACAAAGGAACTGATTTTTGACACAAAGTCTACAGACATCATTATACTTAATTAGCATAATAGGGCTGAAGATTTAGTAAAGGATAATACCTCCATTATGAGTCTAGGTTTACCAAGAATTACTCCAACTGGTTAAATTTAACTTGACACAAGACAAAATGTTTATGTGTTCTTTGACAGTTCTATATATAGAACTAACAGAGAGAAGTGGATTTTGAGCTATTTGTCATAGTCAACATTTCTGTAAATTCCCACCATAAAATCTTGTCTTAAAAACATGAGGTGTTGAAAGGGGAGAAGAAAACGTAATGAAGAAACATGTAATACATTGTTCTTGACTATTACGGATGATACGCAATGCTTAAGAGAAAAGGTGAGTAAAATCAAGCCATTAAGCATATGGGATACACTTCTTTTTAATCAACAGAAAGAACTACATTCCAATTATATAGCATAGTATACTTGCTATTTTGCAAGCATAAAATATTACATATAAATTGCATAAAATTACATAAAATATTACATATTACATCTGTAAGGACTTGCAGAATTTTCTACATCATTACAGCAGAGACACATGCCCAGAAATGGAATCCACATATCTGCTTTCTAAAAAGTATTCAATGTAATTGAGAGCCTCTTGCTAGTGCCCGAGGCAGGACGGCTGGCTTGGGGTGGGGGTGGGGCATCTGAACCAGCAATGGGGGAGATTTGACAGTTACAATGATTTCACACTGAGCAGTGGCGGGGGGTACGGGGATGCTTAATACCTTACAGGCCAGAGTACAGTCCTCCTAAAACATGTTCTGCCTTGCTCAAAAAGCCATTGAGAAACTCTGTGCTAGAGCTTTATCAATAACCAAGAACCTAATGGATTCCAACATCTTTCTGGGTAAACTGAGTCTAGCATAGTGCTTGACACACAGCAGACATTCCCTAAAGATTCATTTTCTCTCCCTTTTCCATGTGATACGAAACCAGCCCACTCCTTTAATGAGACCACTGATGTCATCTTCGCTTTGTGTTAATTTCATCAGGCTCCACAAGAAATTGAAGGAACCCTCAAAGAGACTCAGGATTCATAGCCTTGGAGCTGTGTATCACAGTCATTACTGCTCTAACACTTCTGAAACTGAGAGGCACTGAGGAAGAGTCTTCGTCAGACTTTGGAAGAACATGTTTTAGCTTCTTCCACAACTAATTTTAATCAAGAGCACCTATGAGAAGATGAATATGGCACTGAAAAGCTGTATGCAACAATACTGATGGCAAATGCTTAAAGCATTCCCTCTCCCTTTCAGGTTCTTTTTTTTAAAGTGGGCTCCATGCCCAGTGTGGAGCCCAACATGGAGCCCAAGGTGGGGCTTGAACTAATGACTCTGTGATCAAGACCTGAGCTGAGATCAAGAGTTGGATGCTTAACCCACTCAGCTACCCAGGTAGGCGCCCAGCTTCGAGGTTCCCATGGGCTTATCAACAGAAGAGCAAAGCACAGGCATTGATGAGTAGGTTTACCTACTGCTACCAGTGTTTGAAAAAGTTGAAACCACTTACTTTAATTATGTAAGTTTCACATCCAAGCCCTTAACACTTTTTTCTGAAGCACATCCACATCAATTGCTTATGGTTTTTAAGAACAAAGTGCCCACATTTCATCTCTTCCTGGCATTCCAGAATCAGGGATATCACCATCTTATATAGCACAGGTACAAAATGGGACCCCAAATGAAATTTCAGAGATCCACCCCTGAAAATGTCAACTCTGAGGTTATAAAATCAACCATATGTAGGTCACATCGAACTTCAGAGATAAGCAAATGTCATGGAGGAAAAGAAATCCTATGGCCCATTTTTTCATAGTACAAATAATGAACGGTGTATGTACCACAAAATCAAATCAAAGGAGTGAATGCTAATAAAATCAGTGGCTGCAGATTTTATTGCTTTATTTCAATAAAGCTGTGTAAAAGGAGATTTCAAAAAGGAGTAAGCAAGGCTAGCTAAGAAAGTCTCTTTAAAATGGGCTCAGGAGGGGCGCCTGGGTGGCTCAGTGGGTTAAAGCCTCTGCCTTCAGCTCAGGTCATGATTCCAGGGTCCTGGGGTCGAGCCCCACATTGGGCTCTCTGCTCAGCGGGGAGCCTGCTTCCCCACCCTCCCACCTCTCTGCCTGCCTCTTTGCCCACTTGTAATCTGTCTGTCAAATAAATAAAATCTTAAAAAATAAAATGGGCTCAGGAGGCTATCAGGGAGGAAGAATTGATGTGCATCCTAAGAACCGTGAACTTTTTGCCAGTTGCAAACCCGCAGCCTGGACTTAATGCCCTCCTCATGATGAGCCCTGAATTACTGGCAATCTCCACTTCAAAAAGAGTCAGTGGGATCTGACAAATTTCAACCCTCCATCTGCATGCTAACCCAACCAATTCCGGTTAACCTAGCTTCAATCCCTGTTTTGCATAGAGGACCTGAATGAGAACAGTACTCATTTTTCTGCCTTTATAACTCCACCCGCTTTGTCCCCTTTGAAACAAGAGTCAGGTTTCTACATGAACTGTGTCTCCCGAATTGCAATTCTCATTGCCCAAATAAATACCCGTTGGCTTACCTTTTGAATAAATTCTTTCTTGGTCAACAACTGAGACCACGATAAAGAGGCTAAAACCTAACGTCATTCAGCTCAACTAGCTCAGATCTGGCTAAAGAGAGACCTGAAGGGGAAAGCAGAGGCCCAGGGGCTTCCAGAGTCTGTTTCAGACTTCTCAGAACTGCAAACCTTGGAGCAGGTTTTGAGAGATGCCTGAAAGATCGAGTCCCAGCAGGTCAAATATCCAGGAACACCAGTTCATCCACTGGTAATCAAAGGATCAGCATCAGGCACTCGAGATACAGACTCCTTATCCTCAAGTTACCAGGGCTGCTTGCTCAGTTGGCAGACCCTGCTGGGTTCACAGATTTCCGGCACCTTCAGTAATTCAATCTGTGAGGCTTGGAAGAGACCAAGCAATGTGATGCCATTGTCAAGGTGGCCTTGGTTTAGCATTTATCCTCCGCCTGGTGGATTTCAGAAGCCATTTTTAAGTCTCCCTCTGGGTCAGGGACCAGTCCTTGGCTGACTTTAGGCAGTTCACTTAGCCAAAGTCCTCAGCTAGGCTTGAAAGCCATGCTTCAAGGACCTTTAGGAGCAATACACACACACACACACACACACACACACACACACACACACACACACACAGCTTACTGCCTCCCTTAACACATATGTACTATTCCACCGCCCTCATTAGCATTACTTTAATATTCCAAGAGACTGCCACCCCCCAAATGGTTTGACAGCTCATTAGAGAAACTTCCTAAAATATCCATCAACTCTGTAATGGAAACCATCAACAGTTTGTATCCTACAATCCTTTGAATGTCTTGCCTCAAAATCCTTGCCTAGTTGTTTAGACCAATCCTGAACTGTTGGATCTTGATGTGTACCTAATCCTAATCAATCAAGCCCTGGTATTACAAACCAAACTTCGAATTCTCAAATTCGGACCTTGCTTTCCCTACTCGGAGACACGGACAATCCCCTGTGGACGTGCTGTCCTCCCTTCCAGTGGTAAATAATAAAGCCATTTTGCTGGATCAACAGACTGCATTGCTGATATTTGCAGAGCTGGCATTCCAATCTCCAAAGACTTCCTCCAAATTCCCTAGTGTTGGGGCACAGTAGGTCTTGGCCTCACACCTGAATGATCTCTTCTTCCTGCTGACTTTCCTACCTGACATCCAATCTTCCTGCTGTACTCCCCAAGCTATGTCTCTTATTCTCTCCTGGCACAGAACCCACCTGGAATAATAACCTTTCTCTATATGTCCAAACACAGTCCTAAACACCTTATGGGCTTCCCCCAACTCTCTCAAGTCTTACTATGTGAGCAGAGAAAGAAAACCCTAGCTAGTGGACAGACCTTACCAAATCTACATTTCCCAGTAGGGTTAAGAGCGCGGACAGTGGCAATAAGAGACAAAGATGAGTGGGAGGAAATGGGGTCCATCTCCCAAGCGGTGGGGGTGGGGTGGGGAGGCTACTAGCTACATGATGAGATTACAAAGAAGAAAGTTTAAAAACACAGGATGAGAATGGAGACACCGATATAAGGAAATTAATGCTCTAAACCAAAGGAAACAAAAAGGGGAGGGGGAGAGAATATCTCCAAAAAATTGACCCTTATGTCTTTGATGGCCTTATTGCAGGGGTCAGCAAACTTCTATAAAAGGCCAGATGGTCAATATTTAAGGGGTTTAGAGCCATTGGGTCTCTGTGGCAACCACTCAACTCTGTCACTAGAGCCTAAAAGCAGTCAGACCATGGGTACACAGATGAGGGTGACCAGTTGTTCCCCTAAAACTAACATCTGACCCCTCTCAATTTTGGCATCAGATAATTCTTTTTCTCATTCAAGTTGTGACTTTACTGGTTCTTGCTATGACAAGATTTTCTATGGTATCCCAGTCATTCTGGCTGTCACAGTGGGAGATTTTAGGTCTGACTAGGATTATTTTCTTATCAGGCTACCAAGTTTACTATGTACAGCACACAGGCCCCTAGCCTACTTTTATGGCCTGTGGTTTCAATAACCATTTAACTTCAGAGCTTTCGTGGTGCTATCTTGACCTGCTTGGTTTATCTCCTGTCTCAAGGGCCTCGACTGGTCCGCTCCAGGGCTGAGAGCACAGAAGAAGGTTCCCTACCTCTGGTGCCTCCAGGGGAGAGAGAATGTCTTTGGCTTTCTCCACGAGTGCTTGTCTTGGCAGGAAACCCCCTTGCCCTCAGCTCTGGGTGTTGGAGGGGAGAATCTGGCCTGAAGTCATTGTTATGCCCGCGGACATAAAAGTCTGCCTTCTTTTCAAAGGTATGTAAGTGCAGACATTCTATTTCTACGTCCAAGTTCAAGACTGCTTCATAAGCAGATCTAACTGGCCAAATGGAAGGTTGATGTGCACTATCCATTCATCTTCTTGGTAACACAAGCGACTCTTCCTTTTAGAAAATTGACAGGAGAGAAGCATTCATCATTTCTAGATTTCTGCCTACTTTCTAGATACATACCCACTTTACTTTGGGCTTCCAGGTGTCATCACGGAGGCTGACCATCATGAAATAATGAAGCCGTGGTTCCAGATTTCTCCATCCACCCCATTCCTGGGAGACAGGACAGGCTAACAGCATTTTTAAATTCAACACTTTGACACCTGGCCTTTATCATATGAGATGAGGGGGATAGGAACCAAAGACAAGAGTGGTTGAAAGACCAATCCAGAGATGAAGGTGACCCAAAGTCTGTTCTGGTCCCTCCATAGCCTCAGTAAACATGTGGCTGCTATCTAGAAGTTTCGGTGCTGTTCATAAATGAGCCCATGCTGGCAAGAGCCGAAGGCAAAGGCAAAATTCTGAAATGTGCACACACACACTCAAATAAACAAAAAAACCACTTTCTAAAGATGTGGGAGGGGGTCTGCTTTTTTTTTTTTTTTTTCTTTTTAAAGAAGGGAAGGTCAGAGGGAGAGAGAGAAAGAATCCTAAGCAGGCTCTATGCTCAGTGCAGAGCCTGACACAGGGCTCAATCCCACAACACCGAGATCACGACCTGAGCTGAAATCAAGAGTCAGACACTTAACTCACTGAGGTACCTAGGCATCCCAAGTCTGCTATATTTCTTAAAAACAGATTCCTTTCTGTCCTACCTTCACCTTTGGCTTTTCTACAATTATTTCCTCACCAGCCCCAATAATAACTCCATACTGCACATACATGAAGTACAAATTTTATCCTGACCAGTTCCTAAAAACCAAACCATGTTCAAGAAATACGAGATAACAGCAACCACAGCCAAATAAATCTAGGGTTCTGTTGGTCCCCCACTTTCATTTACCCAGTGGGAAATCTCCAGTCAGAGAGGCCAGGTGTCCTGGCTGAGGTCACCTGTCACAGCAGTCCCCACACTCCAGGGTCCTCTCCACTAGAAGACATAATCCTGTGTACTTCCTCCTCATCCTTTCTTAGATTCTGGAAGTAAAATAACTATCTCCTGCCCCAGAAAACAACTATGACAAAGTTTCTTCCACGGTTTCTTCCTTGCCCCACCCTTTCTCACCACCTGGAAACAACTTGGGCTTTTTTGTTGTTGTTTTGTTTTGCTTTGCTTTCTGATTGCAAAAGGCTGGCTCACTCCATCAACCACCATCCCAACGAAATCAGTCAGTGAAAACAATTACAGAGAAGGAAGTAAAAATTACCTGCAATCCCACTTCCTAGAAATAAATAAGCACTGTTAACATTCTTGTATTATTCTGACTTTTCCAACTCATGCATGCACCCACGAGTTATTTTATTTTAGAAAGATCATCCCTTACAAATAATTGTGTAAGTTTTTGTCACTTGGAATGTATCACCTGTAATGCCTGGGATTGACTTCAAAGTAATCCAGTTTGGGGGGAGAGCAGGGAGTGGAGAGGAGTAAGGATGAAATAATATTGGCTTTGGGGGTGCTGAAACTATTGATGATGACAAGGAGATTCAATATTACCTTCTCTGATTTTAAGTTTTTTTTTTTTGACAGACAGAGATCACAAGTAAGCAGAGAGGCAGGCAGAGAGAGAAGAGAAAGCAGGCTCCCTGCTGAGCAGAGAGCCCGATGTGGGGCTCGATCCCAGGACCCTGCAATCATGCCCCGAGCCGAAAGTAGAGGCTTTAACCCACTAAGCCACCCAGGTGCCCCTTCTCTGATGTTTTATGTTTGAGATTTCTTCTATTGTTATTTTTTTTAAATAAGGGGAAAATACATTGCTATGGGTTGAGTTGTGTCTCTCCCCATTCCAAATCCCTACGTTGATATCTTAACCCCCACTAAGTCAAATATATGACCTTATTTGGAGACTGGCTCTTTACAGAGGAAATTCAAGTTAAAATGAGGTCATCAGAGGGAACTGTAATCTAGTATGACTGGTATCTTCATAAAAAGGGGAAATTTGGACCCAGACATACATAGAGGGCAGATCAGGCCTCTCTAAACCAAGGAGACAAAGCGGTGCAGACTCTTCCCTCCAAGACCTCAGCAGAAACCAATCCTGCCAAGTGCCTTGATTTTGAACTTCTAGTTTCTGGAACCATGAGACAATAAATTTCTGTTGTTTAAGCCACTGGGTTTGTGGTACTTTACTAGTGGAGCCCTAATATACACACCACAGGTATCTTTCCACATCGGTAACGACAGACATTTTAATGGCTGCTTTGTATAAGACTTTTAACTCCCAGCAAAGTAGACCCTGGCTTTAGAGCCAAAGTTTCTTTGATGCAAACCCTCTAACACTTGTTCACATGTAATTCCTGCTACAGGAAAAACTGAGGTGGAGAAAGGATTTTCAGTATTATGTAACAGAAGATGCCTACGCAAAGGTTAAAAGCTATTCTTTTTTTAAATTCTGGTGTCAGTACCGAATGTTAACATGTTGGTAATGAGGGGCGCATGTGATACAAGAGGAATCCTCTCACATCTTCTTCCTGAAGAGCACATGCTACAGGCCACAGAAGGATCTGGGGTGGAAGGGGAGGGATCAGAAAATAATCTGTCTTAATCACTACTCATTTATCTGCACCCTCCGCCTCCCACACACAAAGCAAGAGAGAAGAACCGGGTGCTGAGCCCAGAGGAAGGAGCCCTCACTCTCCCTGGAGACAAGGTTGGCTTCCATGGCATGACACTCAACAACGGGGCTCCTGACTAGCTCTGCCCACAGCAGGCGACTGACTCCCCACTCTGTCCACTTTGTTTTCTCTGAAAACATCTTTCCTCCCTTTTTTTCCTTGTACGTAAGTGATGCTTACCACAGAAAAAAATAATCAAAAGAAACAATACCATAAAACATCCCAAACCAGAGAAAATACATGTTCAAATCTTGGCATAAATACTTACATCATTTTTATGCATGCATATGTGAATTTTACTTTTTATGAGAGCAGTTGCACATCCTAATACTGCCTGTAACCCTTTTTATTCCATATACCATGTCAATACATTTTTTTCAGGATTTTATTTATTTGACAGAGAGAGAGCACAAGCAGGGGAGTGGCAGGCAGAGCGGGAGGGAGAAGCAGGCTCCCCACTCACAAGGGAGCCTGATGCAGGACTCGATCCCAGGACCAGGAGATCACAATGACCTGAGCCACAGGTAGACAGATGTTCAACCAATGAGCCACCTAAATGTCCTCATGTCAATAAATTTTGACAATACTATTTAAAAGACTGCAGACTCATCTGTTGCATAAACATGCCTCAAATTATTCTTTTATTCCTTACTGTTGGACAGTATGAAGAGATCGTTCCTTCCCTGTGACAAATGACAATTCAACAAACTTCTCTGTGGCTAAATCTCAGCATAAATTTATAATGATTTTCTTAAAATAAACTTCTAGAAGAGGAATGGCAGGATTTAACAGTACTCAACATTAATTTTAAATTTTTGATAAATACTGCCAGCTCACCCTTGGGCGGGGGGGTGGGGGGGGGGGAGACTTGTCTTCCCTCAGCAGTGTACCAGCTGTCCTTTCTCTATATATAATCTTTTTTTCTTAACCAATTTCATCAGCAACCCTCTCCCCACCCCCAGTATCTCATTGTTTTAATTCACTGCGTGTGTCCCTCTATAATGTGAGGTAAAGAAAGATGAAGAAGTTTCCCTATCTGGCAACTAGTAAATAAGCCCTTGAGAGCTACTACATAGTATGGCGAATATAAACAAAAATATGGTACTATAATCATCCAACTTGCAGATAGTCTAGAACTTAATTATTCCAAGTACTAGAAAGAAAGGATAATTACAGAATGTGATAGAGGCGCTAAATATCATTACAATGGCAACCACATTACAATACAGAAATGCATGAAATTAACATGTTGTACACCATAAATTACACAATGTTATATGTCAAATGTGTTCAATAAAAAAAAGAAGATTCCCTGTCCAGTACAGAACGTTTAAGCAAGTAAGACTAACGGGAGTCCAGAGTGTCTCCTTCCTCAGGATGGAGGCAGCAATGTGGAGGCAGGGAGGTCCCCACCAATGGAGGGGGAAGCTCAAGTCCTGAGGAAAGGGAGCAGAAGGACTACTGGGAAAATAACGTGGATCCAGAACGCTCTGGAAGACACTAAAGTTCTCTCCTAGAAGATCCCAGGACAATGGAACGATGGGAAACCATTACAGAGTACCCCAAACCCTCCCAGTGACAGAGAGAGCAGTTCTACCTGAACCTTGTCCATCCGCCTAATTAGTCCATCCCCAGAACCCACCAGACAAGGGGAGGGCATCTGTACCCCTTCTCCAAGCCTGCCCAAGGCCCACGTCTGAACTGAACCTAACCCTGAAGCTGAAGAGCTAAGCAGAAAGCTGCCCTTCGCTTTCCCCACACTTCCCCTTCTCACGCTCTTCCCTTTCCTCCAGTATAAAAACCACAGTAACAGCCCGATCGTGGATAAGAGAAGCAGGGCTACTCTACATGGCAGGGGAGGGGAGCTCTACAGTGTACAAAAATGCTTTCACAACTGAAATCTCCTGTCCTCCCAGCTCTGCCCTGGCCATGGTTATTGAGATTCTCCTTTTACACAACACTGGGGCCCAGATCATAATTATAATAGAAGTGCAGAGGTCATGACTAGAATCCAGTGTCCTGGGTCCAGATGGCTCTGCCCTCTACCTCATTCCCAGGAGACACAAGAATGCCACCGCGCATGCCCATGGTGTGATGCCCACCTAGCACAGACTTCTACCTAAAAGGGAGCAGAGGCTTGCAGAGTGAGCGGACGGATCCATGGGCCAACTCACCATGAACGGAACAACCACAGGTTAGACCACAAGCTCTGGGTAAAATGCCCAATGGGGGGAAAAACAGTGATCCATAAACAGAAACTATACCATCTAGGTAAGGATTGTCCTGCAAAAGGTGTGGAAGCTTCACTGGAGTGTTTAAGTTCCTCTTAGCCATTCTCAAGTCAGAAACTACTTAACCTAAGTCATGTAAAAAGCAGAAATCAAAAGGGGTTTTATTGAGGTCTTTAGAAGTCTGGTTGATCTGTCAGGTCTCAGCAAACGCTAGTTGGTGTATCAGTTTTTTTAATCTCTTGGAGAAATGCAACTTCACAAACCAAAGATCAGCAAGTATGAAATTAAACCATTTTCTTGAGCCTGCTTTATCTTTGTTCGCTCATATCCCACATGCATGGCTCAGTCTTTCTCAAAGAACTTCTAAGTGTCTGGATATTTAGTCTCCATTTTGGGAAATTCTTTTATTTTGCAGAGAGAGAAGGCTGTTTTTAAGAATTCCTAAAGAAAACAGGCCAATAGACATCTATATTCTAACTTCAACTCGGTAGCACGTTGTTTACGTCAAACCAAGCCCTGTTATCTCCACCTAGGAAATGCGTGCTGCTTTCTTTCACAATTTTTTATTTTTAGTTCAAATATCTATCCAGAGTAGCAGACAAGGATATATAACAACTCTGCTCTCTTTTCCAGCTAAAATTAATTTCACTAGTGCCAATTATTTTCAGGAAAGAAATGCATCTCCAAAGGGCACTTGAAAAGGGGGGAAAATTGGACAAGAATTTTATGCCTCTAGGCAAATCCTTTATAGCATTTGAGCTTTGGCAAATGAAACTCTGGAGAGAAAAATTCATTTATCAGGAATCTGCTTCATTAATCTGACAAGGAAAATTATGTTAGGGGATAAGCCACCAGTAATTAATATTTATTGTATCTCCACTGAGTAAATGATACGGCAGTCACCATTTTACAGAAGAGAGACCACAATTCCTGCACACAAACTGCTTACAATGTAATCCTCAAGGTGCTCAAATAGGAGATAGAGTAATGATACAGAATACACTGTGCTTTACAAACAAGCTAACCACTCCTTGCAGATGCTTGCCCTGGAAACTGCTTTCCAGAGATGGAATGAACTGGCATGGGTCCATCCCCCCTCTTCTTCACTGCCTCGAGACTCTGATGCACAATTTTTAAGAAAGTTAAGGGTAAGAGTGTGTAAAACATGGCCACTATTCATATAAATAAATGTACAAAAAGACCTTAATAATTATAATTAGCTCCATACATGTCTAACTCCAGGACCCAGCCTACTGACCAAATCAATCCATTCATCCACTGCCATATTGTAGGATGGGATCACAGGACCTTATTCATCAAAAGACTCCTCATGGGAGATGCCTGACAAATGTATGTTGGGTAGATGAATAGAGAAAAGAAGGAAGCAAGGAAAAGAGAAAGCAAAGCAAAAGAAGGAAGGGGGAATGAAGGAAGGAAGATAGGGGGAGAAAGATGGCAGAAGAGGAAAGAAGGAAAGAAAGAAGAGAGAGGGAGGGAGGGAAGAAGGGAGAATCGAGCTCCAAGGTCCTAAGAAGAAGTTTTAACAAGCTGGCATGAGTTCTCCGGCAAATCCAAGAAAACTCTTCCAATGCCCCAAGTCTGCTGTTACTATTTCCACTCAAAGAAGAATGTATATTTTCCTTTTTGTCCTAAGACCTTGGAACTTTAGTCTTAATTGTGAGTCTCCCCCAATACCAATATCCCAGAGGAAAAAGGACATTTTAACTGCACATTAGACATCTCTGAGTACACAAAAGTCCCAAGTTCCTTTAAGTTCCTAAAACAATCTATATAATACTGGGAAAAACAAGGCTCTACCTGAATGGGTTCCAGGCTCAATTTCTAAGCAGTCCATGGAACGCCTTTCTCCTGGTTAATTTTTACTCTTTCTTCAGACCTCACCTTATAGGCTGCTTTTACCCGGTAGGTTTCCACCATCTCCCCAGAAGGTTATGGTCTCCATCACCCACAGAACCCATCCTAGTTGTAGTCAAGTCATGTGTTATGGTACCCATTGGTTAATCTGTCCCACCCTTATAAGGCTCTGAGCTCCATGAGGATGAGGACCTTGTCTCCCAATCTTTCCCTCTCTCCTCTTTTTTTTTTTTAAAGAAGGGGAGAGAGTTGGGGAGGGGCAGAGGGAGAGAAAGAACCTTAAGCAGGCTCCAACCCTAGCGTGGTGCCTGACATGAGGCTCTATCTCAGGACCCTAAGATCATGACCTGAGCTAAAATCAAGACCGGACACTTAACCGACTGCGTCACCCAGGCACCCTGAGGACCTTGTCTACATTTTGTTCACCGTTGTTTTCCTAGCACCTAGGATAGGGCCCGGCAAACTGTAGGCAAAAAATATTACTTAAGAAAATAAGTAAATGAATATATGAAAAAAAAGCCCCCAGACATCTCCTTAAGAACTGGCCATTATCCCCACTTCCTGGCATGAAAGAAGATAAGATCAGAATGCTCTGAAGAGAGGCATCCAGAACAAACACAGCGAAATTACATCTAAATGTCAACCAGCGGGCCTTTAAAAGCTGACAAGTGAAAGAAGTACAATACCAGCTCTGAATGGGTTGATTCTTCAGAGCAAGACAGAGAGCATCAGTAATTGAGGACAAGGTTTCATACTTTTCCTGCATGTCTCCCCAGGTCCAGGGGACCACCGCCAAAGAGCATTCATGGTGAAGAGTAGAAATCCACCCATGCTAGCTAGCTCAAGAAGGGGATCTGTTGCACGGCTATGGGAAGGAGGTACCCAGAATCTACTAGAAAGGGCTGCTCCCTCTGTCCTTCAGAGATCTCCCAGTTTCTTTTCTCTATAGTTTCCCACCTTTCCACTCTCTCTCCTCTTGCTCAACTGAAAACTTTCCCAACCTGTCTAAATCCCAGCAGAGCCATGGGGCAGCCAAATCTATGCAGTTTCATAGGTCTGGCTTCCTTTTTCTCTAAATTCAGATTTGAGAGAAAGTCAATGTGATAGGTTGCCCATAGATGAGATGCCTAGGCTGGTGCAGTCAGCCAACACGGATACCTCTTCAGTACGTGAGCTCCTCTCCACCACTTCTCTTTGTGATGTTTAACCTGATCTAGGATTCTAATATTCATGAGATATAAGGATGTACACTATTTGCAAATATTTTTGAAAACTCCCTTTCCTAGAAAACTTATGTATCCAATGGGACATCAATTGACTGATGTCATCTGTAACAACTAGTCAAATAATGAGGGATTTCCCAAAACTTAATGCTGGTGTGACATGAACATCAAAGTTACACAGCTTCCTGACAGGGGGTTCTAGAAGTATACTAACTTCTTAAAAATGCTATGATAAACATCCAGCTTCAAATGAGCCCAGACTACCCCACCCCCGCTTTCAGTGACAGTACTCATGATGCAGGAAACGTCAGGGTTTGAAGCTGATGGCCAAGAAAGAATTCTTGAGACATCTTCAGTGCAAAAAGTTGGTTTTTTTAAAGCATGGGGACAGGACCTGTGGGCAGAAAGAGCTTCACTGGGGTTGTGATGGGTGACTGACCATATACTTTCAAGTTGAGAGGAGGATTAAGGACAGCACAAGCCTCCCAGGTGTTTTGGAAACAAGGTTTCTAGGATTCTGAGGGGGTTAGCCCTTGTTAGGAAAAGGACCTTTATTACCGTTTAGTAAAAACTCAGTCATGAGACCCTTCAGATGTGTGTCAGTAGGCCATATGCCTGGAGGATGACTGCTAACATGTATCTTTCAGAGTAGAGATACAGGAAGTTTCCAAAGGAATTTTTATATGTTAAAGAAGACTTACAGGATCCTGGGGTGTTGGGATAATGTTAGGCTAAGATTGCCTTTTGCCCTTAGCAAAGTGTCAACATCGAGGCAGCTGAGCTCTCAGATTTTCTTCTGCCTTTGTTTCCCACATCATTACCATGTAATAATGCAAAGCCCCCCAGTCTAAAAGGAGTTTAGAAGACATAAGGGCTCAATCCACAGTCCCCTCTCAGTTTATACCTTTTCTGATTATTTCCAGTCTGGAAAGCAATCCAATTAGCTATGTTACCTCTTTTCTCATATCAGGTTCACAGGTCTAACACATCTATTAACTTTGTGGAAATGGATTTTGCTACATTAGCCAACTCTCCCTCAAGAGCCCTCTGCAGTTTTCCCTATGCAGCTATGATTAAAACAGTTCTCTCTTTCACAGAAGTTCTTCTCTTCCCATGACCATCACCAAACCGGAGACATAAAAAATGTCTGGTCCTGACAATGCCCTAGAAAGTACAGCTTCCCAAAACAGAATTATGTGTGATTCTCACAAAACGTGGCTCATATACCTTGTCCCTACCTTCTCATGAACACACTACCCACTTGGGCAACCTGGCACCTCTTGACTTTCTGTCAGGCAACATCTTGCCTAGAAATCCTTTCTTCCTCACCCTTCACAGTCAAAATCCTACTAGGTTTACAGTGCCTGGATCAAGACAGTGCCTCTCCATGAAGCTCAAATTTCTCCATGGAGAAGTTACCAGTCACTATACCCTCAATCTCTCCAAGGCCCTGCCATGAGCACCTACCTTTCTATCTTTAAGTTCTTGAGGTGTGGGAGCAGCCCCATATTCCCTGCACCTAGCTAGTACAGAGAGATGTTGATTAAGTGTTCAGCGCCTGAGGCACCTGGGTGGCTCAGTGGGTTAAGCCTCTGCCTTCAGCTCATGTCATGATCCCAGGGTCCTGGGATCCAGCCCCGCATCGGGTTCTCTGCTCAGCAGGGAGCCTGCTTCCTCCTCTCTCTCTGCCTGCCTCTCTGCCTACTTGTGATCTCTCTCTGTCAAATAAATAAATAAAATCTTTAAAAAAAAAATTTTTTTTCAATGACCCACTAAATGCATCCTTCAGGCTTTGGGCCATTGCTTCAAGTCTTCAGGTTTGTTCTCTTCCAGTGAAAATGTTCTCTCTTTCAGTTGTTATATTTGTGCCAGAGCTGGGGCTGCCTAATTTTGGCTAATCTGAACGTTTACAGAAGGAAATTGCATTTTCTCCTTCAGTTCAGAAAATACTTAGTAATGACTATCTCCCTTTAGACTTAGCTGGGTACTGTTAACTCACCATCTTTAAACTAACCTTTTAGAAAATGTGTAATATTAGCTCCTCTTCCAGATACCTTCTCAGGATTCCCCACTGTAAAATAAACACATGCTGTAATTCCTTCCATAACTAAAATGTAAATACATATTTCACTCTTGGGATAAACTGGCTTTATTTTCATGTAAATTCAGTAGCAATAAAAGGTAACGGCTCAGCATGAGGAAACGCTGTTCCCTGGCTCACTCAGAAGCTTCTGACTATCTGTGTTACCTTCTACCCCACCCCAATGCATCGAAAACCAAAAATATCTTCTTCAAAACACAATTCCTTTAGTAGGAAAAAAAAAGAAAAAGAAAAAGTTTAAGATATTACTTCAAACTGAAAAATATGCTACATTTTAATAGATCTGCATTTATGTTAGAAACAATTTCCTCAGCTTGCTCATTGGGTAGATATTAAGGGTTGTACAGCTCTGAAAAGCCTGGCAAGGCTGAACAATGACCATTTTTTACCCACTCCCTTGCTGCCCCCTGCTGACAAAAGGATGGACACCTTTACCAGACACTGCTCTCTCCTGGGACAAGGGCACCTATAGACACATACACCCACTGGTCTAATGGGTACCAAACCCCATCGAGAACAAGAAAGGGCCAACAGACATGGCTCCCTAAAGGTTTTAAGAATGAATAGAAGAAACAAAGCATTCACATAGGAAATCATGCAAAAGTAGTATAAAATTATACTGTTAAATTTATAGAGTAAGAGTTGTCCAGACTGACAGGATTCTGGGAAGGGTCAAACCAATGAAGACGGAGGCCCCATAGAGGTTAGTGATTCCCAATCTTTAAGCCACTAAGGAACTCTACCTCAGTCAGCATGGACTTCTCGCTTTCCATAATTGGCCCACATAATAAAACCAAAGTAGCCGCAAACAATCATCCAAACATTTCAGGCAAAAGCAAAGAAACATAGATGACTGCTTGACTTCAGTCAGGTATTTTTAAAGGGTGAGAAAAGCTCATCAACCCCCTGAGAGAGACGGTTCTAAAATCTTCTCTGAGAACAAAGGCAAGAGAAATATAGACAAAATTAAATTTCCTTATACCTTATAGCGTATTGATAAATACCCGAAAGACGAGGGTGTGTCGTTCCTCATGGAGCTCAATGTACACCTTAATGCTGACGTTTTGCAAGAGACTAAAAGCAACCTTAGCCTAACAGGAGCCAGACCTCCAGCATCTGTAAGTCTTCTTGAGCATACGGAAATCCCTTTAGAGACTTCCTTTGTAACTTAAAAGTATATAATCAAGGGCTCCTCATAATCCCAATGCGGGTCTTTCTGCCCAGAGGCCCTATCCCCGGGCATTAGAATAAAATCACCCTTTTGCACCAAAAACATCTGGAGAATTCTTTCTTGAAGGGTTGGCTCAGCAGCCCCACATCAGAATCCATGAACCCTAGGATGCTTCTCAAGGGGCTTCTCAGGAGATCTGAGAACACCCACAAAATGTATTCACTGGCAGGTAGGTGCCTGGGAGGCTTTTCCTCAGGAGGAAAGAGTCCTTGGCTTTCATTAGATTCTCAAAGGGGCTTATGGCCAATAATAAATCAATCAATAAACAAAGTTAAGATCTGTAGGCCTAAGGATGCCAGGCTAGGAGCTCCTTGTACAGATGAGGAGAAAGGAGGCCGATAGCAGCTCTGGGGGAGCACCATATTCACCGATTCCTAACCCAAGAGGGCCCCACGCAAGTTTCACTGGAAGGACAAGCATCTCTTCTTCTTCTCTGTGCGAACTCCCCTGTACTTGACTACCACAGGTCACGTCCCATTGACAATTTTAAGGTAAAGAAAAGGCAACTCCAACAGGTCATAATGCTTAACCATTTATCCTGTGTGGGCAGTTCTCCTTGACAAACAGGTCAGTCTCTGTTTGCAAAGCCAGTTCGCGAAACTGATGTTTTTGGTCCCACACTTGCCATGTTACAGTCCATGACAACTGAGCAGATGAAGTACGGACAGGCACTAATTAATCTGAGTTTGGCTGCCTGGAAAATTAATACATAAAGAGAAAGTGGAGAGCATGTACAAATTCCTAGTGATTCGGTTTACTGGTGGAAGGAGGGCCTTCCCCATTCCCCCACACCTCCCCAACTTGAACTGCCCAGGCTCAGCACCACGAAGCGTAACTTTGGGCATGTGGTTCCATATTTCTGGACCTCGATGTTCTTATCTATAAAATGGGACTCCTAATAGTGCTTATTGTATATATATGTTGTGAGGAATGAATCAATCATCGCGAACCACTTGGAAATGGTCCTAATACACAGCAAACGTTGCAGAAGTGTTGGCGGTTGCTGTGGTTCCCGCCATGGCCACTACTACCATAATTATTATGGGGACAAGTAAATGAGACTACGTGTAAAGAGCTTAAAATAGTGACAGGCATGTTGGAAACGCTCAATAAATGTGAACTACGGGGACGATGAACACCAGTGGGAAAGTGAACAGATCGGGAATTACTATCCTGTTATTCTAGCCAGGCATCGTTAACAGCAGTGTATTTAAGAGGCAATATATTCAATAAAAACCATATTACACCTCTCTTGCAGAACCGTTTGCCTTCTCTGCTGTAAAAAGCAAATCCTTGATTTATTGATCGTATTTTTTATTTTTTTAATTTTTAAGTAGGCTCCACACCTAGCATGGGGCTTAAACTCACGACTCCAAGATCAAGAGTTGCATGCTCCACTAAGCCCGCCAGGTGCCCCAACTGATTTATCTATTTTTAAAAATAACTTTACCAAATCAATTACAGTTGATTCTCCTTCTTCACAGTAGTCAGGTTCCACAGTCACCAGGAAAACAATGAACTATCACGCTTAAGGGAAATACAAGGGGATGTTCCTGGGAGCCTCTAGAGACACGGTCATCAACTAAATACTATTTGTGTTGTAGAGGTTTGTTTGCCAATGTCCCGTAAAAGAAGCCAGTGTCATTAGCATTGAAAACTGGCTTTTCCATATCATCCTTTTCCTGTATAACACTTAGGCAGTACAGTAAATTCTCATTATTCACAGTAATTATGTTCTACGAAGTCACCATGAACAGTGAATTAGCAACACGAATCAGTAGCAGAGTGTGTGTGTGTGTGTGTGTGTGTGTGTAACAGCACTCCAGCCGGTCTTAAACCCTTAAACACTCCTTCCTCGCTGACCTAAGGCCCTTAGTCTGTAAGAGAACTAATTTACTTTCTTTGAGATTTGCAGACCATTGGCCTTGAGAAGTGAAGAACTAGAACCTTCCCAGGCCCCAGAGGCCAGCAAGTCTGTTTGAAGCCACCTCGGCTTCCTATCAGTCCAGAATTTTTTTTTTTTTTTTAAGCAAAATGCTTTTCTTTTTGAGATCACACAAAGGAGTTTACTAACCTCCCTTTGTGTATCTGTAGACCTTGCCCTGCTTTGCAGAAGAGAGTACTGGGGCACATCACAAAACAAGAACCAGACCTCCCCTTCCCCCACACAACCACGGAGCACTGAGATAATGTTCACAGCTGACATCATCAAATCCGCATGTGACCAAGAAATGCTATAGGCCACTGTGCACTCTTTGCCCATTGACTACCCTAAACCCCTTTAAACCCCTGTGGGCCAGGCAAAAACCTCAGAGTGTGCATGAGGACAAGAGTCTGCCTTCTTTTTGGGTTGCCAGCCTCCTGAAAAAAGCTCAGATTCCTTTCCATTCAAAACTTGAGCAATGCTCCTTCCAGCAACACGCAGCCTAACTTGGGTTTGGTAACAGGTAGGCACACGCATACCGGCGCGTGCGCATATGCATCTATACCATAGATGATAACCTTAAATGCTAAAAACGCCTCATCCTGGAAGATTTTTTTCTTTCTTTCTTTCTTTTTTTTTTTTTACTTTGCAAAAAAGAAAATGGGGTTCACGACTCTTTAATTCACTTGCCTAGGGCCGCCCCACTCACAGGCTCCAGAGTTGGCCCTCAAACCCCATCCAGCTGGACCCAGAGGCAGAGCTGCTTGCTCTATAAGGAGCTCCTCCCTTGGGGATCCATCTTCAGCTCTCCTCTGCATGGAAGCAGGAACAACAGGCAGACCATCACCTTGTGTGACTTCCAGCTCGGAATGGCTGCACTGGGTGACACATTAGGGGATGTTTTACAAGTCTGCAAATGACTACAACCGCCCCTCGAGTAATCAATTTTGGGCTTACAAATAAACTTTAACAAGTAGGAGAATCTGTAAATAAAGGATCCGTGAATAATGAGACTGAGTTTTCTTAATTCTTAATTTTTCATTAGTCTCTTGATCTTCAGAACCTGTCTCACCTGCAAATTAAACATGTTTCAGGCTGAACTGTGTTTTGAAATGTGCAAAGCAGCCAGCACTCAGCTGAGAAGGGTTTAAGATTTTCCTAACCCTGGGTGACATGCCTGAATCTTTAACCTTCAGCCCTACAGCAATGCTATCCACTTATGCTTTTTGATCCTAATCAGTTGTTATCTCATGAATCCACAAAGTTAGCCGCCTTTCCATCTTTTCCACAGTTTCATCACAGACTACAGATGTTACTTCAGAATTTTCCAAAGGAGGAGGGGGTGAGGAAAAAAAAAATTTTCTCCAAAGTAGCCTCACATACAGATCAGCGAATTTCCTCTTCTTGTTTCCCAGATGCACTGTATTTTGCTTCATGAACATGGAACTCACAGCCAAGGGCACTGAAACACATACCTGAGCAAAGCTCATCTAACACGTATTTTCTCCATCAGGCTCAGCCCAGCCTTCATGCACTTAGACACACGGCACAGCATTTGGGACCCACTTAAAAGAGCAGTCACCAACAAAAAGTACAGACAAAAACAAAACAGAACAAAAATCGAGTACTGATTCCAGAGTTACAGATAAAAGTAGCAAGGAGGCAAATGTGCAGAAACAGAATCCCTGAGAAAGGAGGACCAATTAGACATTTTTAAAGTAAAATATGTTTAAAGCTTAGGGCTATGAAACTAACGCAAACAAACTTGAAATCCAACCAGAAACACAGGACGCTGCCTGCATGCACCCACATGCCTGGTGATAGGAGACCACTCCTTGCTATTCTGTTTTCATGTGATTCCAGGCCTCCGATCACCGAGAGAAGAGGGACACTTCATACTCACAGCTATCTGCTTCCAAACAGGCAGGTTCACTTCGTTCAATTATTTTTTTTTTTTAAAGATTTTATTTATTTATTTGATGGAGAGGTCACAAGCAGGCAGAGAGGCAGGCAGAGAGAGAGGAGGAAGCAGGCTCCCTGCTGAGCAGAGAGCCCGAAGCGGGGCTCGATCCCAGGACTCTGAGATCATGACCTGAGCCAAAGGCAGCGGCTTAACCCACTGAGCCACCCAGGCGCCCCTCGTTCAATTATTTTAAAGTTCTGTGATGAATAGTAAATTGGGACAATCTTCAGCACTGCGGTTATCCAAGTTCAGAAAAATATACTCAAAGACATGCCCCTAAAGCTTTAAAGGTATTGATTTTGATGTAGAATAAAGTTTCTCAAATACCTTTTGGGGGAGGGGGGGTTGGTGAGGTAAAAATCATTCTCCAGGCAGCCTTTATACAACAAATTTTATTGGATTTCACAGATCCAATTGTCATTTCAGTTGCTAAGTGATGTTTACATATGGATTCCATTCTGCTACCTTTAAGTGGTGTCATTTGCTCTACAAGTTTACAGAGGCAATTTTTTTAAGGCTAAAATTTCTGGGAAGAAAAATGAGATATATCTTGAGCCATGGAGGTTTAAACCGAGCAAGGAGTATAGCAGTGAATGAACCAACGGAAATCCCTGCCCACAGGAGCTGATGTTCTAATAGAGGAAGACAGACTATGTAGATAAGCAAGTGTGCAAGGTCAGATGTGATGACTCTTCTGGAGAAAAATCAGGCAGGAAGAGAGCAAAAAAAAGGGGGGGGGGGCAAAGGGTTTGCCATTTTAAATAGATGGGGAAGGTCATCTCGGTGGTTCCATCAGTTAAGTGTCTGCCTTCAGCTCAGGTGATGATCCTAGGGTCCTGGCATCAAGCCCCACATAAGGCTCCCTGCTCAGCGGGGAGCCCACTTCTCCACCTTCTGCCTGCCACTCTGCCTATGCGAGAACTCTCTCTCCCTCTATCAAATAAATAAAATTTTTTCAATAGATGGGTAATGTAGGAATTCCTCACTAAGACCTTAGAGTAAATACCTCAAGAAGTAAGAAGTCATATATGGAGCCAAAGGAAAGTTTCTAGAAAGGAAAGGGCAACAGGAGTGCGAAGACCCTGAGGCAGGAGAAAGCCTGGTGTGGCCAAAAACATCAGTGCTGTGGAGACTGGAGTTGGAGAAGAAGAGATGCAGAAGGCCTCAGAGAGGCAAGCAGGGGGGCTGCTCATGAGAGCCTTTCAAACCCTAAAGCCCAGGCTTCATTCTGTGTGAGGAGGGGCACATTAGAAGCTTTGTTTCAAGTGCCATACCTGTATTATTCAGAAACCTCCAAAGAATAGAAACCCACACACCTGCCAGCATGATTCAACAACTGTTAACATGTTGCCATATTTGCTTTTTGTCTTTCTGGAAACATTTAAAATTAAGTTACAGATATCATGATACCTCACCCCAGAATATTTCAGCATGTGTCCCTCAAAAGCCACAACATTCTTCTGCTTCTTCACAATTCTACCATATCACTTCTAAAAATTCAAAATTAATCCATTAACTGATTTAGTACATAGTCCATATTCAGATGCCCCTCAAGGTCCAAACACTACAGTCCCTATATAGAATTTGGTTGCTATTCACAGGAGTCTCTGTCCATTTTTCCTATTTAAAGAGAAAAGAGGTCCCACATTCTAGATTTGTCTGATTGTTCCTCACGGTGGTGTTGAACCTGCTTCTCTATCCCCTCTATTTTCTGTAAACCATAAGACAGATCTATAGGTTGGATTAGATTCTACATGTTGCCAAGAATGTCACGTTGTACCATGTCAGCAGGCTCCCCACGTCAAGTCAAGCCACCATAAGTGAGGCTAAATGAACACTTAAAGAGGAGCTGTCAGCTACCTTCCTTGGAAGTTATTTTTTAAAGACTTTTTAAAACACCTCTAGATCCAATGTGGCACTCGAACTTACAACTCCAAGATCAAGAGCCATGTGCTCTACTGACCTAATGAGGTGCCCCTTGAAAGTTACATTTTCACCTTCATAATTCCCAAGTAGTCCTTGGCATCTTACAAACACACACACACAAACCACACATAGGCCTGACAAATACCCCATTCCCCAACAACCCGCACCTGACGGTTTTGGCATTCCTTAACGCTCTTTGCCCAAATCAGTGATTTCTTCAGGAATTGCAAAAAGCATTGGTTGACATTCTGCCTTCCCATCACCTGCCACTTTTGTTTTTGTTCTCACCACAGCCTCGTGGGTTTTTTATTCCAAATGTTCTAAACTATTACAACTATTATCTTTTTGACACACGCCCATGAGCCTTTGAGCACTTCCTTTTCAGGTGCTATTTAATGTCCCAGACGTGTTATACTTTCCCCATTCCAGCCTGAATCAACCGTTTCACCGTTGGCAGGTTTTGAATAAAGGAGAGATATCACCGGAATTTTTTAAAAAAGAATCTCTCCAGCTGCTAGATTGAGAATGTTGTTACAAGTGAGGTCATAAGTAAGGAGAGCAGTAACAAGTCTCTTTCATAGGCATCCAGGCAAGAAGCTGGTAACAGTGGCCGTCATCATACAGGTCAGATTCTGGTTACATTTTGATGGAAGAGACAACGGTATATTCTTACAGGTCTAACACAGAGTATTAGAAAAATTGGAATAAATGACAAAGAATGACCTTGAGATTTGGAGTCCGAGCAACTGGGAGGACGGAGTTCCCATTTATAACACAGGAAGATGGAGGAGTGAGCTTTTGATGGTGTTTGTGGGTCAAGAGAAAGGGATATGGAGAAGTTTGATATTCCATTTTAGCTACATGAATGGAGTTACTGTGACACACCCAAGTGGAGATATAACAAGGCAGCTGGGTCCATGAGCATGAATCCATCAGACTGTATTTACAGCTAAAACTTTGGAAAAGGTCACCAAGGGGATGACTAAAATGAGAGGAGAGAGGAACTCTGGAGACACGAGGAGGAACCAGCAACAAAAGTTAAGAGGAGTGGTGGCCTGTGAGGAGAGAGCAGATTGGGAAAGCAGTGTCCTGTGTCCAGGACGGTGTTTTAAGGAGGAAGTGGCTGTGGGATCCAGTGCCACTGATGGGCCAATGGCATGAGGACTAGGACAGTGGACCACCCACTCCATTTACCCACCTAGAGATCACCAGGTGATCTTGATGAGAACAAGTTTCAGTGGAAATTGTGGAGGAAACGGCTATCACAGGATAGGTTTAAGAAAAGACCAGAAACACCATGGACAGTCCTTGAGGGGACTTCCTTCAAGGGGAGCAGAAAAACATGGCTCTTGAGAGAGAGCATGTAGTCAAGAGAGAGATTTTGAGAGATGGTCTCTTTGTACACTGATGGAAACAAAGCACAGAATATGCCACCACAAAATAGGTCCCTTTGACATAAGGACCCTTTTAAGCCAAGGGCAGGTGAGAAGAAGCAGACAAGAAAAACTCTCTTCTTCCTTCTACCAGGAAGGGTAAGATGGTTCTTCAGCGCCTGACATTCTAGACTCTTATCAACCAGGGATGGCACTAGAGGAAAAACCATCAACCAAACCTAACAAACCTTACTAATTATCCCTTGTCAACACTTAACTTCCCACATATATTATCTTTCCACAGGCTGCAACCCCTAGAAGCTCAAAGTCCTTTTCCTCTGTCACTTCATTACAAAATTTATTTTTCTTTTGGTAGGATGTTACACAAGCCCCAGTTCTAGCCACTCCTTTCATGAAGATTCTAGTGTGTATGCAAGACGCAGGGCTTAATCTAATTTTTTTTTGACAAAAGAATGGATTAACAAGAGAAAAACCATCTAATTTATAGGGCTGCTGCCAGAGAATTTAGGAGGATAAAAATACCAAGCTTTTTCTCTCTTACAGGAATAGTCCAACAGATTGACAGGAGAGAGAAGGGAAAATTTCCAGAACAATGTCCTCAAGCAGGCGAGAGGTAGGATGAGTGGAGAGATTGGCCTAGAGCAGACGTGGTGGAGAGCAGAGGCAGGTGGGCGGGAATCTTTACTGATTCTGCTGGAGGTTCCCTTCTGATTCCTTTTATTTTCTCAGTGACACAAACCTGGGATCACCACTTAAATGTGAAGATGGGGAAGGAAGTGCTGGAGATTCAAGGTTGAACTAGGGTTTGGGTTTGGTCAAGGTGAGTATAGCCAGGTAAGAAAGGTAAAGCAATGGAAGGGAGTCTGCAGGGGTCGCTTACACTGACAGGCAGATTAAGGAGCAAAATGCTGGAGAGAGTGATGGCAGTTCACCATCTTAAACCATGAAGAGATAAGGGGAGGGGGGAGAGATGACTTGTGGCAATGACATGAGATTCGAAGGTGGGTGCTTTTAGGGAAGGGAGAGACAGAATGCTCTGGAAGTGGCACAGAGGAAACAAGGAGGTCACTTACTCCACCTCCGTGTCCTGAGAGGAACAGAAGAGAAGCACCACCGCGTGGGAGGGCTGCAGGGGAGAACCACACTCCAGATAAAGAAGGGGAAGGAATCGTCATTTCGAGAACAGACTGAGGATGTAGAGGATTATGTCTGATGATGGAACATGAATCCCAAGCAGCTCATGAAGGGGATTTCATGAGTTAAGGAACAGAGTCAGAAGAGGCACTACAGGCCATCAGGAAGCAAGTCAGGAGGAGGGCTTGATGTGGAGACCTGGGTCTTTTATGATGGCCGCCACCTTGTGAGCTCATGGGCATGACAGAATTAGACTCAAGGGTCTCAAGCAGGTCGTCGTGGGAAAATAGAGTGTTAGGACTTCAAGTGGAGATTAATGATACGTAGAAGTTAAGCAATTATCCAAGAAGCATGTCAAAAAGATCTTCAACATCATCAGTCTTAAAGAAAAGTGCAAAGCAAAACCAGAGTGAGATACCACTTCCCACCCACTGGGACGGCTATAATCAGAACAGTGGAAAATAAGTGTTGGTGAGGATGTGGAGAAAAGTAGACACTACTCGTGAGAAAGGAAAATGGTACAGTCACCATTAACTGGCAAGTCCTCAAAAAGTTTAACCCAGAATTACCACAGGACCCAGAAACTCCACTCCTGGGTATACACTCCAAATAACTGAAAACAGTATTCAAAAAAATACACGCACATGCCTGTTCAGAGCAGCACTCTTCACCAAAGCCAAAAGGTGGAGACAATTCGAATGTCATTAACAGATGACTGGACGGATTATGGCAGAACCATACATGGGCTTTTATTCAGCCTAACAGAGGGTGTACTACTAATACATGCTACAGTGTTGGTGAACTTCTAAGACTATGCTACGTGAAAGAGGCCAGACACAGAAGCTCCCATATTATAGGATTCCATTTATACGAGCTATGAAGGAGCATAAATCTACAGAACCAAGATGGGTGGCTGCCAGCAGCGAGGCGGAGGGGAACTGACCACATAACGGGTATGGGATTTCTTCTTGGGGTAATGAAAACATTTCAGAACTGGGTAGAGGTGGTGCTTGCACAACTTTGTGAATACACTAAATGTCACTGAGCTGTTTGTGTTTAAGTGGTTAATGTTATGATACCACCACTAAACTAAAAAATATTTTAAGATTTTTTTATTTATTTATTTGAGAGCGACTCAGTGAGCAAGCAAGCAAGAGCATGAATGGGGGAGGGGAAAAGGGAGAGGGAAGATGCGGGCTTGATGCCAGGACCCTGAGATCATAACCTGAGCTGAAGTCAGAAGCTTAACCAACTGAGCCACCCAGGTGCCCCTAAAAAATAAATCGTTGGGGCACCTGGGTGGCTCAGTCATTAAGCGTCTGCCTTCTGCTCAGTTCATGATCTCAGGGACCCGGGATCGAGCCCCACATTGGACTCCCTGCTTGGCAGGAAGCCTGATTCCCTCTCCCTCTCCCCCTGCTTGTGTTCCCTCTCTCGCTGTGTGTGTCTCTGTGTCAAATAAATAAATAAAATCTTTAAAATAAATAAATTGTTGAGAGAAAAAAATAATTGAGAAATAATTTACCCATCCCAAGATCAGACTAGCCTCAATACTGAACTAAAAATAAACATTAAAGAAAGGTGAGGTTTATATCAATGAATAACAAAGAACACCAAGACCTGGGAGCAAAATGCCACTGAACTAGGTTTTCTCAACACCCAAAGCGTTCCGGAAACTTTAAACTACAGACCAGACTGTGAGGCGTCTCTTCCAGTTCTGAACAGCATCTCAGGTCCACACTTTGCCTCATCTTTTATGGCTCACAGGAAACTTCCAGCAATAGTGGCAAAGCTCAGCATTTACTATCCAATTAGTTGTCAGAGCACAGCAATTTAAATTATTTTTAAAGCCCAGTATTTTTTTTTTATTTTCATCCACAGAGAAATGTTCCACTCTGTTTGAGAGCAGTGAGTAACCTGCTACTGTCCCACTAGCCTGGTGGTCACTGAAGAGAATCTGATTCAAGGGGCTCCTGGGTGGCTCAGTCAGTTAAGAGCCCAACTCTTGATCTTTTTTTTTTTAATTTTTTATTTATTTGACAGACAGAGATCACAAGTAGGCTGAGAGGCAGGCAGAGAGAGAGAGGTGGAAGCAGGCTCCCCACTGAGCAGAGAGCCCGATGCGGGGCTTGATCCCAGGACCCTGGGATCATGACCTGAGCCGAAGGCAGAGGCTTTAACCCACTGAGCCACCCAGGCACCCCCCAACTCTTGATCTTGACTCAGGTCATGATCTCAGGGTCATGAGATCAAGCCTTATGGGGTTCTGAGCTGAACGTGAAGCCTGCTTAAGTTTCTCTCCCTCTCCCTCTGCCCTTCTGCCCCTTGCCATTCTCTCTTCAAAAAAAAAAAAAAACAAAAAAACAAAAAAACACAAAAACAAAAAAACAAGTATTTGATTCAAATTAGTAGACTATATAGAAGGTGCTGAAGTCCTTTTCTCTGTAGCCAAGTACGGCACATGGTAGGCATTTGACTGAAATTTGCAGGTGAGAGAATGAAAGACAGGAAAGGAATCAAGATAGAACTCGGGTCTAGCCAAGCAATTGCTAAAGAAATCATTTCCGTAAAGAAACTTCCAGACCTGAATCTATTGATCTTACAGCTGTTTCGTTAGGCCCAATCCTCACTTGTAAGCACAAAGCCAAGGAGGGAGTTTGGGAATGGCAATTAAGAGTTCACCTCAACCATTAACATTGTGTGGGTCTCAACACATCACCGACCTCCCTGAACCGTGCTTTTTCTCATCTATAAAATGAAGAGGTTGAACTAAATTAACCCCAACATGTCTCTCAGTCTTAAAAATCATCCATTCTGGGATTTCTTCCTAAGGCTTGTCCCTTGAACACTGGGAAAGGCTGGATAATTCTTGTTCATTGGCAGACAACCATGCCCATATAAAGTCCTGTCCCTTCCTCAGTAATTTGCTTTCTGAACTTGGGAGAACTATACCTTTGGGATGGTGGTTAAAGCTTCTGGACATAAGACAGCCGTAAGTTAAGATTCCTAGACTGGGATTCAGAAGGGCTCCACCCAAATTTTTCAGCATTACAGGGAGAGGTACGTTGCTAAGAAGTCGGAAGGCCCAAATTTGGCTTCGGAATCAGAAGCCTGTTCTAACCTGACAAGGACGGAAGCAAGAGGGGCACCTGGGTGGCTCAGTTAGTTAAGCATCTGCCTCTGGCCCAGTCATGATCTCAGGGTCCTGGGATCAAGCCCCACATCAGGCTCCTTGCTCAGTGGGGAGTCTGCTTCTCCCTCTACCCCTCCCCTTGCTCATGCTCTATCTCTCTCTCTCTCAAATAAATAAAATTAAAAAAAAAAAAAACCAGTAACCTAGTAAAAATAATAATAATAATAACAAAGTACACCATAAAAATGATAAAATAAAATCCTCTCAGGTAACTCCCAGTTACTACAAACTAGAGTATTGCAGATGTGAGTGGCAGAGGCCAGACCAATGGCAGAAGCTTCTGAGATTGAACAGACACGGATAAGAACCAGCACACTCCCTGATTAGCTGAGACTTGAGGCAAACAATTTAAACCCATCCAGTGCTCAACTGCCTCTTCCATAAGGTAGAGATGACACTACCTGTTTACCAAGTTTGGGATTAAATGAGGCAACTATGAAAAGGCATTTTGTACAATACCCATCATAGAATAAATAGGTAGTCAAGATAGAGTGGGTTGCCTCCTTCTTGGTTCACTTCCTTTAGTCTGTCTTTTTGAATAACCTACTGCTTATCAAAGGATATACAAATATCACAGGGAGCTCGACTTGTTGATTTTCTTTCTCAGAAAGCCATAAAAAAGGGGATTTGATGGAGGCTAAAATTAGGCTTTAGGGTTATTTGTGGATTGATTTAGCTATAGTAAGTCAGGTTCCTTTAACCATCTATAACAGATTTGAAAGAGGATACATTAATAGTGTATGTCCTTTGGGAAGCCAACCAGGTCAGCCACATCCATCCTGTTGATCAACGAGATGAAAGAACAAAGACAGACCACTCACCCCCAGACTCATTCACAGGCTTACATACCTCACATGGGCCACAACTAAGAAACTTCTGAGATATAAATGCTATCTACGCACAGTATTAAGATCATTTCCAAAATGAAGATTTTAAATGCCAAACAGCCTAAACACCCAAGAGAGTAAGTACAGATTAAATTATAGGAAAATTTGATAATTTTTTTTTAAAGATTTTATTTATTTATTTGAGAGAGAGACAGTGAGAGAGAGCATGAGCTAGGAGAAGGTCAGAGGGAGAAGCAGACTCCCCATGGAGCTGGGAGCCTGATGTGGGACTCGATCCCGGGATTCCGGGATCATGACCTGAGCCGAAGGCAGTCGTCCAACCAACTGAGCCACCCAGGCGTCCCGAAAATTTGATAATTTTAAATAAATAAATAGAATCTTTAAAATATAGGGGCACCTGGGTAACTCAGTCAGTTAAGCCTCCGTCTCTTGATTTTGTCTCAGGTCACGATCTTGGGGTTGTAAGATCGAGCCACCCAGTGGGCTCCATGCTCAGTGGGGAGTTGGCTTCAGATTCTATCCCTCTTCCCTCTGCCCACACCCTGCTTGTACTCTCTCTCTAAAATGAATAAATCTTTTAAAAAACTAAAATATATGAGTAGACTATAAACAGAAAAGTATATTAAGTGAAACAGACCAAGTTTTCTGGCCACAAGCATAATATGTGTATGAACAATATTTACGCAAACTGACAGGTGCACCTGGGTGGCTCGGTTGGTTAAGCATCTGTCTTCAGCTCAGGTCATGATCCAGGATCCTGGGGTTGAGCCCCACATCTGGCTCCCTGCTCAGTGGGGAGTCTGCTTCTTCCCTCTTCCTCTGCCTCTCCCCCCAACCCCTACTCGTGAGTATGCTCGCTCTCTCTCGCTTTCAAATAAATAAATAATCTAAAAAAAAATACTTCTGCAAACTGACAAAGATGAGAAAATGTTACAAAAACATTAAAATAGGGTTTTTTCTTTTTTTATTTCCTGTCACATTATTATGTTCTTTCTTCCCAAAAAAGAGGATTCTGGAGTAAATTTTAAAGTTGTCTGGGGAACAGCCTACATCTAGACTTCAGAGAGGCCAGCACTCTAACCCCGGCAGGTCTACATATTTTATTTTTCTATATCATCGACATGCATAAAAATAAGAAGTTATTATGCCAAGTTTTATCCTATGAAAGGATCACTTGCCACCATGTTATTTAATAGAAAACTTTGATCAGTTTGGAATAAATGTCAAAAGGAGCATCAAACAAATTACAGAAGAATGATTTTCCTCAGTTTTTTTTTTTTTTTTTAAAGCAGGCTCCATGTCCAGCACAGAGCCCAATGAGAGACGTGAACTCACGACCCTGAGATCAAGACCTGAGCTCAGATCAAGAGTCAGATGCTCAACCAACTGAGCCACCCAGGCGCCCCTCAGTTCCTCATTCGACCCAGCCCTTTGCAGAGGCCCATCTGCTAGCGACAGACAGGCACAGAATGCTTGATCTTGTTTTGCAAATTTGGGGTGAGGTGCTGAAGTTGGAAGAACTAAAAATTATAGATGATCCCAAAAGCATACTACATCCCATCACTCATTCCCCCCGCCTTTTTTTTGCAACATTTAATTAAAGGAAAAAACCCTATTAAAAAGAGGCTTGTCAGAATTAATAATAGTATCATATAGACATAGTAGGAAATTTGGAAAATACAGAGGAGCATGAAGAAATAAAACCCACCTATATCCCCATTAATTCCAGAGAAAAGCCAACATATTAGTGTATTTCCTTCTAGTTATTTTTTTTTATATGTGTTTTTAATGAAATATTGTCAGGTGTAGTTTCATAACCTATAACTGTGTGGTCTGAAATCTGTCATCCACAGACTCAGCGGAAGGCACACAGCAGTCAGGAAGAGGTTGTGGACATCACCAAGGGGTCATTCTTCCAGTCTTACTTAAATGAGTGCACCATGGAGCAAGTAGCCGCCTCAGTGTTTTGAGGAAGAGAAATGAATTCTGAATTTCCTTACCACCTGAACACAGCTTGGAAGTAACTACAGAATCTTCCCATACTTCCCATAGGAAGAAACCACAGAATTTTCCCAATGTACGAGGGTACGAGGCAGACAGGACTGAGGGTGTGGCAAGCCCCACGCGGCAAGGAAAGGACTGGGAACTTAGCACCTGCCTGCAGGAGGAGTGGTGGGAGCCGCTCTGACAGCCAGGAGCACAAGGACAGGAGTGACACTGCCTCAGGAAGGACACTTCAAGGGAAAGAGGCCAGTAAGGGGGGCGCCTGGGTGGCTCAGTGGGTTAAGCCGCTGTCTTCGGCTCAGGTCATGATCTCAGGGTCCTGGGATCGAGTCCCACATCGGGCTCTCTGCTCAGCGGGAGGCCTGCTTCCCTCTCTCTCTGCCTTCCTCTCCGTCTACTTGTGATCTCTCTCTGTCAAATAAATAAATAAAATCTTAAAAAAAATATATATATAAAAAAAAAAAAAAAAGAGGCCAGTAAGGGTGGATCGGGATGCAATGTGCAACACCACAGGAAACGGAGGCTGAACCCCATTGTACAAGGACCATCAGCCCTGGCAGAAACAAGAGAATGGGCTGGAATAGACTAAGATGCTCTGGAAAGTCCTCTCCCCTCCTTCCCAGAGTAGAGGATCACCAGGGTGACTGGGCCACTCACCAAAAATAAAGAACATACTTTTCCCTTGTAAGCAGAGTTGCAGGGTGTATAAACGTGGGACTCTTAACATATAGAGGCCGTGTTTATGTCATTCAGAGGTTTATTAACTTGCAAGTCTGATACACATTTTTTCCTACTAATATTCTTTCACTTAATATATTATGAATACTTCACAGTAATATTAAATATACATTTTTTAAAGACAGATTTATTTATCTACTTATTTATTTATTTGTTTGTTTATTTATTTATTTATTTGAGGAGGGAAGGGCAGAGGGAGAGAGAATCTCAAGCAGACTCCCCACGGAATCTGAAGCCCGATGCAGGGCTCAATCTCAGGACCCTGAGATCATGACCTGAGCTGAAATCGACAGCTGGACACTTAACCAACTAAGCCACACAGGTGCCCCTTATATGAAATTATTAAACATAAATAATTTATTAAACTACATATATAACTATTAAATTAAAACATTAAATATGCTTTTTAAACATGATCTTATGGGCTACCTGATCATACGGCTATTCCTTACTTCAGCAAGTGGAAATCAGTGAGATAAAACTAGAGGAAGGAACCCTTGTGCGCTGTTGGGGGGGAACGTAAATTGAGGCAACCACTATGGAAAACAGTATAGAGGTTCCTCAAACAATTAAAATAGACATGTCAAATAACCTAATAATTACCCTACTGGGTACTTACCCAAAGAAAATGAAAACACTAAATGGAAAAGATATACACATCCCTATGTTTATTGCAGCATTATTTACAATAGCCAAAAGAGGGAAGCAGGCCAAGGGCCTATCAAGAGACGAATGGATAGGGGTGCCTGGGTGGCTCAGTCATGGAGCATCTGCCTTCAGCTCAGGTCATGATCTCAGGGTCTTGGGATCAAGCCCCGCATTGGGCTCCTTACTCAGCAGGAAGCCTGCTTCTCCCTCTCCCACTCCCCCTGCTTGTGTTCCCTGTCTCACTGTGTCTCTCTCTGTCAAATAAATAAAATCTTTAAAAAAAAAAAAAAAAAGAGATGAATGGATAAAGATGTAGTATATATATCACATGGTATGTCAAATGGAATATCACTCATCTGTAGAAAAGAATGAGGTCTTCCCATTTGAGGCAATATGGACGGGCGTAAAATAAGAGAAAGACAAATACCATATGATTTCACTTACATGTGGAATAAAAAAAAAAAAAACAAAACAAAAAACATAAAGATTCTTAGATACAGTTTTAGTGGTTGCCAGAGGGATGGGTGAAGATGGCCAAAATAGATAAGGGGGGGTTTATTATTATTTTTTAAATTCCCAGTTATAGGGTGCCTGGGAGGCTCAGTGGGTTAAAGCCTCTGCCTTCAGCTCGGGTCATGATCTCAGGGTCCTGGGATCGAGCCCTGCATCGGGCTCTCTGCTCAGCGGGGAGCCTGCTTCCTCCTCTCTCTCTGCCTGCTTCTCTGCCTACTTGTGATCTCTGTCTGTCAAATGAATAAATAAAATCTTTAAAAAAAATTCCCAGTTACAGGATAAGTAAGTCATGGAGATGGAAAATGCAGCATAGGGAACATGATAAATAATATAATAACATTGTATGCTGACAGGCGGTGACTATACTTATCACGGTGAGCGCAGCATAATATACACAATGACTTATCCCTACGTTGTACACCTGAAATACACACAGTGTCAACTGCACTGCAATAAAAAAAATCTCTAATGTTGACTCTAACGACAAAACTATGAGCATGTGTTACCTTTATTAAAAAAAAAAAAAACGAATTTTTTAAGAACCTGTAAGCAACACTCTTGCCAAGATAAAAATGACAGATCATCAATCAACACGTGACATTTTTCAATCGCACAAGCAATTAAAGAAATGCAAATGAGGATGACAAGATGCTTTTTTTCCGTCTGCTGCGCAAGTTGGCAAAAAACCTTAGATATGATAATCCTCAGAGCTGGCAAGCGTTCCAGCAAGTGAGCAGTCAAACTGACTGCTGGCCAAGGGTGTAAATTAGGATGACTCTTCTCCGGGCCATTTGGCAATATGTTCCCAAAGCCTTTAAAAGACCATTTGTGTGTGACGGTACTGGCAAACCCCTGAGTAGGTGCTCGACAAGAAAGGTGTCCGGAATTACCCCCAAATAGTTTAAAAGCTGCTTTACATATCACATATATCAAACTCTGACATCTCTGAATCACAGATGTTAGGATCCACCATCTGCCAATTACTAAATACTGATGGAGGATAAAGATTAAAGGGGCCACTGGAGGGATCCTGTGGCATTCCCTCGTCACCTGCCGGCCGAGGGGTCACTGACTCTTGCAGAGCTGGGATGTTCCTCAGAACTGGGACCAGTCCACAGAGTCGGACCCCAGAGCTTGCGTTCGAAATTTCAAAGCCCAAAGCACCCACTGCCACCTGGTGACCCTTGCAGTGAACACCGCACACGTACCCACAAGACATGTGACCTACACCATGGTCTCTCCTGGGTAATAAGCTTACATCATTCAAATCAGATCAGCGAGTCCAGACAGGAAAGACCTACTACATATGTGTCGGAAGGCCAGATGGTGCAGAAAACACAGACATACTTGTTGGAACTCATTTTAATGTTATCCCCCAAACCTAAGCCATATGGCAGAGGGTTCCCTGGCTGGCTGGCATAAGGAACTGGACATTTGAGACTCATAAACAATTACCAAAGGCAGAAGGAGAGAAGGATGGAAAGGGCTTGATTCTGGTCCACTTGGATCATTAAAATAAATGCCATGGGAAAAAAAAATACCTGCGTGAACTTTTTGCAAAACAAAACCAAAAAAAAAAAAAATTTTTTTTGTTGCAAAACAGAAATGTCATTTTTAATGCTGGAACAGTTTGTTCTTCTAAAGATTTGGCTCTCAAAGCTGGGTGAAAAATCTTGTCATTTAAAAACCATAATGCATCTTTTCAAACCTCAGACACTGGGAGTATGTAAGTGGTGGCTTTTAGGGGAAGAATTAATGTGGAGGGGACTTTCTCAGACTAAAAACTCACATTTGGTAAAAAGCCAGGTGGCCAGTGCATGTATTTAATACGCATCTGGAGGGGACAGAAGTCTCTGCAACAGAGTTATAAAGAATTAACACCAAATGAAAATACAGATGCACTTACCCTGAGGTTCTGGCATTTTCTGATAGCCTCGCACTGTTTTTAAAAGCATTTGTGCAGGGTGAATTCCATCTTTCACTCTGGAACGAGTTTACTAAACTAGTACCTAATGTGCATTTGCCTTAACGCCGGCGAAAACTGGAGTTCTTGTTGGCTCATGTGAAAGGGCATACTACTTACTTTTACTTGACAAAGCTTTACTGAGCGGAGCTGTATATGGCCAACCTAACTTAAAAATCCATTAAAACCTTATCTTTATGCCCTAAAGAGCTAGTTACCCCCTGACTGGGAAAAACAGATCATTACGTGATTCATTAAGATCTTATAAGTGTACAGTGCTTAAAATGAAAAATAAGATTTCAAAGAGTTCCACTTATAAGAAGGAAAAAAGAGAACACGGAGTACTCCAACTCGGTCCAACATCTTCTGAGCCATACAATGTGTACAGCAGTGGACAGAGGTGCTGTGAGGGATTAAAAAATGAGCAAGACAGAGGATCATCTGGAAACTCGAAAAGCATTCTGCGAGCCTGCAAGCCATCAGACATTATGTGTCACTTTCAATAAACACTCAGGAAGGGAAAAATCATGATCAAGTGCAAAACTGATCATTTCCACAAAGTTTTCAAGTTTTCAAAAAAGCCAAGGGCAGCTTTCAAACATCCCATTTTGCTCACGCTGCAGACTGGTTCCCCTCCCCCATCACCAGCCTATGAGACTCCTAAAAGGCCTGCCATCACCTAAAAATGAGAGACAGACCCCAGTAGCATTTTTGTTTTGGTTTGGGGGGGAGGAGTCCGTGTGCATATGGGAGTTTTAGATACTCCCCTCTCAAGACCTCCTCACTGTTGCAGGAAGTCATAGGGACTGGCTTTGTCCCAGAAAACTCACACAAGTTAGAGATCCCGGAAGCCGAGCGGGGAAAAAAGCTTTATTAGACTCTTTCTATTGTTTCTGCTGAGGGCAGAGAGAAAAAGATTAATTTGGCCCATTTCACCAGGTCCATTATTTCCCCCCCAGCCCTCCGGACGGGCCAACCAACCAGAGACAGCAGAAACACCTTCCTAAAGAACCCCCTTTCCTGTCCTGCCCCCTCTTCCCTGTGCAGGTACACCTCCACTCGCCGCCAGCCTGGGAAAATGCCCTCCACTGTTTCTCGGCCTAAAATAGCTACAAGCAGAAACAGTTTGCCTCACTAGTGCTCACGTTTTTAGGACTATAGTCAAGTGTCCGTTTGTAGGACCCCTGTGCCATAACTGATGCAGAAAATTAATACCTTGGAGAGCTTTTTAAAAAATCTATTTCTATGCTTAGACGTAATGTAATTAGCAATAAATGTCAGATAACATAGCTGCTGACTGCTTATTTGCCAGCTGTTTAGCTTCAAGACTATGCAGGCTGAAGGAGGGAAGGTCATATAGGGGAATTATGCTAACAACCCCAAACTAAGCACCAAATACAAGTTCATCGTCTTTACACAAGAGACTCTCATAGATAGGACTGATTCTCCTACAGTCTATTTAAAAAGCCCCTCTGGTTTATTAAAAAAAAAAAAATTGAATTATGACAACTCTCTAAGCTTCCCAAGCAAAATGCAACCGTCATTAAAGTTATGCTTATGAGGGGCACCTGGGCGGCTCAATGGGTTAAAGCCTCTGCCTTCGGCTCAGGTCATGATCTCAGGGTCCTGGGATCGAGCCCTGCATTGGGCTCTCTGCTCGGTGGGGAGCCTGCTTCCCTTCCTCTCTCTCTGCCTGCCTCTCTGCCTACTTGTGATCTCTCTCTCTGTCAAATAAGTAAATAAAATCTTAAAAAAAAAAAAGTTATGCTTGTGAATCATTGTGTTAAGAAGACTTATGAGCACAGGGCACCTGGGTGTCTCAGCTGGTTGAGTGACTGCCTTCGGCTCAGGTCATGATCCTCGAGTCCCAGGATCAAGTCCCACATCAGGTTCCTAGCTCCATGGGGAGTCTGTGTCTCCCTCTGACCCTCCCGCCGTGCTCTCTCTCTCTCACTCTCAAATAAAATCTTAAAAAAAAAAAAAAACTTATGAGCATAAAGAAAATAAGCTTGTTCAAATACACAGTTTCGATGTAAATGAATTTTGCCCCTTTCTCCTGTAAGTCAGGGGTTCTCCGCCTTGACACTGGTGACACGTTAGGCCACGTAATCGTAGGGGAGTGTCCTGTGTGTTGAGGGGTGTTTAGTGCCAGTTAGCAAATGTCTCCGGACATTGCCAAATGCCATGGGGTGGCTAACCACGCCCTAAAGGATTTCTTCCAGCAGACTGCTCTTTTGGCACAGGAATACTGCTCGATGAGGGCTCCCACCTCAGCGCCCCAAAACAGAAGTGTCGACTTCATTCCTGATCTTTTCAAGCAGTGATCCACCCCTTTTCTGCCTGCTGTGGCAACGTCCCCCATTCTCAAACACGTTCTTCCAGAGAGCCTGGCAAACCTGACACACAATTTCAGGGCTAGATGTCAACTCAAGGGGAGTTCTCAAAGACAAAGTTAAGGTACTAACCTTGCCCTGGCACTTAGACGGAAAGTCCTCTTGGCTCTGTGTTTTAAAGCCTCTGATTCCCAGAATCATCATCTTTTGATGGCAAAAGCATGGATGGCTACAGGTCAGGAGACCCAAGTCTGCGACCTCATGAAAACCATTAACCTCCCTGGTCCATAGGGCCCAGGGGAGAAAATGAAGTTAAACCAGCTGATCGCAGAGAAGGTATCCGTTTCTCCAATCTACAATTCTGTGAACTCTGCAAAAGGTCACTGCTATTTTTCTACAGGAAAGGGTATACATTAAAACACACACACACAGTTCTCGTATAGGAAAGAGGAGAGGACTCAGAGCCAAGTTTCACCATGTCCGCCATACAACATGCTAAAGAGATCGACTGTGCTTGAGTCACTCTCTGTGTGACCTCCAACATCTTCCTAGCACCCAGACCTTTGAAGGAGAGCAGATTATGCCCTAAGATATGCCACTTGGGCCTAAGGATTATTTTGAGCTACAGGCAATTGGGAAAAAGACACAAGAAAAGCTCCCTGCCCTTCCTGTTTGCCAAAAGGTAGGACATGCATTTACAAAGGTGTCCCTCTCCTCTCTACCGAAGATAAAGGTTAATCCCGGGACAACCCTAGACACTATCAACCTGGACAGGCTCCAGGGACATCTACCTAACAAACTGTACTAGCTAGCCTCTATCTCTGCCCATGGAACTCTAAAGCTACCACCTTTTTTTCTGTCATTTCTTTGCAAATTTATTGATCTTTATTGAAGATGCTATAAAAAGTGGAATTCTAAGCCACGTCGTGGAGGTGATCATTTCTCCTTGGGTACCACACTTGTAAACATGAGGTAGACATGTTAATAAATTTCCACTTTTTCTCCTTTCAATCTTTCATTATAAAGGTTCTCAGCCAAGAACTCAGAAGGGTAAAGGGAAAATTCTTTTTCCTCCCTTAAGCTTTCAAAATAGAGTGGGGGAGGAGGAAGGTTTCCTTTAAAAATAACTATGATTCGGGGCACGTGGATGGCTCAGTCAGTTAAGCATCCTGGTCTTGATTTCAGCCCAGGTCATGATCTTGGGGTTGAGAGATCAAGCCCTGTGTTGGTCTCCACACTCAGAGTCTGCTTGTCCCCTCTCCCTCTGCTTGTCCCTTCTCCCTCTGCTCCTCCCCCCATTTGTGGTCCCTCCCTCCTTTTCTCTCTCTTTCTCTCTCTCTCTCTCTCTCTCAAATAAATGAATAAACTAGGACTCCTTCCAGCACTCTAAACTCACAATCCACATACATTCACAGTCTGGGTATAAACCGGAACAGTAAAGACTGCTTTATTCAAACTGTTCTAGACTCTTGGTCCAGACACAAGAAGCTGCCTGCAAAACTATTGATACATTTATCCACCAATAAAGGCTATCCAATCCAGTAGCCTCTAATCATCTGTAGCTTCTGAGCACGTGACATGTGGCTGGTCCCAACAGAGATCTGTATGGTATGTATAAAGTATGCATTGAATTTCAAAGACTTAATATAAAAAAGAATGTAATGTGTCTCCATCTTTATTATTGATCATATGGTGAAATTATAATATTTTGGATATAGTGAGTTAAATTTTAATAAATTTAGATAAACTAAATTATCTCAATTTATTTAAAATTTAATAATTTATTTTATTAAATAAATGAAATGAAATTTAATAAATGAAATTTAGTAAATTTTAATAAGTGTTATTAAAATTTATTTTACCAGTTTCCTATAACTTTTTAATGTGGCTAGAACAGTTTTTATCATGTGTAGTTTGCGTTGTAGTTCTACTGAGCCATGCTAATCTAACCCTCCCCCAGTTAATCAGTTGGTAGAAAACAGGTTTCCCCAAGTCCTCTCTACAGTGTGAGCCTGCAGGGTCTGAGAAGTCAGTGGGTCTTTTACACAACAGGCCCTCCCAGAATGGGATCTGATTCTTTGCATGGGCTATGTCCGCAACTGAGAGGGTGGGCCTAGAGCTCAACCAGCAGCTTGGAGCTCCAGCTTCACATTTGTTGTCCACCTGACCTCGGGTGAGTGACTTGCCCTCTCGATGCCCCCAGCACCTCACTTGTCAAGAGATAATCACAATGGCGCCTGGCTCATAGAGCTGTTGGCAGAGCTGAAAAGTACTCAGCACAGCGCTTGGTACATGGTGAGCACTCCAGAGATGAGAACCATAAAACATTCACCAACCTCTTTTACTAGATAAGGAAATGAAGGCGCAAGGAACTTAAGCCACTTGCCCCAAAGCACACAGATCCTAAGGGGCAGAACCAGAAACTTACCGACAAGGACACATTTAAGAAAACAAAACAAGGGGCGCCTGGGTGGCTCAGTGGGTTAAAGCCTCTGCTTCCGGCTCAGGTCATGATCCCAAGGTTCTGGGATGGAGCCCCACATCGGGCTCTCTGCTCAGCAGGGAGCTTGCTTTCCTTCCTCTTTCTCTGCCTGCCTCTCTGCCTACTTGTGATCTATCAAATAAATAAATAAAATCTTTAAAAAAAAAAAAAAGAAAACAAAACAAAAAACACCTCTCTGCCTGGATTAGATCTGATCCATCAAAAGAGAAAAGGGCAAGACGTTTTGAGCAGGAGATGATCTTAGGAACTGTCCAACTTGTCACATTAACTTGAATCGCGTTGATGACAGCTCCGGGTGCTATGCACTCTTGCGTAGAAACCACAGATGTTTTTAAAATGGAATGTCCTCCCACATTCTCTGCTGTCCTGGATATCCTCAATAATATTTCAGATCAATACACGGGCATGCTGGTCCACCAAATGGAGCAGCAATGTTTCATTTCAACATTTCTTGCACAGTGTGGTCTCTGATCATATGCAACTACAAGTGAAACTCTCTGGAAGAAGAGAGTGCTGGGCCCAGTGCAGACACCAGACTGCCACAGGGCTCTTGGGGCTGTCACACGTGGCATGTGTCCCAACCCCCCTCGAGCAGGCTACTAAAAAGACTGCCAACTCTTTTCATAGTCATTCTAACTGATGTGAAGTGGTATCTCATTATGGAAAGAACCTAGATGCCCATCAACAGATGAATGGACAAAAAAGATGTGGTGTATATATATACAATAGAATACTATGCAGCCATCAAAAAATGAAATCTTACCATTTGCAACAATGTGGATGGAACTAGAGGGTATTATTATGCTAAGCATAATAAGTCAATCAGAGAAAGATAAGTATCATATGATCTCACTGATATGAGGAATTTGGGAAACAAGACAGAGGATCATAGGAGAAGGGAGGGAAAAATGAAACAAGATGAAACCAGGGAGGGAGACAAACCGTAAGAGACTCTTTTTTTTTTTTTTTAATATTTTATTTATTTATTTGAGAGAGAGATAGTGAGAGAGAGCATAAGCGAGGAGGTCAGAGAGAGAAGCGACTCCCCGTGGAGCTGGGAGCCCGATGCGGAACTCCATCCCGGGACTCCAGGATCATGACCTGAGCCGAAGGCAGTCGTCCAACCAACTGAGCCACCCAGGCATCCGAGACTCTTAATCTCAGGAAACAAACTGAGGGTTGCTGGAGGGGAGGCAGGGTAGGAGGGATGGGGTGGCTGGGGAATGGACATTGGGGAGCATATGTGCTATGGTGAGTGTTGTGAATTGTGTAAAAGTGATGAATCTATATTAACTATATTAACCTATATTAACCTATATTAACAATTAATTAACTTAATTAACTTAAGGTAGCTTAATTAACAATTAACAAAAGACCTATATTAACAACACATTATATTTTAATTTTTAAAAATATTTTAAAAATAAAAATAAAAAAATAAAAAAGACTGCCAACTAATGGTAAACCCCCAAGCAAAGAAGCATCTCCTTTTCTATCCTTTCTAGCACGTTCTCTCACTGAAAGCAAATGAGTAGGCAAAACACCACTCCTTATAGGCAAACACCACTAGCAGAAAACCATGCAGGGATACAGCAAAGAAAGGCATTTACTTAATGAGGCATATTTTGGGGACAATTTAAAATTCACAACCATACCATGAAATTCAGTATGCTATAAAAACTTACGGTACACATTTAAATTTTATTTTAAAAAGAAAACCGTACTGATAACACTTACAGAGACATCAAAATCACAGGAGTCCATAATAAGAAAAATGTTATCCGAATTACTCAGTTTATAATGTCCTTTGGCTCTCACCATGAGGTTTTTCTGAAGTAAGCCGAAAATAGGGACTGTGTCTCAGGCTTTATTAACTTTCTTAGATTTCAATTCAGCTACAAGACAATCCTTTACTGTCCCCACTACCCTTTCCCGGACTGTCCCACGCCCCCACCCCCTGCCCCACCAGAAAAAGTCAGCCTCTTAAATGTTCTTTTCTTTACAGATAAAGATAAGGCTACTGACATTTCCATACCTCCAAGGTTGGGGGGAGGACTTAGGATTTAGCCATCCGGACTATTCTATAGCCTCTGGATGCTGAATGTCAGGCACAGTGACCTTCTAGGGGCATGGGATGAGGACTCACTTTTTTTTTTCTTTTTTTGTTGGCAGATTTTATTTTTAAGTAATCTCTACATTCAATGTGGGGCTCAAACCCACAACTCCAAGATCAAGAGTCACACGCCCTACCAGCTGAGCCAGCCAGTCCAGGTGCCCAGGACTCACTCTCTTTAGACAAAGCCAAACTGGTCCACATCGGTCTGCACGGATGTCCCCACAGTGGAATGATGGAACTGTTGTGGCCCCCAAGTCCCCAAAGTTTCCTACAGACACACAGCTGCTGACACCATGTGCCCAGAGGAAGGAGGGAATGGATGTGAAAAGTGGACGTTGGGGGGGAAGCCTGGGTGGCTCAGTCGGTTAAGCATCTGCCTTCAGCTCAAATCATGATCCCGGAGTCCTGGGATCGAGCCCTGTGTTGGGCTTTCTGCTCGGTAGGGAGTCTGCTTATACCCCCCCCCCACCGCTCCCCCTGTGAAGGGGACAGCAGGTGGCCAGGGGCCTGGAACCCAGGCAATGAGGGGAGCGTAGAAGAGGCTTGAGAAGAGCCGGGGACCTGGTCATACAGAGCCCGCAGGCCACTGATAAGACTTGGGGTTTATTGTGGTTACAATGGAAATCCATTGGAGCTTTTTAAGAGTTATATGATCTGACATGACTATTAAAAGATTCCTCCTGGCTGCGCTGTGAGAAACACAGCATGGGGGCCAAAGGCAGACGTAGGGGGAGTTCAGAAGCAAGGAACAGTGTTTGGGAAGAAAGCAGTAGTGGTGCGGGTGAGGAAACAAGTGTTGGCTGCATTTAGAACCAAACTCGAGGAAAGAAAGCGGCACCAAGGACTGGGGATACAATAAGAAATTATTTAAGAATTGCAAAGTATCTAAGAATTAGGATGCCTATTTGGGCCATAATATAAGGCATTAACAACCTCATCTTTCTATATAGAGACCGCCACACAGAGCATATGCTAAGTGAAGTAAGTCAGAGATAAAAAGACAACCATGTGATCTCACTGATGTGTGGGTTCTTCAGCAAAAAAAAATACAAGTTCATAGATACAGAGAACAGACTGGCGGTTGCAAGGGTGTGGTGGGGGGGTGAAGGAGGTCAAAAGTCCCACACTTTCAGCTATAAAATAATTAAGTCCTGGGGATACGATGCACAGCATGAGGACTCTGGTTAATGATACTACATGGTATACATGAAAGTTGCTAAGAGAGTCATCTTCCAAGTTTTCATCATAAGAAAAAAAAATTCCTAACTACGTATGCTGACAGATGTTAACTAGACCTATCGCGGTGATCGTTTTGCAATACATACAAATATCAAATCATTACACTGTACAACCAAAACTAATATGGCAATTACATCTCAAAAAAAAACAAAAAAGACCACCACAGAGGACAGAGGGAGTCACATGGCACGAAGAAGTCACGTGGCCACCGTCCACGTTTCCACCTTGATTTTGTCAACTGAGCGATGAGCTATAATGGCGGACTCACATCCAGGATGCATCACCTGGAACCAGACTGCGGGGGGGGGCGGGGGGGTGGCTGGAAAGAAAAGAGCCAAGGTTCCACACTCATCCTGCAACATCGTTTCCATTTTATTCCTGCCATCCCAGCAGCTCTGACAGTGGCCTGGAGGAGGGAGGGGCAGGGAGAAGAGGCCAAGGCAGACATTTCAGCAGCTGGCCCAGAGAGAAAAGGGACACGGACGCTGCCCAGGCCTGGAGTAGTAACACACGGAAAGCTGGTGGCCAGGGATGCTCACGGGGACACGGAGATCCTGTCAGGTGTCACATTTGCAGAGTGTGGTCCTGGAATGTAGCCAGTTGCCTTAGCAACAGTATTTCTATCCAAGGTGATAAATTAGCCTGCTCTTTAACAAATTCAGTTCATTTCTTCCAACAATCAGTGTCCTGGAAATAATAGGAGAACAAGCAAAGCCAACCAGCAGACCAAGAGGGCAAATTACTCACTGGGTTTGCACTGAAGTCCCCATGGCGGGAGAAAATGCTGGAGACTTAGGCTGGAGAAAGGGACTATGGTTCAGGAGAGCAACTGTATCCCAAATTTCAAATTAAATTTTTTAAAGATTTTATTTAACTATTTGACAGAGAGAGAGTGCACAAGCAGGCAGAGTACCAGGCAGAGGGAGAAGGAGAAGCAGGTTCCCCGCTGAGCTGGGAGCCTAATGCGGGGCTTGATCCCAGGACTCTGGGATCATGACCTGAGCCAAAAGCAGCTGTTTAACCAACGGAGACAATCAGGTTCCCTTCAAATTAATTAAAAAAAAAAAAAAGCTAATAAAAAGACACTTAAAAATGCCAAATCCCTTTGTGACCATCTGAATAAATGCACATTATTCTCTATCCCTCTCTTTGCTTTATTTTATAGAACCCAACATTTATTAATTATTTGATTTTTGTTCTTGTCTGTTCCACTATACTTTGAGCTTCTTGACAGCAAGGGCTCTGTCTGTTTCATATCCTGTTTTATCCCCAGAAATAGAAATATGCCTGGAATACTGCAGGCCCGCAGTAATATTTATCAAATGAACAAATTAATATCTCTTCCAGATTTCTAAAAACTCTTACTAAAGTAACATATATCTTATATGTACATTAAATAATAGATATTATATATACATACATTTTATATAGATATACTCCCTAGTAGGGGAAACTAGAGGCATTTTCAGAAAATAAGCTTAAGGAAATAATCATCACATTACTTCTATTTAAAATTATTTTGGATGCATTAGTCAATACAATTGTTAAAAGAAATTTGGTAAAAAATGAAAAGGAGGTAAATGGTCACTATTTGCAACAGATAAGTCTGTATACTTGCACAACCCAATAAAATCAACAAAGATACTACCACAAATAACAACAGAATGTATTTACATTTTTGGGACTAAATTCAAACCACCAAAATATGAGACTTCCTTTTCACAAGTCACCCAATCAAGTCACCCAATCAAGTCACCCAGTCAGGTAGAAAGTATTATAGGAAAAAAATCCCACTTGCAATAATTACAAAAGGGACAAAATTAACAATTAGAACAAACTTGCAAAATCCATATGCTTTAAAATGCTCCAGAGGAACACAAAAGAACACAATGTGACCTGAAAAATGGATAAACCACTCCTCTCCCATTCAAATTCTTTTCATTTTTTAATACTTACTTTTAAGTAAGCTCTAGACCCAGTGTGGAGCTCAAACTCACAACCCTGAGATCAAGAGTCGCATGTTCCACCAACTGAACCTGCCAGGCACCTCCCTCAAATGTCAATTCTTAAATAATGCATAAATCTGATGCAATCCTAACAAAAAAGGTGATAGGGTAGTGAGAACCAAGAGGTTTTTAAGACCTAAACAAGCTGCCTCTAAAGTTCTTACGGAAAACAACCATCCAGGAATGGCTGAAATGAACTGGCCCTAAGGTCGATCGGGCTATATAGGCCTTACCAGATCCCAGCACATTCTAAAGCAACAACACATAAAATATCATAGCATGAGTAGGCCGGCAAATCAATGGAAAAAAGAAAGAGAGAAAGAGAGAGAGACCAGAGATCCACCCAAGAAGTTATATGAACTAAATTAGTATGCAACGTAGATGGCATTGCCACATCGGTAGGAAAAAGATGGGCCATTCAATAATCGTGTTGAAAAATGAATACATACAAGGAAGAAAATGCAGATGAATGCTTCTCTCACTCCTCACACCAAATAAATTCCAGAACAAAAATTCAAATATAAAGTATAAATATAATTCTTAAAAAAAAATTATTTCTTGTAGAGAGAGCACAAGTAGGAGGGGGAGAGGTCAAGAATCCCAGGCAGACCCCAACCACAGCACAGAACCTTACACAGGGCTCAATTCCAACCTTTGAGACCATGAGCTGAGCTGAAACCAAGAGTCAGATGCTTAATTGACTATACCACCCAGGAACACACACATAATTTTTTTTTAAATATTAGAAGAGGGGCACCTGGGTGGCTCAGATGGTTAAACATCTGACTTTGGCTCAGGTCATGATCCCAGGGTCCTGGGATCAAGCCCCACATCGGGTTCCCTGCTTAGCAGGGAGCTTGCTTCTCCCTCTGCCTCTCACGCTCTCTCAATCTCTCTCTCTCTCTCTCTCTGTTTCTCATGGATAAGTAAATAAAATCTTTTTTTAAAATATTAAAACAGGGACGCTTGGGTGGCTCAGTTGGTTAAGCGGCTGCCTTCGGCTCAGTTCATGATCCAGCGTCTTGGGATCGAGTCCCACATCGGGCTCCTTGCTCGGCGGGAAGCCTGCTTCTCCCTCTGCCTCTGCTGCCACTCTGCCTGCCTGTGCTCGCTCGCTCTCTCTCTCTGGCAAATAAATAAATAAAATCTTTAAAAAAATTTTAAATATTAAAACAAAGATAAAATAGTGATAGAAATGTTCTAAAACTGGACTGCAGCCATATTGCAGAACTATATAAATTTATTTGACTTCACTGAACTGTATATTTGAAAGAGTGAATTTTCTGGTATGGAATAGACCTCAATAAACATATCTAAAAATGAAATCATGGCATTTTGAAGACATGGTTATTATTTAATAATCCTAAAGTAGAAAAGAACATCTTTAATTATGATACAGAGCTACAAATCTCTAAGGATTGGTAATTTGACCAGATAAAACTCAAAAATTTCAATACAGAATAAACACATAATTCAAAGGCCAACTGACAAATTAGGAAAGATGAATTTCCTTAATATATAAACAGCTTCTATAAATCAATAAGGAATACATACTAAACAAAAATGGGTAAAGAACAGGAACAATTATCAGAAAAGGAAATAAAACTGTTCCTACAGTCATTAACTGATGATGTTCCACCTCACTAAAAATAAGAGAAATTAAAATTCTGAAATACCATTTTCCCCCTGGCCAACTAGTAAACGCAAAAAAGCTTGATAACATGGCAAGTCCACAGGGTGTAAAAGAAACTGTCATTCCCAAACCTCACTGGGGATGGTGTAAATGGTCCCATCAAGCAATTCTCCATTCATGATCCACTCCTAAGGATCCACCTTAACTTTTATTAAATAGCGCATGGACATAGATTTTTCCCTTCAGCATGGTCTGTAAGAGCAAAAAACAAACAAAAACAAAACAAAACAAAACAAACAAACAAAACGAGAAACACCCTAACCTGTTCATCAAGAGTGCCGAGAGCGGAGATGTCAGGTGACAAGGAGATCAGGACAACAGGCCAAACTGAAAGGAACAATTCAGCCTTTATCTACTTACTTTAATAGTATAGGCAGGAGGCAAAATAGGAAAAGGGAGCATTTTCCCTCATACAACAGCCAAGGTGAGGGTCTGACACATCAGTGTAGCTGGTGGAGGAGGTGACCTCCTCACTGCCTGGGGCCGGGGGTGAGGCGGTGGGCAAAGAGCAGAAAAGGACTGAGGACTGAATCTGAGTGCAGAGGAGTGTCCTTTAGGCCTCCCCTCAGGAGCAGATCTCCACAGAAGTGCCTGGGAAGCAGGGCCTTAGCCAGGGCCCCTCCATAAGGCAGTCCCCTAAGGAGGGACCACGGCCAGCTACACAGACACAGGTCAGCGCATGACTGGTCCCTGGTCCTTGACAGCAACTCCCTCCAGACCGTGCATCCTGGCTGTTATGGGAAGACAGCTTTCCCCTCATGGGGCCTGCCAGGGAAAGCCTTTCTAATGGCCTGTGGTCAGGTCTGAAAGATCACACACAAGATTTTGGACTAGAGCAGACTCTTCCAAGAGAGGAATCCTGAAGTATGTCGTGGCTTATCCATACAGAAGAGTACTCTGTGGACATTAAAAAGAACAAGTTCTTGTATGCGTGGATACAAAGCCATCTCCAAGTAGAAGAGAGCAAGGTTCTTAACGGATATAACAAGTATTTACCAATGTATATAATACAATACAGTAGGTTTTTTTTTTATAAAACAAGACTTTTCTCATAAAATAAGAATATACATATACACAAGTATAAATATGTGCCAACATGTGTATAGAACACACAAAAAGCAGATAGCAGTAGTCACCTTTGGTCACAGTAGAAACCTAGGAGAGAGGAGTCAGTAAGATCTTTGACAACATACGGCCAACACCCATCTCTATAGACAGACATGTACCTTCTAAATCTGATCTCATGTGTACTTATTAACAATTCAAAACTCTCATTTGTTTAAAGGAGTTAACATGGAAGCTACTTCTGAATAAAAGTAAAGAGATGGCAAGTCTCAAGTCAGGTTCTTACCACACACACAATTCAAATCCCAGCTAACCTCCCTCCCCCCCCGCCAGAAGGGGCTGGAAGGCGGCTTTCCCCTCATCCAAATTCTGGTTCTTAAATTATCTCTATCAACAGACTCCAAACAGAGTTTAATACAACTGTCACATCTCACAAGTTGGTCTATAAATCCTTGTAGAATCTCAAATGAGAGGCACTGTGTAATTATGAGGTATGACTGCTGTGATTTATGTGCCCAAATGTTAGTAAATTCTAAATAACATGCCTTACTGTGATAATTTCTCTGCCAGTGAGAAATCCTCTCCTCCCCTTCTCAATTCCTGAGTGTTAACCTGATAGATATTTATTCTGGAGACATGGATCAGTTACACAATAGGAAAGAAAGAAAAAGCAAAGAAAGATTTCCCCAATAGTAGCATGTCAGGACAATTATTTTTATGTTAGAGACAAAAATCTGTGCTCAAATGATGGAAGTTGTATTTTTGTTCTCCCAAAATATAGGGCCGAAGTTTTTATTTATTTTTACGATTCTTATTTCATCCCTACTGGACAACTAGTGTAAATCACATATTTTACATTGGAATCGCTCCTATATAAGGAATAAGGAATATATTACATAAAGAATTCCTCTGAAAATAAAAATACAGCAATGTTTCTTCACAGACTTATTTTAGAACTATATTCTTACACTGGGAGAGTAATTAAGCAAAGAATGCAAGTAAATGGAGGTCGGAATAAGCCGAAAGAAATCCTACTGTGTCCTTTTCACTGTGACATCAAGCTTTGATTTAAAGAAAGCTGTAGGTTCTTTGAGCCGATGACCCAGCCAGGTGCCTTCTTTTGTAAGTGGGGCAAAGGTCATCTCAGATGCAGTGAGTTATGATGAGGTCATCTTGGACTTGGTGGCCCCTAAGTCCAGTAATAGTGGCCTCATAAAAGGAGGGACAGAGGCACAGATGCACTAGGAGAAGGTCATGTGAAGGAGTCAGATGCTGGAGAAATGCATCCGTGAGCCAAGCAAGGCCAAGGACCACCAGCTGTCACCAAAGGCAGGAATAAGCATATCCTCCCCGCAAGCCTCCAGAAGGAGCCAGTCTTGCCATATACCCTGCTTTCAAACTCTTAGCCTCCAGACTTGTGAGACAATAAATTCAAGTTAAGTCACGCAATGTGTGGTACTTTTTGTGGCAGCCTTAGGAAACCAATAAGAATCCAAATCCTGCAAGCAAAGGACCACGTAAGGGATATGGGGCTATTTTATCTCCACTAATATATGAAAGACACACAAATGGCTGACTTGGTAGATTAAAGATGGGCGCAATTTTTTTGTCACTACTCCAATTAAGGG